>NC_136065.1:1842381341-1842801341 GCF_964261635.1 Lissotriton helveticus | reverse complement strand
AGGGGAGCAGTTTGGCTTATCGTAGGGCTGTATTAGGCATTTGCTGTACACACAGAGGCAAGAAATGAATAAGCACACTCAATGACTAAATCTGAGACCAACCGTTTGTAAAAATATTACTTTTTGTATATTTATTTTTTAGAACCAAAAATACGCTGTTGCAGTAAAATTTGTTTTGCAATATCAAAAGTGGACACCGATTAATTTCTATGCTGTCTGCCAAATTTACAAAGAATTTCTGCAACACAGCACAGCAATAAGGAGTGGGGCATTTACTGGGGTGTGTCAGAGTGCAAAATGCATGTGGCGTAGGTAGCACTCTTCCATTACAGACAACAAATCTTCAGTTGATACCACCATTATATTTGCAAAGATGTACATTTTTACGGATAAAAGTATACAGCACACAAACGATAATGTGTGAAAATGTCATCACCTAGTTAGTGTATTGATTTTTTTGATCGTTTTAAAACGGGTTTCCACCACCATTCAGAATTGCCAAAAATGTTCTTCGTTTGGGCTTTCCAAATTCTGAAATATCTACACAGTTCATTTTTAGACATTTAAATTTTGTTGTGTGCTAGAGAAAAAATAACATCCTACAGCTTTCCTCAAGCGCCCACCCAGAGCCAGCATGATTGTCACAAAAATCCTCTCACTTTGAAGTCAGAAAAAGAAAAGGAAACACCAAGCTCCCTGGAAGACAGAGCTTGACATTTGAACTCAGTCTTAGAATGGAGAGCAAATGTGGCAACATAACAAGAACTAAAGACCTGTTTACAGAAATAGGGTACCGGTGGACTTGTATAGTAAATAGGATTTGGGCAAGGGAAGGGACAAACTCGAGCTGCACAGCCTAAAGCAAATAAAACCAGCAAGGAGGAAGGAAGCAAACGTGAGTTACAAACCACAAAGCCAATGGTCAACAACTGGCGAAATGCATTCCCTAGGAAGCCTTCCGAATGTTCCTAAGCTCTCGTTAGCAAAACAGACAGCTGCGATGTGTGGTAGGCTTCGACCTAAAAAGCATGCTATATGGACCTACTGGGATATGGCACAATCTCTGGAATTGCATCAGACACAGCAAGACTTGAGTGAGATCCAGCTGGCTGAAGTTGAATGACGATAAACAGGTGTCTTGATGAATGGCAATGGAATACATTTTGGCAGAGAAAGACTTCCTATTAGACTCTTTCCCCGCACCTGCCCTAATGCCACATAAGCAAGCCAATATCTTTATTAGGGTCGACAGAGTGTTTGTCATTAACCCCATGTTAACTCTTTAGTCAAGTCTAGTTCTTACCGGCAAGAAAAAGTCAACCCAAAAACTGTTGTGGAAACCCACCCTTGAAACCCTCAACCACCAAAACAGTGCATTAACACCTCCAGAATTCTTGAGATCTTTGGACAAATGCAACAGAAGAGCATCTAGGCCGGGACAAACTATGCACATTTTTACTGTACCTAGCACCAATCAAAAATGCCATGTTTGATGCCTCATTTTTGAGGTACTTTGGCAGACAAGTGTGACCGGGCAAACCTGTGTGGCTAGTGTTGTAAATCGATACTGTCCCAAGGCTACCAAAACTATAACACTTTCCACTTGCTCACTATGTTATTACCTTTAGGCACTTTACTCTCCAAGGTTAGGGAATTCAAGCAGTAAAGTTTTACTACAGGTGGTGGTAGCAGTTAAACACCAAAACAAGGAAGCTGAGACTTCAAGATGCTCCACGAGCTAGGCAGCCTACGTAAGGCTTGAGAGTGAGCTGAATATCCCATTAAGAGGGAATTAGGACGGTGGACACTCACAAAAAGTAGATTGACGGCCATCTTCTGTATCAGCTGGCTTACCACCATTAAGCCAATATTAGGTTTTATATGTTTGCTTTCTATCACAGAGAGGCTGTAACAACTGGTCCTGAACAATGCCCCTGAACCTTGTACTGGGTCGCTTAGAGGGCAGAAAAAATAAGGAGAATATTATTTCCAAACTACCCCTAATTGTTTTTAGCTCTATCCGCTGGGGGAACCAGAATAAAACAGATACTTAGCTTACCAGGAGATAGTTGTAACTCTCCACAATTTAATATATAGCACTTTGCCTCTAGCCCATACCTGACCCTCATCTTAAAAGATAACACTTCAGCTCCTCTCCTTTGGAGAGTTGTAGCCCGCACCAGGTACCATTGGTCCTGGTGTGAGAGGACCCAATGATGAAGCATGCCACCTTCGGGTGGGTGAGGGTTTTTGTCCTCAAAAATGAATTTTCTCACTATGTATATTACCTACAGATAGATATATATATATATATATATATATATATATATATATATATAAATATACACATACATATATATATATATATATATATATACATATATATACACATAAATATATATACACATATATATACACATACATACATACACACACATATACACACACACACACACTTCCACCTTCTCTCGGACTAGGAGTAAAAATTTTTATTTATAGTAATACGTATCTGGTCAGGTTATGAACGCTCATTAAACCCCTTTTGTATTTTGAGTTAAACTAAAGCAGAGTATGACCTGCATAGTAAATAAACTAGTGGCCAGATAGTGCTACATCTTCGAAGAAAATAACTTCTTTACAGGACCTCATTAGTCCAAGAACGGCCAGCAAATTAAAAAAGAACAATCGGAATGTCCTAGAACCACCAGAGCCATCATATACAAAATACACCATAAGGATAACTAACAAGGTAACCCACGAATCACATAAGTGAACAAGCTCAGATAATCAGATACTCCAGCGCCATACAAAAATAAAAAACGTAACAACCTTAATATATGCTTTAGCCTCTTTCTTTGGGTATGGTACCAAGACTGGAGAACTCAAAAGGCAGAAGCCCATGGTGCTAGATTCGTCATCTAAAAATGAAAATCGAAAAAAAAAAAAAAAGGACCTGAACTTCACAAAAAATAAAAAAATAAAAATAAAACGCAGGTTCTATGAGAGCCCCTTTGTCAAACAGAGACTTGTAGTCCGGTAACTGCTGTTTGATAAGGAAACAGTACTTCACAAATCCAGTCAAAGCACCAAATGGTTGGTAACCTTTATAAAGAAGGCAGCTATAATAGAAGCTCCACAGCCACTATGAAGTCACCCAGGAGTGCCTATGTTTACATCTCAGAAACTACTGATTGAATTGCTATCAAGTACGGTACAGTGAAAAGTGGAAGCAAGATGGCGGTGTAAAGACGCCACGGAGAGGACGCTCCTGTAAGAACCCATGCCCTCGACTATACGGATGGCTGACGTCGAGAAAAGGCTGTGGTAATCATCGCAAAACTACAGTCCATTGCCGGTACTGAAAGCTTCGATGCCGATGCCTGCTGCTGAGAGAATCACAATGCAAGCAATAATCTAACACACCGCAGCTGATGTAATCTGTGGAGCTTCGAGGCGCTGTGAGACGCGATATTGAGGGTCTTTACGCCTCCACTGAATCCGCAGGGATTGAATGCACCTGGGATATTGGAGGCTGCAAGGTACGGCGTACTCGGGCTTTGAAGGCTCGGGGGCTCGGAAAAAGCTCCATGGCTCGACAGAGGCTCAGGAGGAACGCGATGGCGATGCATGTGCTGGTGCAAGTTGGATTAAGAGACGGGAGACAGAAGGTAGGAGCTGGATGTTGAATGCCGGGAGCTGGGAGCCGGGAGACAGGAGCCGGGGACTGAAAACTGAGAGCTGGACATACCAGGCGATACAAAGGCAATATCAAATACTAAAACTACATTACACTACATTGTTGCACTGCACTGCCACTGCGGTTCTGATATTAAAAAGAAAAAAAGAAAAACAAAGTAGTGTTCTGAGTCAGTTTGAGCCCGAGTTTTGGAGTTTTTGGAGTTTTGGAGATTTTGGTCGAAACGTGGAAAAAACTTGGTGGAACAGAGGTGGAAAAGAGGAAACTCTGTAGCCAGAAGGATAAGAGAGGACGGCACTCGTTGTGAACTGGTTTACTGGCTGTACTGGCTGTAATTTTCCATTGCCGGGAGAAGGGGGAGAAATTGTGCTCATGCTCAGTGCTCACGGCTCCCAAGCTTATTAAGACCAGAGTAGTCAGAGGTACCCCCCTGAAGGGAGGAGTGGACGAGGTGAGTTCACCAACGCTCAAACCAATTTCACCAGCAGTAGTAGCAAGGATACCCCGCCTGACGGAGAAACCAACGGACAAGCAACTAGCCATTCAACCTCCTTCACTTATCCTAAATACTCCTCTAAAGGGTAACACCACAAAAGTAACAACTAAAAAGAAAGACAAACAAAAGGATAAAGACGAAGACGTAGAGGCGTCTGTTGAAATGTCTGCAGATAAAACTACTGTTAAAACTACTGATATCAATAATTTGAGTAATTCTGGACTCAATAATTTGGCTTTAACTAATCAGACTAATATAGGCAATCTAACTAAAAATAACAACGGTATCCCAGATTCGGGGGATAAGAATGCCGTTTATAAAGTAATTAAGATGGGGCCTAATGTAAATATTGAGGAAGGGTCATATGCCGTAGATACTACTACTAAAACTGTCTTACAACCTCTTCAAGCCTCACCCGCCCCACCTGCCTCACCGGCCTCACTAGTCTCAGGACCGACCCTAGCTGAGGAGAGAGCTGATGAGAGAGCTAATAATCAGTGTGATAAACACTGTGATGACATGGATAGAAACGAAGACACCAAGACTGAGGTACTTCCGGAGGCTAACTTTGATGATGAGGAATATGAGGAATTAGTGGAAGGAGGGGACACCGACGGTGCAGAAGACGCAGACAAGGACATAGAATACAATTAAAGTCTAGCAGATCCTCAGCTTTCAAAAAAAGAGGGAAAGCAAAAAATAAAGAAAAAAAGGGGGGAGAAATATGAACCCTGCTGCTCTATTAACTACATTAATACCAACTATCAGCGGAGGGAAACTGATTATCGATCAGAGCCCGCTGAGTAAGTGGGTCCAAATCAAACAAGCATTGGAAATGCAATAGGTCTCGCATTAGAAAAGTTGGAGTTATTGGTCTTGTAAATGACATATTTTATTTATTTGTTGGTTTTTAAAATTGCTAAATTGATGGCTTTGTCATTTACAATGCCAATAGTTATAACTTTCGCGAATGTGACACCTATAGCATTTGGAATGCAACATGTTTTGTATTTACGTGACTTAGATGGCAGCTCTGGTCGTTAGGCCACATCTCTAGAGAGCAGGAGAGTGCAGCAGGGGAGAGAAGCACAGCAATGCAATAGGTCTCGCATTAGGAAAGTTTGAGCTATTGGTATTGTAAAGGACACATTTTTTATTTATGTGCTTGTTTTGAAAATAGCGAAATTAATAGCTTTGTTATTTACAATGCCAATAGTTTTATCTTTCGCAAATGTGACACCTATTGTAACACAATATGTGTTGTGAGGGTGAGGGGTTGAGGGTGAGGGGTTGAGGGTGGGTGAGGGGTTGAGGGTGGGTGAGGGTGAGTGAGGGTGAGGGGTTGAGGGTGAGTGAGGGTGAGGGTGGGTGAGGGGGTGAGGGGTTGAGGGTGAGGGGTTGAGGGTGAGTGAGGGTGAGGGTGAGGGTGAGTGAGGGTGAGGGTGAGGGGTTGAGGGTGAGTGAGGGTGAGGGGTTGAGGGTGAGTGAGGGTGAGGGGTTGAGGGTGAGTGAGGGTGAGGGTGAGGGTGAGGGTGAGTGAGGGTGAGGGTGAGGGGTTGAGGGTGAGTGAGGGTGAGTGAGAGTGAGGGTGAGTGAGGGTGAGGGTGAGGGGTTGAGGGTGAGTGAGGGTGAGTGAGAGTGAGGGTGGGGGAGGGGTTGAGGGTGAGGGGTTGAGGGTGAGGGTTGAGGGTGAGAGGGTGAGGGTGAGGAGTTGAGGGTGAGTGAGGGTGAGTGAGGGTGAGTGAGGGTGAGTGAGGGTGAGTGAGGGTGAGTGAGGGTGAGTGAGGGTGAGTGAGGGTGAGTGAGGGTGAGTGAGGGTGAGTGAGGGTGAGTGAGGGTGAGTGAGGGTGAAGGTGAGTGAGGGTGAGTGAGGGTGAGTGAGTGAGGGTGAGTGAGGGTGAGGGGTTGAGGGTGAGTGAGGGTGAGTGAGGGTGAGGGTGAGTGAGGGTGAGGGTGAGTGAGGGTGAGTGAGGGTGAGGGTGAGTGAGGGTGAGTGAGGGTGAGGGGTTGAGGGTGAGTGAGGGTGAGGGTGAGTGAGGGTGAGTGAGGGTTGAGGGTGGGTGAGGGTGGGTGAGGGGTTGAGGGTGAGTGAGGGTGAGGGGTTGAGGGTGGGTGAGGGTGAGGGGTTGAGGGTGGGTGAGGGTGAGGGGTTGAGGGTGGGTGAGGGTGAGTGAGGGTGAGTGAGGGTGAGTGAGGGTGAGTGAGGGTGAGTGAGGGTGAGTGAGGGTGAGTGAGGGTGAGTGAGGGTGAGTGAGGGTGAGTGAGGGTGAGTGAGGGTGAGTGAGGGTGAGTGAGGGTGAGGGGTTGAGGGTGAGTGAGGGTGAGGGTGGGTGAGGGGTTGAGGGTGAGGGTGGGTGAGGGGTTGAGGGTGAGGGTGGGTGAGGGGTTGAGGGTGAGGGTGGGTGAGGGGTTGAGGGTGAGGGTGAGTGAGGGGTTGAGGGTGAGGGTGAGTGAGGGTGAGTGAGGGTGAGTGAGGGTGAGGGTGAGTGAGGGTGGGTGAGGGTGAGTGAGGGTGAGGGTGGGTGAGTGAGTGAAGGTGAGTGAGGGTGAGTGAGGGTGAGTGAGGGTGAGTGAGGGTGAGTGAGGGTGAGTGAGGGTGAGTGAGGGTGAGTGAGGGTGAGTGAGGGTGAGTGAGGGTGAGTGAGGGTGAGTGAGGGTGAGTGAGGGTGAGGGGTTGAGGGTGAGTGAGGGTGAGTGAGGGTGAGGGGTTGAGGGTGAGAGGGGTTGAGGGTGAGTGAGGGTGAGGGGTTGAGGGTGAGTGAGGGTGAGGGTGAGTGAGGGTGAGTGAGGGTGAGTGAGGGTGAGGGTGAGGGTGAGTGAGGGTGAGTGAGGGTGAGTGAGGGTGAGGGTGAGAGGGTGAGGGTGAGGGTGAGTGAGGGTGAGTGAGGGTGGGTGAGGGTGGGTGAGGGGTTGAGGGTGAGGGTGGCTGAGGGTGAGTGAGGGTGAGGGGTTGAGGGTGAGTGAGGGTGAGGGTGAGTGAAGGTGAGGGTGAGAGGGTGAGCGAGGGTGAGTGAGGGTGAGGGCGAGGGGTTGAGGGTGAGGGGTTGAGGGTGAGTGAGGGTGAGGGGTTGAGGGGAGTGAGGGTGGGGTGAGTGAGGGTGAGGGTGAGTGAGGGTGAGGGTGAGTGAGGGTGAGGGTGAGTGAGGGTGAGGGTGAGTGAGGGTGAGTGAGGGTGAGGGTGAGTGAGGGTGAGTGAGGGTGAGGGTGAGTGAGGGTGAGTGAGGGTGAGGGTGAGTGAGGGTGAGTGAGGGTGAGTGAGGGTGAGTGAGGGTGAGTGAGGGTGAGTGAGGGTGAGTGAGGGTGAGTGAGGGTGAGTGAGGGTGAGGGGTTGAGGGTGAGTGAGGGTGAGGGGTTGAGGGTGAGTGAGGGTGAGGGGTTGAGGGTGAGTGAGGGTGAGGGGGGGTGAGGGTGAGGGGTTGAGGGTGAGTGAGGGTGAGGGGTTGAGGGTGGGTGAGGGTGAGGGTGAGTGAGGGTGAGGGGTGAGGGTGAGTGAGGGTGGGTGAGGGTGAGTGAGGGTGAGTGAGAGTGAGTGTGAGTGAGAGTGAGGGTGAGTGAGGGGTTGAGGGTGAGGGGTTGAGGGTGAGGGGTTGAGGGTGAGGGGTTGAGGGTGAGGGGTTGAGGGTGAGGGGTTGAGGGTGAGGGGTTGAGGGTGAGGGGTTGAGGGTGAGGGGTTGAGGGTGAGGGGTTGAGGGTGAGGGTGAGGGGTTGAGGGTGAGTGAGGGTGAGGGGTTGAGGGTGAGTGAGGGTGAGGGTGGGTGAGGGTGAGGGGTTGAGGGTGAGTGAGGGTGAGTGAGGGTGAGGGGTTGAGGGTGAGTGAGGGTGAGTGAGGGTGAGGGTGAGTGAGGGTGAGGGTGAGGGAGGTGAGTGAGGGTGAGGGAGGGTGAGGGAGGGTGAGGGAGGGTGAGGGTGAGTGAGGGTGAGTGAGGGTGAGGGTGAGTGAGGGTGAGGGTGAGTGAGGGTGAGGGTGGGTGAGGGTGAGTGAGGGTGAGGGTGAGGGGTTGAGGGTGAGTGAGGGTGAGGGGTTGAGGGTGAGTGAGGGTGAGGGGTTGAGGGTGAGTGAGGGTGAGGGTGAGTGAGGGTGAGTGAGGGTGAGGGTGAATGAGGGTGAGTGAGGGTGAGGGGTTGAGGGTGAGTGAGGGTGAGTGAGGGTGAGTGAGGGTGAGTGAGGGTGAGGGGTTGAGGGTGACTGAGGGTGAGGGGTTGAGGGTGAGTGAGGGTGAGGGTGAGTGAAGGTGAGGGTGAGTGAAGGTGAGGGTGAGCGAGGGTGAGGGTGGGTGAGGGTGAGGGTGAGTGAGGGTGAGGGTGAGTGAGGGTGAGTGTGAGGGGAGATGTATATGGGCATATAACGAGAAAGCGAAAGTGAAAGAACAGGTGATGTGGAGGACTCAGAGGTAATCAGAACGGAGCCGAACGCAGAGGAGATGGCTTCGAGCTCCAGTACAGGTAGAGAGAGGAATGACAAGGACACAAGGGCAGCTTGGGAAGGACTTCTGCTGATTACCTTCAAGTACCGTCTTCCACTGCCAAGTAAACTGCTCTCAGGACAGAAAGGGCAGAGGGGGAGCATGAAACAGAAGACAGGTATAGTGACTAAGCAAAGGGCAGGGCGACAAACAAGAATAATGATCATACGGATAGGGGTTCAAAGGCAGCAAGGATGAGGCTCATGAAATTACGCGTTGGCAATTTGGATAAATACATTAAATGATTACGTTAAACAGAGTAGGCTATAGCCAGCGAGAGGAGGCATGCATGGAAAGAAGTTAAGGCAAGAGGGAATCCAGGCCAGACTCTCCTGCTCTGGATTCATAATAGAGTGTGAAGAGGGTTATTAGATGACGTGCAATATTAGGATGTAAAACTGTTAACAAAAAAAACCTTTAGAAATAAACATTTTTACGCAATAAAGTGCAATAGTAGTTTGATGCACTAAAATCACACTAACGCTGCTATGATTGGTTCCTGGCAGTGCTCTTTGCAACCAGACTGGAGATGCATATGAAGCGGTACTGATTCTCACAAGAATGAAAACTGGTCTAATGAAAAGACTATATGTTTACAGACTCATCTATGAAACAGCAACTTTGTTACCCACAAAAACATAACTAAAACAGACAATAGGTCCAGGTCATTGTTGAGATTGCACACAACAACTTAAGACACCGAAGGGGAGACACACGGCGGGCAGGGGAGGGGGCGGAGCGGGGAGAGCGGCATGAGGATGTGAAGCAGCCGGGGCCTTTGAAGTGAAGCTAAGCTTCACTTCAAAGGTGTGGGAGGAGTGTGGCTTTGGGAACAGATGGCGATTTGGTGATGTGCACGCGCATTTTAGGTCAATGCGCTTGCGCATTGACCTAAAAGCGCACGGGCACAGCACCAAATCGCCGCAGTTAGTTAAACTTTGTTTAAAGCCCTATAGTCTCGCTTCTCTCAATGCGCATGCGCATTGATAGGTCACGAGACCTAAAAAAGAGGGTCTAAAAATCTGCCACTAGATGTTCCCGAAAACAATCATATTGCAGGGGAGAGCCTCAAAACCAACTTTAAAAATCCGCAAGTTGTTCTACTCGAGAGTTCTGATTTAATAGGACTAGACTATGAAAATTTGCCTACCACAGCTACCCCTCCTGCTTCTCCTGCTCCTGGGAATACACTATCTACTGGGAACCTAAGGGATGGTACTACCGGATCTATCACATTGAATCAAAACGATAAATCCCTTGTATCTACATCTCCCCATAGTGAGGTAATGGTACCATCTAATACTTCTATTTCACCTCCACTGATCTCTACTAATGCATCGACCTCTGCTAACGCCTCATCTTTGGACTTAATTTTGAAAACATTAATGGCTCATCGTCAAGAGGTACAAGAACAGTTTTCAAAACTAAGGGAAGATAATAGTAAAATACACAGCTGCCTTCAGGAAGTTACCAGCAAACTGAGTGGAGTAACAAAAGAAATTGAGGAACTACAGCAAAGAGTAGTCGATGTGGAGGAAACCCTAGCAACTACCACGGTCGCATCAGATCGACATAATGAAGAAATAGAGAGTCTGCAGAACAAAGTGGAGGACTTGGAAAACAGGCAAAGACGCCAGAATTTGAGACTCTTTGGAATACCTGAAGGATCGGAGGGAGCAGATGCAAGGGCATACATTGTAAAAACACTACAGAGGGCATTCCCGGATCTGTCCGATTGGGACTGGGATTCTCAACTTCAGCGGGTACACAGACTCCCTATCATTCCTAGATCTCAAGAGAGCAAATATCCACGGCCTTTTTTAATCTACTTTGGCAACTATTTGCTGCGACACGCTGTCTCTATAAAAGCCAGACCAAGCACCCCAGTGACAATTGAACTTTTTTTGTAAAATCAGACCTCAGTAAGGTTACTATGGACAAAAGATGGGGGCTACGTAAACTGATCGACCCCTTTAAGTCTCGTGGAGCAACGGTCTATCTTCAAGAACCCGCCCGCCTCAAAGTTATAAAATCCGGACACACTCACTTTTTTCACGATGTTAAAGAGGCGGAACAGTATCTTTCAAAAATGGATCCTAACACCTAACTAAGAAAATAATGGGAAAGAAGGGGAAGGGTGGGAAAAACAAGATTCACAGGACCAAGTTATCATGGATGCTACAGTTATTAAGAATTGACTAAGATACTTTATCAGTTCTCAGTTATGTTTATACTCTTAAATGGGTTATGGGTGCTTTTTCTTTTTGTATGAGAATAATACAGAGGGATGGGGTTCCAGGAGAATCCTCTCTGACTGGCTGCCCTTCAAGCGGCAGCAGAAGATAGAGGGAGGCTTCCGGGTAGGTACAAGGGGGTGGGATCCATGGGGCCTTGAGGTGGGCTCAGGGGTAGAGTTGAGGGGTGGGGATGTGAAGGGTCCTGTAGGTAGTTATAGGATGGGGGGGGGGTGGGGTAGCGCACTGTTTGGCAGGGGTGGGAAAAGGGGGAAAAATCTCTATTGCAGGAAAAGAATATGGCTAGAAGCAGATATCAAGGATTTGCAGAGGAGTCTGAAAAATATAATCATAGGATATGTCTTTTTTTAGATGTTTGGTGTGGAATGTTGCTGGACTCAATAATAAATGTAAGAGGAGATTGGTGCAAGAAGAAATGAATATGTATAAACCACATATGGCATTAATTTCTGAAACTCATATTGGGTTTCAAGATTGCAAGCTTCTATCACAAATGGGCTATGATCTCGTTGTTTGCTCAACGTTGGGTGCATCAATCCGAGGGGTAGCTATTCTAAAACAGAAATATTTAAGAAAGAATATTATTAAAACCACTGCTGATGCAAAGGGGAGATGGGCAATAGCACAAGTGCAATTTGATCATAAAAGCTATGTATTTTGTGTTGTTTATGGCCCTAATATAGACGAACCTAAGATGTATGAACAATTGAATATGGAGCTACTTGAGTGGGAAGGAGAATTGTTGATAATGGGGGACTTCAATTGTGTTATGAACTATAAGATAGACTCTACAAGTAAAGGTAACAGAATCAGGATGGGTAAAGTCAGGACAGCCATAATAGAACTGGGCAGAATTCATAATTTGAAAGACGTATGGCGTACTAAACATCCTACTATAGCTGGCTTTACATACTACTCAACGCCACATAAAGCCTGTTCTAGAATTGATATGGTATGGGCAACAGATAAAATCTTGGAGAACTGTAATATAGAAATTTGCCCTAAAATCACATCTGACCACAATCCGATATTGTTTGAATTTAAAACTTTGCATAGAAAACAAGCGCCCCGACAGTTCACATTTCCTAGATATTTATTCACGGACTCAGAATGTATACTTGGTATTAAAGCTCATATAAAAGAATTCATAACATTGAATATCAACTCAACAACTACTAATTTTGTATGGGATGCCTGTAAATGCAGTATTAGAGGCTATGTACAACAATACATCTTAAGGGACAAGGCTGAAAAACGTGGGGCAGAAAAGTTGACTTCATCTAACATTTTATTAGCTGAACAACAATTGTCTGATACTATAATACAGGGTAAAACTAATATTGAAGAGCTAGGATTAGGATTAGTATCTCTGCGGGCGGCACTAAAAAAACCCTCAGGGAAAAATACAGTTCAAAAATACATGAATACAAGTTGGCACAATATGAGGGGGGTGACAGAATTGGCAAAGTTTTGGCCTACAAGGTAGCTGATAAAAAAGCTAAAACTATTATAAAAGTAATAAAAGGGTCGGACGCTAAAGAATATAGAAAACCGGAGCAGATTCTAGATCAAATTGCTAAATATTATTGCTACCTATATACTCCAGAAAATCCATCTAATCCTGAGGAAATTAGACAATATTTAGAGAAACACTTATCCGTAAGATTAGATGTGGAAGCAATCAAACAACTTTGCTCTAAGATTACAACCAATGAAATAGAGATAGGTATACATGCATTGCCTTCTGGTAAGGCTGCGGGAGAAGATTGTTTGCCTATAGAGATATATAAGATCTGTGAAAAGAGCTACTCCCGCTTTTTCAGTTGGGGATAGACTCTATGGGGCAAACAGGTAGTGCCCCAGTATCATGGCGTACTGCAAAAATAGTCTTCTTTTTGAAAAAGAACAAACCGCCAGAGGAGCGGGGGTCATACAGGCCCATCTCATTAATTAACACGGATGCGAAAGTATTTGCCAAAGTTTTGGCAAACCGCCTCGCTCCAATTATGCCAGATCTGGTTAATTGCCAGCAACATGGGTTTGTGGTGGGGAGAGACACCGCTACCCATATTAATACTGCTGTGACAGCCTTTGATGTTGCCGCAGCTACTCTCACCCCACTCGGAATGATAATGTTAGATGCGGAGAAAGCATTCGACCGAGTGGGGTGGGAGTATCTGTGGGCAACATTGAGTGCATTTGGCATACAGGGTCAATATCTCGGATGGGTCGCTCAGACAAATAAATCGAGTGGTCCAATCCTCAAATTTAAGGATACAATTCTATAGGACGGTCACTCAAATTTACTATACGCCTGAAAGAATTGCCAGCTGGACCTCTGGAAATGCTTCTAATGAGCGTACTAAATGTCCAAAATGCAACATGGAAGCTGCTGGTATAGAACATATGCTTTATCAGTGTCCTGAACTTACATCATTTTGAAATGGGATAATAACGGTACTCAATAATAGGCAAATAACACTTCCAACTCTCTCTGCACATTTGATATTGTTAGATATACAAGATACTATCAGTAACTATAAAGACTTGATAACTATTGTTTTTGCCTGCGCCAGGTTGGTCATAGCGCGGACTTGGATCTCAAAGGATCCTCCTAGTGTCATGGAATGGTGGACTCTTATACATGAAATATATACAATGGAGCTTTCATTGGCTAAGTGTAGGGGCCCTAAGGCATTGAAAGGGAGGGTAAAAATATAGGGAACGTTCATTTGATTTATATGTATTCGTTTAGAGAGTCCTGTACATCGGCATCATGGTCATGATTTAGATATGGATGAGTATTTGTATTTTAACCCTCTGCTTGTATATAATGGTTAATTTATGCCCAGATACTTATGAAATGATATTTGTATAACAAGAAATGATTTTTCTTTGGTTTTTTTTCTTTTTCTTGCAATAAATAAAAATTTTGAAAAGTAAAAAAAAATGAATTGCTATCAAGTACTGTGGTTGCCAGCTGGACCACTAGGCTTCTTTCACTTCCCATTGGACTGGAGGTCAGAAAACCCAAGAAAAAACATTGATATATCCGGACTCTTAATGACGGTTCAACCTGCTAGGGAGTCAGTACGATCTTAACCATTTAACAAGACTGCACCACATGGTGGTAAGGTGCAAGACTATGTACTCACTCAGAGACTGCCAATCCACAATCCATGCTTTGATAAGCTCGAATGCAGAGTCAAGAGCTTACCTGCGTTCTTTGTTCCTTATAGATGACTTTAAGCAGCTTCTACAGTCTGGGCCTTATGCATATCAGTCCTTAAGCAGATCTTCATAGGAGAGGAAAGACCTCTCCTTGCAGGGGCAATCAAGCCTTTCTTCGTGCAATACTTGTCAGCTATTTTCTCTCATAGGTCAGGTCACAGCAACAAGGATTTTTTACGACCCAGCATACGTAGAAGAACGGCAGTAACCAGAGACTCGGGTCCTTTCAATGCATTTGCTCTCCACTTAATCCCAGAGTTCCATGTTTGCTCAAACGAAGTAGAAAATACTGGCTTATATATCCCACGTAGGGAGCTTGGGCCAAAGTGCTGCTTTTTCAAAAGTTTCATTCTTTCTCTAATCCGAGAACAGTGCCTATCCCCTTTTGTGACCGGAGTGAGCAGACTTCTGTACTAGGGAATCACAAAGTAGGCCAGTCAGAAGTGGTGGATGTAATTTTGTTGATCAGGGTAGGCCACCATTACCAGGTACGAGTGCAGAGTTTCATTATAGCGGGTGAAAATCATTGGGAAGAAAAGGAGGGGCTTTCACAACTACAGAAGGAGCAGGGAAGAAGCATGCAGTCTCTCGCCCCTACAAAAAGTATAAAGAAAACGTGCAGCGAGATTCACCAATTTGTGCAGCTTAAATACAGCGTCTCAAACACACCCAATCCCCCTTACCTTATGCAATGTGCATAATATGCCTAGGGAGCATAGTTATGGGGAATTGGCCGCATTTACAGGGCAAAGTAATTAGACCACTTCACTTAGAGATTCAGATAAAAAGGCCCCTCTCCCTGAACTAGAATCAAGTTGTGACCATTACCAGCAGTGACCAGAGAGAGGTACGAGAATACAAGCCACCCTTACTCAACATGGGTGATACTCTTTGGGTGTCAACCTGTCAGGCGAAGCTAAGCTTTGTCGATGAATAGCACTGATAAAACGTGAAAGGCCTCCTCTATACTTGTAGATTTTTAAAGTGACTGGAATAAAAGCTTTGCACAAGCCATAAAATTTGAAACAGTTGTAACAGGCAGAAGGCCCAACTTTGCAGTGACGTACAGAGGACTTTACTCCAAACATACCTTGGACACAGAGTCTTTTTTTTTTTTTAACGTATTTGACCACTTAATGTAGTAAATTATGTCCACACTGTTTAAATCTCTTCACACTTAAGCTCAAGAATACATCCTTGTTGGTCTGAGCTTCTTGATTGCAATCCAGAAGGGAGTGCAAATGCCTGCAGTGTATCACGACAGGCAACCACTTCAACAAAACAAGCATTTATAATGCAATAGGTCTCTCATTTACGCGAGTTTAAGCTATTTACATTGTAAATGACAATGCCTTTTATTTATGTTTTAAAATCCAAAACATAAATAAAATGCAGTCATTTACAATGCCAATAGCTCAAACTTGCATAAATAGGAGACCTATTGCATTGCAAAGGCTTGTTTTACCTAGCCATGTTGCAGGGTGCAGTACCATAGGTGGCCAAAAAAGGTCTATGGTACTGCACCCTACAAAGTTGGAGTTATTAACATTATAAATGACAAATGATTTTTGCTAAGCCATGTAATAGGGTGCAGTACCATAGGTGGCCAAAAGAGGTCCAATGGGACCCCTTTTGGCCCCCTATGATACTGCACCCTGCAGTAGATCTGGTAAATCCACCCTACACATAATGCTTTGCATGCAAGACAGTACCACGAATACATTCAAATAGCTATGTCCATATATAAAATTAGTAGCTTTGATATGTGACAAAAGAATTATTATATTCATCCCGGATTAGGTTCTACTCTGTTTGGAGCGGATGACGGGAAATTTATAGAAGGTCTCATATAAATGTGAGGTATGCCAGTGAATAAAGTAATCACTGCAAGATTTTGCTGAGGCTAGAGCCTGTGTTCCGTCTAAAGCCCATTGCGAAAATAGTGTTTTGTGGCTGTACTTGAAACTTAAGGGAGTAATAACACATAAAACATGGCTGTACTTAAAACTTAGGGAGTAATGACACATATAACAAGGGATGTTCTCATGGGAGGTTACAAGAAGAGACAAGGTGGTACTAAGGAAGGACTACTAAGCCTATTGATCAATGAAAAAACACAATTAACAAAGGACAGGGACATGAGCCAATTTAAAAGATGGAGCAGAAAGTTTAGTTTTGTTTTTTATTTGCTGTGGAATTATTATATTTGTATAGCACTATTGCCATGGGTATAAAAAATCGTAAGTAAAAATACTGTCATTTTCAATGCCAAAAGCTCAAATGCGAGGCCTATTGCATTGAAAATGCAACCGGTCTCATTTGTTGGAGTTGGAGTTATTAATGTCTTTTTTTACCTAGCCAATTTGCAGGGTGCAGTTCCATAAGTGGCCAAAAGAGCGCCCATGGGCCCTCTTTTGGCCACATATAGTATTGCACTCTGCAAAGTTGGAGTTATTATGCCAATGTTTTTTTACCTAGTCATGTTACAGGGTGCAGTACCATATGTGGCCAAAAGGGTTCCAGGGGACCTCTTTTAGCCACAGATGGTACTGCACCCTGCAGAAGATATGATAAATTCACCCTACCCATAATGCATTGCATGCAAGACAGTACCACAAGTACCTTCAACTAGCTATGTCCATATATAACATTTGTAGCTATTAAACGTGACAAAGGAATTATTATATTAATTCTTGATTAGGTTCTACTTTGTGTGGAGCTGATGAAGGGAAATTAATAGAGGTTCTCATATAGATGTGAGATGTGCTAGCGAGTAAAGTAACTACTGCCAGCCTTACAGAGGACATAGCTGTGTTCTGTCTGTAAATCCTTTAAGACAGCAGTGCTCTGAGGCTGAAATTTAAATTTAGGGAGTACAAACACATGTACTAGAAGGTCCTCATAGGAGGGTTCAAGAAGAGACAAGACAAAACTAAGGAGTAATTACTAAGCCTATTGACCAATGAAAAACCACCATTTACAAAGGACAGGGACATGAGCCAATTAAAAAAAATGGGGCAGAATGTTTCGTTTTTATTTGCAGTGGAATTATTATATTTGCGTTGCACTATTGCCAATGGCATAAAAAAGCAAAAGTAAAAAACATTGCATTTTCAACAACAACAGCTCTAATGCTAACAGATTCGAGACCTAATGCACTGGAAATGCAACTGGTCTTGCACTTGTTGGGAGTTGGAGTTACTGGCATTATGAAAGCCATTTTTTTTATCTAGACATGTTGCCGGGTGCAGTACCATATGTGGCCAAAATATGTCCCAGGGAACCTCTCTTGGCCACATATGGTACTGCACCCTGCAGAAGATATGGTTAATGCACCCTACCCATAATGCATTGCATGCAAGACAGTACCATGAGTACATTCAACTAGCTATGTCCATATATAAAATTAGTAGCTTTGATATGTGACAACAGAATTATTATATTAGTTCTGGATTGGGTTCTACACTGTGGAGCTGATGAAGGGAAATTAATAGACGGTCTCATATAAATGTGAGATGTTCTTGTGAGTGAAGTAAGCACTGCCAGCCTAGCTTAGGACCAAGTCTGTGTCTTGACTGAAGCCTTTTAAGAAAATAGTCCCTCGAGGCTATAATTAATACCTAGGTAGTAACCACACATGTAACTGGGGTTGTCCTCATGGGAGGTTACAAGAAGAGACAAGGTGGTTACTAAGGAGGGGCTACTAAGCCTATTGACCAATGAAAAGCCACCATTTACAAAGGACCGGGAAAGCAGCCAATTAAAAAGATGGGCGGGAAGTGGGCGGAGCTCTATGCACATATCCTGAATACAGCATGCCTCGAAGAGACAGCGCAAGCGCTGCCTAGGCAGGACTTAAACACTTCTCATACATTGAACTGTGGAAAGGGATCCAGTCAGCACCTTCAATTGTATGTGGGTAACTCGGTCTGTATCAATGCAACTGCAAGATGTTTCCCTTACTGTATTTGGAGCAACAAATGACCACAGAGCACACACGGTTTGTCACGCATAAGTAATTCTGTGTGCTATCTTCTTATAGTGTTATTTAATTATCAGGAAGTTAGAATTGCCTTGCGTACTTGCGACACAATGACACAGATGACTGTCATACACTACATGCAACACTTGGTTCCATCTCTGGCACCCACCAAAGTTCAGAGACCCGAGCAGTACCGCACAAAAAATAATCATCATCAAGGAAGGACAGGGCCACTCACATTTCTGTGAGAGCCAGCGGCAAACAGCAAAACGCGTATTTGAGTGATGTGTACGGCAGAGGAGTTCTGATCCGTCTCATGAGGAGCCTTCTAAAATGAAGGCTCGGCTGAGGGTGTTCTGTGAAGCCACGACAGAACGTTGCCCTTAGAAGGCAATATTTATTAAGAAAAAATCGTTCTTGCAGAAGCTTAGCATCCCAGCAGGAATATGCAAAGACGCAGAGCATTAGCGGCGTTCACATAACCCCTAATACACAGTTTCAGCAAAACAGTCTCTCTGAACATGATCAAGTGGGTTTTGTTTGAAAGATCACGAGGAAATGTCTACACTACAACAAAATAATGGGCCTCCTGGGGAGGCAAAGAGAGCATGCTGCCTCAAACACGTCCCTGGGCAGCCCTCAAAGTTAAGTTCACGTCACAGCGCCACGCCGAGGCAGCGGCTGAAGTCCACACAGCCTTCTCTAACCTCCAATCTCCGCAGGACCAGGCCAGCAGCCATCCGCCTGACAGAATAGGTCTCAACATGCCCCCAAGCCGGAGCTGCAGCAACGCCACCAGCATATTTAATAAGCAACCGAGACAACGTGTAACGTTTGCTATGAGCAGGTTTTTCTAGAATGTTTCGCACGCTCGAGGAGAAAAAACTGCATTTTTGAAAGAGGCCTTCTGCACTGATACTAATGAGCATTAAACAGGAGCGCAAAAGAAAAAATAAATATAGAAAATATCACTCTGGACATTATTTTATACGAATAATTAACACTGCAAACACCTTTGTATAGAAACATGAGAGTTCAGAATGCTGCACAGAGTACCAAGATTACAATTTTACATTATGCCTACCCCTTCGCGAACAGAAAGCATGCACTACACATCACATATAGATGAAGGCTACAAGACCCAAACCCCCAAACTGCATGACAAAGTAAAGTATTACACTACCCCCTCATATATCACAAAGAAAAGGGGGCAGGCTGTGCCAACTGCTTCAGGAATAAATGGCACACAAAATCATGTCAACATTAACAGTAAGACAGGTACAGGCACCCTACAACTATCTAACAAATAAACGCAGTATATTATTAGACTATGGCTACATGAAAAATACACTGAGACAGGCACTCACACACTATCTGAGTACATTAGATCCCATGCCTGTATGAAGAATACGAGTACACAACATCCCACACTCTATGAATAAAGCTAGGCACATTGCATTTCTATATATGTGAATGCTAGACAAAACAGTTTACATGCGAGCACATGACATCTGTAAGAAAAAGAACGCTCGACAGGACATCACATTTTTTTTTTTTTACAAAAAATGGTACTTTACATATCCGACTCCCCCTCCCCCACAACTATATTCAAGAAAGATATACTGCATCGCACATCGTTATAAAGAATAAAAGTATACATGTTCAATAACCTTCACATCTGCATTAATATATAGGCAGTACAACAAAACACATTCATGAATTTAAAAAAGCCCAATATCCAAAACACTTATAAAATGGGACATTTCATCTTAAATACGTACAAATGTGTAGCAGTCATCACAAACCATTGGCACATTCATGCAGATAAATGAAATTTGGAAGTGTAAAGGGAAACAAGCTGAGTTCAAAGAGAAATAAAAATGGACGAAAAAAATGCATGCTCGCACCTAAAGCTATATGATTCAGCAATTCATATAGTACCTGTAGTCTGGTTATTCGTGTAATTCTAGGGAACACTTCTGAGGAGAAAAAAGCACACTCTGGGTAAGAGGCTTCCAATGCTGCGATACATTGATCCATATAGTGCCTAAAGTCCAGGTAGCCAGATGCTTGTACAGTATATTCAGACCGATAAGTGGAGACAGTAACATACCATCCCGTCCCTTGGTCCTTCCGACTAGTGGGCCGCTGTAGAGAGGCGATAAGAGACTTCTTAAACATCAAAGTGGGGCGTGGGTTCGTACTGAGCCTGGGTATTAATATACATTAACAGTTAGGGGAACTGGTAATAATGGAGAGGAAAGGTGGGATAGAAGGAAAGGGCTAGAAGAGGTGAGGTATGAATGGGTCCAAGGCAAACTTTCGCAGGCCATCAGACTCCAGGGATGGGTATACAAATATGGTACTTAACCTGTTCCGTGCTTATGATGGAACCACGCCGTCATGAGCCACGGGCAGCGTGTGCTCATGACAGCGTGGTTCCTTCATGCGACTGCCGCTGTGCCCACACAGCATTAATTCCCCACCTGTGCGGGTGAATTAATGAGCGGGCGGGGCCGTGACGGAAACCCGCCATCATGAGCACACACCGCCCATGACTAATGACTGCGTGGTTCCGGCATGTGCACCGCAGCGCCGTGCTCACCCCCTAGCCCCTGCGCCGCGGCGAAATTTGCGCCGAGGCGAAGGGGTTAATGTAATATACTAGTGTTATAATCAATAGTGGTGTGGGTAAACGGGAGGGAGAGAGCTTCGCTCAAAATCAAACTGCCCTCATCGCCTCTCAAAGATCACAACCGGTCTGTAAGAAAATGGATTATTTGGCATAGGTGACTACCTACCTCAAGAACCAAGTCACTACACTACCCCTGTCAGGGTGAACTATCAAAGTAACTAAATAAAACTAACCCCAACTCTCTGGTAGCTAAGGCACATGGCACATGGTAAAATGTAAAGAAATTTATGCAGTGCCAAAACAGTACTAAAGTCAAAATGCAAAGCAACAGAAATCGCAAACGCATTTTGGGGGCGGGGGTTTCAATTCATATTCAAACGTAAGATTTTTTAACTTTCAGAATGGGTTTATTTTAATACATTGCAGTATGTCTTTTGCACTGTTATAGTCAGGCTACAGTTGTACGATTGAAGTCATGTTTGCACCGCCACTGTGGCAGATGACACAACAGGTGCTGCAGTCCATTATCTTCCAGGTCCAGGGTACACCTTGTTTATATCCTAGGAATGTAAATATACCAAATGGAAATACGCCAATTCGAGCATGTTAAAGAGGGCCGGGGTTTGGTATAGGCACTTTACTGCTGGATAGCAAGGGTAAAGTGCAGAGTTCTAAAGCAAGCAAAAATGTAAGGTCCATAAAAAGGCAAAAAATCCAGTGACCACGGTTTCTACACCGTCTTTCTTTGAAAGTCATACATTGTAGCCTAGCAATACCTAATCACCACCTCATCTAATAATGTTACCTACCTTCTGCATGATCTTAATACCGTCTCACTAATGATCACATAACTCTTACTAATTTAAACCACCACAAAGACACTGAAGTGAATGCATGGAATGGTACCCTTGGGTGAACAAAGCTAATCTCTATAACCATCCAATTTACTACTAAGTCGAAATAAAAGTCTCATTAGGGGTAGTAAGCGCTATATAAATGTAATTACGATTTATGAAATGTTCCGCTTTTTAGGTTCCTTCTTCAAACAGAAATTTAAATTATCACCTCGATCACTTTTTGGGCTGACCATTTCTTTTTATCAATGCTGCCTTTCGGACCAACCGCTTCTCTTACAGATCCCAGTGATTCTACATATTTCACTTTCTTCCTAACGTTAACAAATAAAAGAAGTATAGATTGCTTCAAGACTCAAACGCACATTACAGTAACCAAGAAGACCTCTCTCGTGGGCCACGCATGCTCCAGTGAGCTCTCCACAACACTGCATGTAGTGTAGTTGACAGGGCTTTTACCAAACTAGGCCAGCACCACTTCCCCTGGCAACACAATTGTCTGGAAGCATCACAATTCTATACTTTGAAACAGAGCTTTTAGACATGAAGAAAAAAATCTCACTGCTTTCCTAATGTTCTAAAGGAGACGCTATTCATGTGCATTTTTACCCGCCACTGGAAAATGTAGCAGAAATAACTGGATCAAAAAACATGAGCAAAAAAAAATGATGGCAAAAACAAATAGTGTGTATACAGAGATATGGGGATACTCAAAGGTTCATTCATGAACCAGGGGGTAAATTAGCATGAAAGAACAATGGTTTCTGAACTTATATTTGAAGAACAATCAACACCAGCATTTTGATGCAAGTAATTTTACGCAAGGACACTTTTAGACAGAACACACATTTCATTTTGTAGATTGATTTTAACCTAACAAAAAACTGGATTCTAAGAAATTTTTAAAATTACAAAACAATATGTGGGAAAGTAATTTGAGATTATGTGAATAAACATGCTAGGTAATTCACAAAAGATATTGGACAAAAGGGGCGAACAAATGACCACTTGATCAATGAAAAAGGAGTCTTGAAATGTGCCAAAAGGCTATTTGACTACCACCTAATAAAGGAGTAAAGCTAAGCTGGCTCTTATGGGGATAACAGAAAAATTTCCACCCTAAATTATAAGTGGCTCATCAAAAAGTCTGCAATTAACCCCTTCCCTGCAGCGCAAATTGTGCAGCGGTGCGGGGCTATAATTAGGGGGCGTAACTCCTTGCGTGCTCAGGACGGCCCCCAGCCATCCTACGTCACGCTGGGCGTGTGCTCAGGACGGCCAGGGGCCGGCCGAACTCCGCCCATTAATTAATTCTTCCGCACAGGCAGGGAATTTGCGTCGCGCTGCGGTATCGGCCGCGTTCAGATGGCCCCCGACCATACTGAGCACACGTCCAGCGTGATGTAGGACGGCCGGGGGCCATCCGGAGCACACAAGGGGTTAAAGGTAGCCCAAAATGGTAATTAAAGTGAGGGCCAAAACGTGTCCACTACTAAAGAAATAATGATAGTGAATAAGATCAGGAAGCTTGGCTCGGGGGGTAAAGAGGCACCAGGAGGCAGAGTACTGGAGATGGGAAAGTGGCAACAGGCATCCAGCGAAAGGTGCCCAACCAAAACCACAGATTGCCATGGGATGGATGTGGCACAACAACTATAAAAACCAAGTGAATACTCCGAGAGCCTAAAGTTGTCTAACAAAGGAGCAAACAAGACCAGATGAAGGTTCCTGTTCACCACCAGTATTGCATGGTTATGATAAATGGGTGATCGTCATGCAGGAAGGGTTCCATGAATTTCCCCCTGGTGTGGACAGAATCCCTACTCTTCCACTGGTTTGTCTGCAACCACAACTGCAAGTAGCTGCCACAGACAGACGCTTGAGTCTGTTGCTGCTCCATTCCTCTGTTGCCTTCCTTATTGAAGTCTACACTCCAATCATCCATTTACCCTTAACTGGTTATACTGCTGACAGTAGTATGACACATTTACCAAGAATGGCTAACACAAAAAATGGTGGGTAGAAATATCATGAACGTCCTCCCCACACACATAACAGGAAAAGAGTGTATAAGTGTGTGTATTTCCATCCTTCTTCCCCAGTTTTGGAGGCCATGACCGAGGGGTAACCTTAAGTACTGTCTAAAGTGCCTGAAGACCCCGCTGGAGTATTACATCCAGTACTCCACCAGTGTACTACTACTGCTCCTAGAGGCCATGTCAAGTGTATTCAGTTTTATATGTTACATCTGGTAGATTCGTAGTTGTGGAGCCCTCACTTGAAGTGGGAGTATGATTCTGAAGGCCTTGCATGAAACTGTGTCCAGTTCGGAAAACCCTCAAATGGATTACTAACCCCAGTCCAGGAAGCTTAGACTGGAATATTGTGCTTATTTTTGTGGGACACGCCAGGAATACTGTGCTCGAGTCTGAAGATCTTGACTGGAGTTTTATGGCCAGTTTTAGAGGCTCCGTCTAATGTACTGCATACAGTGTTGGGGGGCTCATTTTGAATGTTTTATCAGGTGTCTGAAGCTCCAGATCGAATAATTTAGCACTCTCTAAGGCCATTACTAATTTTAGAGGCTATATTTACCTTGTATCCTTTCAGTTCTGATACCACATCTTAGGGCTGTGCACACTTATGGAGGTCTCGCCTAGCATGTTGTGTCCAGTTCTGAAGATCACATATTGAGTGCTGTGTGCAGTTCAGGTCGTCACATCTGGGGTGTTGTCCAGATTCACTGCCTCCACTAGAGTACTGCTTGCTTCATGTTCTGGAGTTCTCACTTTGAGTATTGTGTCCAGTTCAGAATGCTTCATCTGAAGTACTGGCCCACTTCTGGAAGCATCACCTACAGTACTGTTTTTAGTTTCCTACAACTCAACCAGACTACTCTTACTACTTTCAGAAAAGGCATCAGACATATTGGGTCTCGTTTCAATGACCACAGCTCAAACATGCCCAGTTCTGAAGGCCTGTTAACTTCAGAAAACATCCAACAAATGCCTAAGTATTGTTTTAATGTGTTTGCTGAGGGAAGCGAGATACTCCAGAAAGCTGGGTAAGTGCAAGAAAGAGTGAGTAAAAGAGCAGAGGGAAGAGCGAGGGATGGCTAATGGAGTATGAATGGTGTGTGGTTAGAAGAATGATATCCACAAATTGATGGAATGCGTAGCCAAATGGATTGAAGAGTGGGTGGGTTTAAAAACAAGCATTGGTACAACTAATAGGTCTCATCTATGTAAGAGCCATTAGAGTTACCAACATGTTTTAGCCATGTTGTACACCAGCGTGAATGCTGCTCAGCATGGCTAAAAGGTAGTGTGGTAAAGGAGAGTGAAGTGTCAGAGCAGATTGGAGTGTAATGGAGTGGCACATAGTGGTGTAGATTATAGAATTGTGGAGTGTCACAGAGGAATTAGAGTGTCGCAGAGTGAAAGGGCGTAGAGTGGTGTAGAGTGGCACAGAGGGTGTTGCATAGAGCGGGGTAGATTGTAGGAGAGTGGAGTGGCATAGAGAGGAGTTGTGTGTTGTAGAACAGAGTGGAATGGAGTGTTGTATAGTGGAGTGGCAGAGTGGAGTAGAGTTTAATGGAGTATAGCTTGAGTGAGTAGTATTACAGAGTAGTGCACCACTGTACTTTAAGCCACTTTCCTCTAGGCCAGATTAGATTGGTGTAGAGTGCAATATCAGAGTGCATTGGTTTTGAGGAAATTGGCGTAGAGAGCAGTGATGTAGAGTAGGGGTGTAGAGTGTAGTGAGTAGAGTGCAGTGATAGAGTGCAGTACCTTGTTTCAACTGGTATAGTTCAGAATAGGGTGGAGTGGTTCAGGGTAGCGTGCACAGGTGTAAAGCAGAGTGGCGTAGAGTGTACTGTGCAGAGTGCAGTGGTGCAGAACACATTAAAGTGGTGTGGAGTGATACAGAGTGCAGTTGTGCAGAGTAGAGTGGTGTAGAGTAGAATGGAGTGGCATAGAGTGCAGCAACGTAGAACACATTGGTGTAGAGTGGCGCTGAGTTCAGTTGCTCAGAGTGCAGTCTTGCAGAGTGGCACAGAGAGCAGTGGTGTAGAGTACAGTGTTGTAGAATGGTGTCGAGTGGCAAAGTGCAGTGACAGAGCGCAATGGTGTAGAGTCCGGTGGAGCAGAGTAAAGTACAGTGGTGCAGAGTGCACTGGTATGGCGCAGTGAAGGGAGGCACAGAATGGAGAAGGTACAGAGTAGGATGGCTTCGCGTGCAATAGGGTAGAGTGCAGTGACGTAGAGTGCTGTGGCAGAGTGCAGTGGTATACTGTGTTATAGAGTAGGATATTGTGGGGAGGAGTACAGTGGTGCATAGTAGTTGGCATTGGGTTTGAGTAAAATGGCGTTTAGTGCACTGGCGCAATGGTTTAGAGTAGAGTGGCGCAGCTTAGACTGCAGTAACAGAGTTCAGAGGCAGAGTGCTGTGTTGAAGAATAGAATGTTGTAGAGTGCAGTAGTGTGTAGTAGAGCAGCAGCGCACGTTTGCGATGAGTGCAGGGGTGAAGTGTGGTGTAGAGTATAGTGGTGTAGAATAGAGTAGCATAGAGAGCAGTGACGTAGCGTCGAATGGGCAAGAGTACAGTGGTACACAGTGTTGCTGAGTAAAGTGGCATAGACTACTGTGGTGCACAGTAGATTAGCGTATCGTGATGCAGAGTGGAGTTGCACAGAGAAGTTGTGAACAGTACAGTGGCGTGGCGAAGAGTGAATTGACACAGAGTGCACTGGCATACAGTGGAGTGGTAGAGAGTAAAGTAGAGTGGCACAGAGTCAGTGGCGCAGCGTGCAATGGCGCATAGCATAGTAGTGTTGGGTACAGTGCAATGGCATAGAAAGGAGTAGCAAGGAGTAACAAGGAGTAACGCGGCACAGAGAGGAGTGGTGCAGAGTTGAGTGCAGAGAAGAGTGGCACAGTGTGGAGTGGTGCAGAGTTCAGTGGAATATGCATGGTGTGGTAACACACTGCCCTTATAGACAACACATCTTCACATAAAATGACCATTATATTTGCACAGACATACAGTTTTACTAAAAAGTATACAGCGCATAAACAATAATGTGTGGAAATGTCATCACCTAGTTTATTGATTTGTTTGATTGTATTAAATATCCGTTTCCACCACACTTCAGAATGACCAAAAATGTGCTTCATTTGAGCTTTTCTAATTCTGAAATATCTGGAAGTTTCATTTAAAGGCATTTAAATTCTGTTGTGTGCAAAATAAGAAACATTGTACAGTCTTCTTCAAGCACTTCCCCAGAAGCCAGCATGATTCTCACACAAATCTTCTCACTGTGAAGTAAGAGAAAGAAAAGTAAACATCAAACTCCCTGGAAGGGAGCTTGATATTTGACCCGGGTCTTCCAATGTACAGCAAGCGTGACAAGATAAGAAGACGATTTAAAGGCCTGTTTACAGAAATCCATTTCTGATGAAAGAATACAACAAGCATTTGCAATGCAATAGGTCTCGCATTTGCAAGAGTTTAAGCTTTTGGCATTGTAAATGGCAATGCCTTTTATTTATGTTTTAAAAACAAACCAACAAGTAAATAAAAGGCATAGTCATTTACAATGCCAACAGCTTAAACTCTTGCAAATGCGAGACCTATTGCACTGCAAATGCTTGTTTATTCAGTTATTGGTCCAGAAGAAGGTGGGATAAAGGTTAAGGTGCCACCGAAATGCTGGGTCAGCACTTTCAGTATTTGATAGTATACAGTTGTTTTCTATGTTATTTTTGGACCAAATGTTTTTGATGATGTATATGGTCCAATAGATGATAAAGTACATTAGCGAATGTCACTAGTACTTTATTTGTATATATTTATGAGAGTCTAAATATTGTGGTATCATTTTTTTTTCCTCATAAACTTTATTGGGCTTTGCAGTAAAAAAAAAAAAAAAAAAAAAAAAGAAGCAAACGTTCCCAATTGCCAATGTATAAACACAAGGCTCTGTAGGATTAAACCCTCTACCATAAAAAACATTATGCACAGAAGCTCTGGTATCCCCTCCCACCCAATTTTTTGACAACGAAGTTATAGCTACAGTTCTTCTCTTGATAACTGAGCATCCACATACGGAAAGTTTGGATTTTAACAGTAACTCCAGGGGAAAAACGTTTGTATTGATTAATCTGTGGAAGCACCTGCCATCTGTGGGGAGGGGTGTCCTATTGAGTCTCTAAACAGCTGAGTAGTTTCAGTACCAACCCATGAAGGCCGCCCTTTTCCACAAGTATGGTCTCTCTCTGGAGAAATATTTCTTGAAATTTAAGGATGCCCAAAGCAGTCACAGCAGTTTTGGTACGTTTTTGTTGATGTGCCTATTAAAGCAGTGGAGGGGTGGGTGAAAGGCAGAAAAATAAATGACTGTGATGGGCTGTATAATCTGTTTATGGGAGAGCACATTCTAAGTCATTGTGTTACAGAAGTGTGCCAGCACTTGATTGAATCCAACCTATTTGATCCCACAGAGCTTGGAAAAGAGGCGGACTTCTGGCTCAGCACTGGAGTGTCCAAGTAGGTACATGGGGGCAGACACAAGAACGGTTGTTAGGCTCGCAGACTTTTACTCCGCGGAATTCCGTGAAGGTATCTAAAACCTCTCAGAGAATCCACGGTGTTACACGAGCAGCAGAATTCCTGTTCGTCACACTGCTCATGCTGATTTTTAGCACTAGGTGCTTGTCCCATGCTGTAAAATCAACGTGAACAGCACCACGCGGTGCGCCAGTGAGCGCTGCTTCATTCTGCTGCTCAAGTTGATATTCTACTCGAGCAGCAGCTTTTGCAATGCAAGCGGCAACTTTCTCAATGCAACCTGTCGTCATCGCACACATTGAGAAATCTTGCCGGGATGCGGTCTACCTCTCGCTTTTTTTGCTTGCACGTGCCAACTTATGATTGGCGAGCTGCGCGCAAGAAAAAATCCCCCCATGCAGCGGTTGGCCGAGCTTTAGCCGAACTCTGTGCTTCTAGCAGATTGGGCAAAAGTCAGTGAGCTCCACCGGTGGAGTGGAGTTTACTGCCCAACCATAATTAACAAGCATTTACAATGCAATGGTCTCGGCATTGTTAAAGTTAGAGCTATTGGCATTGCTCATGACATTATTTTTATTTATTTTTTTGTTTTTAAAACATAAATAAATGGCACTGTCATTTACAATGCCAATAGCAGAGATCCATGTGAAAAGCTACAAGTAGTAACATTACACTCGTAAATTAGTTAAGGTTTGTGAATAACCCCCAAGTGTCAAGGTTACTCATCGACTGGCTGATTACACAAATGATAAATCACATGGTTACCAGAGGTGTCCTGACACTGGCAACAAAGAAAAACGCTTTTAAAAAAAATTTTTAAAAAGCCATTTGCTTGTTACCCGTTTTTAGCCCAACAACTTTTATTTTATAACGAGCTAAAAAAAAAAAAGTGTAAAAAGTACTATTGTGCGCTGAGCAAAATGAACAATTTCGTTCAGCATCACATCCTCCCCCAGTAACCCTGCCATGCACTTTCCATCATTGGGGTAAGACTGTTCTTGTATTTTAGCATAATCTCTATAGCGCACACTGCCACTGTATGGCTTCAAAGAGCTGTCCGCAGTGCGGCCTCGTTCCAGCCTTTTCTGGGGTGCCCAGAGCCTGGTTCTGCTAGTGATGAGGTTATGAATACGCTGTTCTGGCCCGAGCCTCTGCTAGGTGGTTATGCCACATTCTCTGAGCTGGTGACGTGGAGGTTAATGATTGGTTCATTTAAAGCAGCAGTTTTCGGCCGGACATAGTTGGGGGTGATTAAAAATCCCCCCATTTCTCGAAAGAGCGAAAACTCGGGTTGACCCCACGGGCAGAAAGTCCTTCAACGCACTCTCTTTACCCACCAGTGGAATTCCCCCTACACGTAGCGCTTCCCAGGGCCACCAAGCGCTACATCAGACGTATGATCTGTAGCGCTCTGCAACAATAGCAGAATTACCAATTTGTACTTAAATTGCGTTGTTTCATAAAAACCTCAACACGTTCGGCCTGGTATCACTAGCTAGGCGCGTGAGTAAGCGCTTCAGCACCGCAGACAGGAGGAGCAAGCGCTATATATAAATGCTATAATACAAGGGCACGGGTGACTGCTCCAATAAATGGCAGAAACACACAGACACACAGATAATCGATCCTGATGAATAATGCAAGCCCTAATCAATGCACGTATCGACATCTGAAATGACCTACGCTGCGCTCTGCCTGGAGGCGGGCCCTGGACACTTCAGCATTGGGGGAGGGGCACACCGGCGGGGCTCACCTCTGCAGGGCTCGTCTGCGACGATCAATGCACTGACGTCAGAGTCATTGATTATCGCCATTGATAGAGCTCGGACCCAGGAGGCGTTGCAACCAGGCCTGGGTGCAGCACGTGCTGCCCACTCATGGGCACCGGCAGCGCCGCAGACAAATGTGTGAGAAAAGGCGTAAATATATGCAGATTTCTGCGGGAAAAGGAGCATAATATGCAGATTTCAAGGTGAAAAATCATAGAAATATTGCTTGGCCCAAAGCCAAAAATAACCGGTGAATTAAACAGCACCGCGTCTTTATTTTAAACATTTCTGAGTGTTTAAGAGTGGACAGTCTGCGCTACAGCCGACAGGGCGCAACATCGGAGTATTTACATCACAGGTAAGTTTTTCATCCAATTGCATCGGAAGTCATTACATCGTAGAGGACATTACGGTATTTAAATCATTTTATCATAATTTTTCATGTTCCCACCTTATTTTTATACAAGTATTTAAAGAAAGACAGAGGGAAAACGTGAAGGCCATAACAGCCTCCGCCTCTCCCGCACTCAGTCTCCTCTTTAGCAGCGCCGCGCGCTGGTATGCAGACTCCCCCTGCATTCCAGCAGGCGCGCGTCGCGATCGGGCCTGCATTAGCACTGTGGACACAAGACCTAGCCGCGCGCACAACGTTATCCTATGGGGAAACGCTGCGCGCGGCCAGGTCTTGTCTCACTTCGGCGTCTCAGACGGCTGAGACGCCGACAATAGTTCTCTGGCGAGAACGCGCTTTCAGCGCGTTATAGCCGAGACCTAAAAAGGAGATCTTTAAAATACACTACAAGACCAACTATGGATGGGATACTTCTGGATATTCCCAGTCCACTTCTAGACAGAAGGGATGTGGATTTATGGGAAGAAGCCCCTTGTCACACCATCAGAGGTCGGTGTTCTATGTTTCTTCATACAGGGCACAAGCGATAAACTCAGTTTGTTTATGCCTGAAAAATAGGACCTGGTTCCTGCCAGAAAGAGAATGGGCCAGAAAGAGAATGGGCAAGAACGTAGGAAAATAACTCCTGAAGTTCCCAGGGTCTGGGAAGAGTTCACTCCTGGGGATGAACCAGAACAATCAAGAGAGAAGGTGTCTGCCTTGCGTAACATGCCTGAGCTGGTTCGTTAGTAGGCTGGAAGGAGACCATCTCAGGCTGACTTCTGCAGGCATAGAGAGAATGCTCCACTATTGAAGCTCTTTGGCAACAGAATTGAGCATAAAAAATTTAGATATTTTTAGAGTTAACCTGATCTATTAGAAGGATGGCATCCTTTACAGTGAGCATAAACGTCTAAGATCTGGGGAAGCCAGACTGCCAGTGCTATTAGGCCTTCTTACTGGATCTGGCTTATGACCTACACGCTCAAATTAATTTCATGGTTCACCATACTAATTCAACACTAATCCTTAGCGTGCTACTCGCCAAAAAAGCACTTCAAAACCCCCAGCAAGCGCTATATACGTGCAAATCTCTTTCCCTCTTCTTTCCCACCACCTACCCTTCTCTATCCAAATAACTGAATAACATATCCACCACTCAAATTACTTCATATTTACTTTACTAATTTTCAACACTAATCCTTTATGGGTTCTGGAGTAGCATGCTACTCGCCAGAGAAGCGCTTCAACACCCATCAGGGGTAACAGGTGCTATATGGATGCAAACCTTTCTTCCCTTTCTTTCCCCCTGCTATACTCCTCACTCAAAATAACGGACTAATATCCACCACTCAAATTACTTTCATGTTTCACCATACTAATTCACCACTAATCCTTTATGGGTTTCCGGAGTAGCGTGCTTCAACAACCAATCAGGGGTAACAAGCGCTATATAAATACAAACCTTTTTTCCTCTTCTATCCTTCTGAATCCAAATAACTGACTAACCTATCCACCACTTAAAATGTACTTGCATGTTTCACTATACTAATTCAACACTAATCCTCTATGGGTCCTGGAGCAGCGGGCTACTCACCGAAAAAAAGCGCTTCAATGGCTCCTTAGGGTAGTAAGCGCTATACAAATGTAATTACAATACAATACAATACATTTGGCAGTGCGCCTGGGGTAAGCCAAGACATATGATAGGCTGATCAGCCACTTTTAATGGCCCCAAATGAGAAAGAAGCTAGTTTCATTCTGCCATTCTTGCATGTCTTGTCGGTGTTCAGGAGGAAAGCTCCCCTCCAGAACTTCACTATCGTAGGAACATCATTTGAGAGGGTGGACGTGGGCATTGTCCAGCCCATGTACCCTAAAAAAAGCCTCTGGGTAAAGTTTCATCTTGGTGGTGGTGGACCATGGCACCTGAAGTCTGGAGCTTATAACTTTGAGGTCTGCAGTCCCGCCCATGATGCTAGGCCCTAGTGGGTATCTTTACTTGAGTAGGGTTCCCCAAAGAAGCAGTGTCACATCGGGGGAGAAACGTACAAACATCATGTGTGCATACCTGAGGTTCATGTGGAATGAGTGTGCGGTGATTTACAAAGTTCTCCATGCCAAACCACTGGGTTCGTGGCAATAGATTCAAAAAGACCCTGAATAACATGATTATTTGTATAGGAAGGGCTTAAGGTCTAAATGGTGAATATTGCTGCCATATCTATTGTTTGCCTACAAAAAAGGTTCCACAAAAGGGAATTCGCTTCAGCCCCTATGGGCTTTTGTTTGGGCATGCTGTCACGGGACTCCTCTGGCTTGTGAGAGATGGGTGGGAGAACCTACCCAAGCAACCTGCCCAAGAAGTGGTGGACTATGTGATGGCTGTGAGCCCCATGTTGGCCCAGTACATGAAGCAAGACAATCTTAATCTGGAGGCCAGTTAGGAAATGATCAATGATGGTATGATCAAAAGGTGACTCTGTTAAAGTACCAGTCTGGCCAAAAAGTTTGGGTCATGGAACCAGTAAAGCCCTGAGAACTGCAACATAGCTGGACCAGGCCCCATGTAGTAAAAGACAAAAGGGTGAGGCGGTATATCTTGTTCATCTTGAGACCCAAAGAAGGGTCCTGCATCTGAACAGAATGAAACTCTACTTTGACAAGTCAGAGATTAAAAGACCGAGATTGTGAGAGTGAGCCCCCCAATTCTCCTGTCGCACAATGACAAGGAAGGTTTCATGAGGGAATTGCACTTTCTCAGTAGAAGGAATGTCGCCAGATGTTGCTGTAGCAATTTGCCTCACTGTTCTTGCCGATACCTGGGCTACTCACATGTTGATACTGATGACAGCATGCCTATCAAGTTTAAAATCTATAGGCTGTCAGACTGTGCAAGGGCCATCATCAAAGGAGAAGTATCCAAGATGTTCAACGTAGGAGTGTATGAGTTCTCCAGACATCCCTCGGTTGGAGGACTTCAGTGCTGCTTACTCGGATGACATTTCTGTGTTCTGCTCCAGCTGGAAAGATCACATGACACACCTAAAGGAAGTGCTTAAGGCTGACTAATGCCTACCAGCAAAGGGGAGGTTATGGGTTACGCTTAGACAAGCAGTGGCAAAGCGAAACATTGCTAGGCTTTGGGAGGCAGTCACGCCTCCGAAGATTAGCGCATGGAAAAAGGACATGGACTGGTGCATGCTCCAGGAAAAGACTGTGTACATGGCACGGGGGTGCCCCAAAAAATGGGGGGCGGTGTGGTCTAATTGGAACAAGTACAGAGGCAACATATGTGAGCCCCCTCAACCCTTGCATACAGCAGTGGAGGTGGAAATGTAAGTTGTTTTATGACAAGCTGGTGTGATCGCTCTAAAATTGATGGTAAACTGTACACTCTGTGTTATTTAACCGCATGCGTGCGGGCGGAATTCCGCTCGTACGCTGACTTTTTCAAAAGCGCATGTTACGTGACGAGCTGGGCTTGTCATGAGCGTGCGAGGAGGCTACCTCATGATGAGCCCAGCTCGTCATCAGCGTCGAAGGGGTTAAGGTGCGCTGAAGCAACTATAATGTACGAATGTGTTGACCGCCACTGGTTCCTAAGCCGTTAATAAAAAGAATTTATAAAAAAAATAAAAAAGGCTGACAAATGGCAGGACTCTGTGGTGTACCTTGGCCAGCAAGTTAGCGGGGGACATGTGCACTGAGAGCCAATTGGAGCACAACCAGGTACTACTGCAAATTTGTTAAGGGGTAATGGAGCACTGTTGCACTTCTTACGGAACTGACCTCAAAGAAACAATCCAGAAGGTTGATATGGACAGAGAAGAGTTAGAAGGCCTTTGACACCCTGAAGGAGGTGATGTGTACTGTACCAGTCCTCAAGGCAGCCAACGTCAGCAAAGAGTTTGTTGTGCAGACAGACGCTTAAAGCATGGCTTAGAGGCATTGCTTTCACAGCTAAACGATGAAGAACAGGACCAACCAAGAGCATTTATCAGTTGGTCAGTAGAGTGCTATTGAGAGAGGGGGCCTTTGCAGTGGTCTTGTCCCAGAAGAAACTGAGATCATACCTGCGTGGCACTCATTTACTCTCTCAGGCCACGGGTCTCTTAGGTGATTGGTGCAGATTGTGGGGTGCCTAAGCTGTTGAAGTGGTCGATCTCATATTAGGTTGTGGACGTTATGCTAGCTGACAGGCCTGGGGCTGACCACAGCAATACTGATGTTTTTCACAGGTTTTTCCGCCATAGCAATTAGAACTCCCATGAGGGGTAAATAGTTCTCCATGCTTTCAGCTAGAGAAACCCTGTGTTACTAATGACCCCATTTTTGTCACGGTCCCCCCAATTTTTGCATGTCTGGCCTTAGGACTCTGTGCACTTTACAACAGCTAAGGAGGAGCCGGGTAGTCATCTATCGTCAGGTGGGCATTGTCTATGATGTGCAAAATAGCAGTCTCCGTGCTGCAGCGCGATCAGAAGCCTGACTTATTCGTGCAAGAGATAGTTAGCATTGATGTGATCTTGGAGTTGAACGTAGACTACTTTCGCAATGATCTTGCTGAAGAATGGTAGGCGAGTGGTGGGCTAATAGTTGATGAAGTAATGAAGCTCTAGAGTGGGTTTCTTTAGGAGTGGGATGATCTGGCCTATCCTGACAGCTTCTGGGAAGATGCCTTGAGTGAGAGAGCCATGGACAATGATAAGTAGGGGTGAAGAAGCGTTACAAGAGAAAATGCTTCTTAATAGGAATTGGCTTTGAGGGTAGGAATATGTAAGCAAGATATGCAAGAGATAGGGCTTTGAAAGAAAATCATTGTAGGATTCTATGGAAAAGGGCAGGCTTAGTGTTGTCGATGTGCTTTGAAATCTTCTGTATTTTTTTTTTCACTGAAGAAGCGGTTGGTGGCATTGGACTTTTCTGTGGATTGAAGAATTGGTGGGTCTAGCAGGGGGTCAATATGGTGCTTGATTTTGAAAAGCTTTCTGCTTCTGTTGGTGGTTTCATTGGCCTTGTTGGTATAATACTTAAGTTTCCTGATGTGATTACCTATTTGTGCATTGCACAAAGGGACTATTGTATCATGAAGTCACTGGAAGTTCTATGCAAACAAAAAACAACTCCAACTTGAAGCAGTTGGAAGTGAGGCCTCACCCTTATAAGCGCCATTATTGCACAAGACAGACACAAACAAAGAGAAACGTCCTTCAGACCGAAGCCGGAATCTCGCTGTGCCTTTACAGTGCCGGCAAAAGAACTAAAGCGTCTTTAGTACGAATTCGTTCAGCTCGCAAGTTGTTATAACGACTTGCCTTTGAGGGGTTGGGGGGGCGCATTGGTGGAATGTTGTTGGATTTAAAGTCAGACACCTTCCCTACTGTTGCGCATACTCGAGTTGGAATAGTAAATTATCCTATTCCAAAATCCAGCACTCCCCTAAGGCAAGTTGTTATAACAAGTTGCAGGTTGGACGAATGCGTACTAAAGACGCATCTGTTCTCATGGCGGCGCTGTGATGGCACAGCGTGATTCCGGCTTGTAGAATACCATTACACATTGCACATCAGGCGGGCACACACAGCCGCATCAGAGTACTTCACAGGTCTTTAGAAGACCATTTACATGCTATTGAGGCTTTGTTCTGTTTTCACTCCTTCTTAGAGCCCCTGCATCTCCACTCTGCATATTACTGGAAGAATCAGCCCCCTACCCCACAAAGGTTTTAGTAGTCCCCCCGAAATTTGGCTCTAGTTGTGCCTCTGTTCCACATAGATTCTCAGAGATGAATAAAACTCCAAACACACACACACACTTTCAGATAGGCTCTTCAAAACGACAGTCATATCCACACACATTCTCGCAGACGGATTCACATACATCCACGTACTCAAACTGTCAGTCACGAACTGCCACAGACTGTTAGTCATGCATTCTAGCCCAGAGACTCACACAATCTCTGAGGCGTTAATTACCACAAACACAGATATTTAAACTATCTGGGGAGGACTCAGACCGGCCCTCTCAGAAGTGAACATAAAAATACCAGACAGAGAGCTCCTACAGACCCGTGTACTACATTCAAACTGATGCGTACTGTGCACATGATGTGGTTCTATATAGGAGGTCATTAACATTTTTTCCTCAGCCAATCACATTGCATGGATTGCTGCCATTAGATACGGTCTACCTTCATTTTAAATTCAGCAGAAATGAGGAACACAAAGCATTTGTGGACAGCTGACTCCCGTGTTAGTCCGTGCTGGGTGAGATTAAAGGGCTCAGAGCTTCTCCCCAAAAAGAGCTTATGATGGAGCATTCTCTGGGGTTCTCCCCATCTGCAAGTAGAGTAGCATGGATGACATGGGCCCTGATGCAAACAAGGATTGGCTGCTGTCGGAGAAGTAAAATACAGGGCTTTAATTGTTAAATGGGCCACAGCGCATGCGATGTGCCTGCGGTAGCCACGCCCCTGCTTCCTTGCTTGCATTCTTAGTCAGTAGTCCACCTCTCCTCTCGCTATCGCCGTCTCCTCAGAGGTCACGAGCCTCAGTTGATATCGACGAATTGATACTCCACATTTTGACATTGCAGATAGCTGCTCTCCTGCATCAAAGGAAAGCCGCTCGTAACCGTTTTTTTTTTCTTTGCAGAGTTTTATATAGCGCGAACTAGACCCGAACCGAATCAGGTATCAGAGCGCTTTACATAGCACCAGTTACGTTACATGAGGACACACTTTCATTTTTAGGCACGGGGAGATTAAGTGATTTGCCCAGAATCACAGGAGGTTTTTGGCGTCGTTACTGAGACTCTAACCCAGATCCCCAGGTCCGAGGTCGAGCGCCTTAGCCGTTAGGCCAACCCCTCTCCCCTTTTTCCACATTGTAGCGTAATGCAGACAGTGTCAGTGTTTTTGTGGCAATAACGTCTACCCAGTATGTTGTGCGTGAGAAACCAATGCGTGCGCTGTATGTCCGTGACCCCTGGCCAGATGTAGTTATGTCACGGGACTGTCTGCTAGCGCTGCCCTTCACAGAATCTCTTTTTGTGTGAATTCGAGAGATGAAGAGGGTGAGAGAGAGAGAGAGAGAGAGAGATCTTTAATTTGTGAGTTTTGCAGCGTCACCTTATGACTTGTAGACCGGCCCCATGCCTGCCATGACAAGCTGTCTGTGTGGAGCCGACGGAGGTGCGTACGGAGTGTCCTGACGCCGTGCGCATGCACATTGCCAGACATGGTTTGTCTCCCTAAGTGCACCAAACCCAAAAGAGTAGTCTCGCCAAGGCGAATCAGCGCATGCGCTGCATTCGCTAGGGGAGACCTAAAAAATGGGGTTTAGGCAAGGGAAGGGACAAAGTCAAGCTGGACAGCCTAAAACGAATAGAGCCAACAAACAGAAAACAAGCAAATGTGAGTCACAAAGCTGGTCGTAAGCAATGGGCAGAATGCATTCCCAGAGAAGCTTTCCGAATGTCCTCAAGAAGTTGTTAGAAAACTAGAAAGCTGCGCTGTCTGGTAGGCTTTGACCTAAAAATGGGTTAATGAATATAGAACCTTGTCACTGAAAGCAGCAACAAGTTACCAAAAGAAACTACTGCAAACATGTTCAACATTTCATCAATGCAACAACATTGTGAGGGCTTTATAAAAGTGGATCAAGGGGAAGCTCAATTATACAACAGATATTCATTTTAAAGCTACTGAGTATGTACTGGAATCTCCAATGCACATCCTTTTAAACCGGAAGCTTGCACATGGGAGGTCTTAGGTTTCTTGGTAGTTCCAGAGCAGAGGTTGGAGGATAAGGAGCTCAGTTGTCAACAAGCATAGTCAAAGCAAATAGGTCTCGCCTATGCATGGGCTATTGGCTTATCCAATTTGTTATAGCCATGTTGCCCATAGTGTGGCTGCTGTTCAGCATGGCTAACAGTGGTGTAGAGGAGCGTGGATTGGAGTGACGTAGAGTGAAATGTCAAAGAATGGAGTAGAGTACAGTGGAGAGGAAGAGATAGTTGTGTATTGGAGTGGCATATATTGTAGTGTATTGGAGTGGAGTACTGTGCAGTGGTGTATAGTTGACTGGTATAAAGTGCATTGGCGTAGGTAGGTAGAGTGTTGCAGCGTATAATGGCACAGAGTGCAGCTGCATAGAATTCAGCGGCGTGCATTGCAGGGAGAGGCGCAGGGGTGGAGAGGCGCAGGGGTGGAGAGGCGCAGAGTAGAATAAACTGCCACAGAGTGCAGTGGTGTAGAGTGGAGTGATGCAGAGTAGACTGGCGTAGATTGGTGCAGACTAGAGTATAGTGCAGTAGAATGCAGGGGCATAGGGTGGATTGGCATAGGATGCAGTAGTGAAGAGTAGAATGGCATTGAGTTCAGTGGCTTACTGTGCAGTGCTGCAGAGTAGAGTATTGTAAAGTTATGTGGTGTCGAGTGCATTGGCATAGAGTGAACTGGTGTAGAGTTTAGTGGAGTAGAGTTCTGTGGCACGGATTACAGTGGCGCACAGTAGAGTGCAGTGGCATAGAATGCAATGGCGTAGAGTGGTGCAGAGAGCACTGGCATAGAGTGTTGCAGAGTATAGTTACGTAAATAGCAATGGTGTAGAGTGCAGTGGCATAGAATTCAGCATCGTAGAATACATTGGCGTAGATTAGAGAGGGTCAACAAACTGAATGTTTAACATTGTCAAACATTCACCCTAGTCACAGATGTGGGATAAATCCGTTGTTCACCATGCCAACCCAATTTGGACCCAGCTATATGCAAATCAGTCCCAGAGGAACAGTCCAGCCCGAAATGCCAGGCAAGGTCCTTCCTGGACCAGAAAAAACGCATCCTGAGACCAGTTTTGGGTTATCACCCCTCTTCAGCCAGGTTAGCTTGAATCCAGTGGTATAGTGAGTAGAAGAACAACGTTTGGGCATACCCTTCCCACATTGGGCGACTATAGCAACACAAATCGATGATGGGCGGAATGCTGAACCATGTCAAACATTCACCCATAGTCCCAGATCTCAGCTACAGCCATCGCTTTTTGGGTGGTGCACAATAGAGCGGAGTGGTGCACAATAGAGCGGAGTGGTGCACAATGGAGCGGAGTGGCAATAAGTGGAGTGGCGTTACATGTATTGGCGAAGAGTGTTGCAGAGTATAGTGGCCTAGAGGGCAGAGGCCTAGAGTGCCACAGGGTGGCCTAGAGTGCCACAGGGTGGCCTAGAGTGCCATAGAATTTACAGATGTACAATGCGCCCTAGAACGGCGGGGCACAGAGTAGAATATATTGCCTTTTTTATTTTTTTTTAAACCTCTAAGTAATGTGGTACTACCTTGGGAGTTCCGCGGTACCAAAACAAAAGTTAAAAGCATTAAAAATAGACTACATTTTATAAATACAGTGTACTAAAGTGTAGTTTGTATTTTTAACATATTTAAATATGCACACAGACGTCTACAGAGTAGTACAGTAATATCTACAAATTACTGCAGTCATTTCTCTACCTATTGCCACTTAAATGAAGTGCCAATAGGTAGTGAACAATAAAACCTAATACTTCCCTATATCTGAGGCACCAACCCAGAATGCAGCAAAACTGTGACAAAAACTACACAGCTGTTTTTTACTTTTGGTAAACTCAGCCATTAGCCAATCACATACTGACTTCTCATCTGCATGTATCACAGTATACCGTGAGCTTAACGAGGTATACAGCTGCAAAATATAAAATGTTTTTCAAAACTAATAACTTTAACACTACCAACAGCATTCACACATACTACCACAAATTACATTAACACCTCACATTGTATACTCCAGCCACATTACATTTAAATGCACTCACACACTTTCAAGCTACGTCTGTTAACACACCCTCCACTTTACGCTATTGTACTATATGCTACTCCATTGTATGACACTCCAGCCTACGCCACTCCACGGTACGCAACTCAATGACAATACACTCTAAGGTATTCTACTCTATGCCTTTCCACTGTGCGCCACTGCACTCTACGCTATTCCACTGAATGCCACTCTACTGTACATCACTCCACAACAATTCAGTGTACGCCATTACACCATATTACACTACATTCTACACAACTCCTTGTCACTACGCTCTTTGCTACTATAGTCTACGCCATTTCACTAGACAACACTGTACTCTCTCAACTCTACTGAAACCCCACTCCATGTCACTACACTGTTTGCCACTAAACACATTATTCCACCCTACACTACTCTAGTGTACGCTACTCCACTATATGTCACTCCACAACATTGTACTGTAGGACAGTACACTTTACAACACTCTCCTCCACTCTACCACACTTCACAACAGTAAACTGCAAGATCTGAACTGTAAACGTGTTTTCATAAAAAATAAAAAAAAATACTGAAATTCAATTAAAAAAACAAAGGTTAATGATAAGTTATAGTTAGGTAAACTTTATTTCTTTTTTCTATATATAAATCCAACTTAAACTACACAAACATTAGAAATTATAAAGTTAGTTTTAACTTCAATTTATGCACCACTTTCAAATTACTACAAGTCATGAATCTCTGTACACATTCTGGTCACCTCACTCGCCACACTACATCAAGTATACTTGGCTACTCTACCATGCACTGTGTGCTCACAAATCATGCCAATTCAGATGTCATAAGTGTTATGAATGCTATAATTTTATATGACATGGTATGTAATATGCATGGGTATATATAACCTGTACATGGAGCAGGCGCTAGTTATAGTTAATTATAACTTTATTATTTCTAATGTTTGTGTAGCTTATGTTGGATTTGAATAGAAAGAAGAAAAAGTTTCTCCTATTATAATTTAACCTCAGTTTTATTTTGATGTTTTCAATCTATGTGCAGTTTGTGGTGAAAACAAGTGTGAAACCAATCTGAGAACCCAGACAGCTACACATTGCTGAAAAAAAAGAAAAATGGTCATTCAGCGGTCAACAAAAATAAACAGAAAGAAATAGAAATAAATGACGTTTTAATCTACATTTTTTTTAACTGGTGGCCAATTCGCAAAGATAATATGCGGTTACAATTGTCAGATTCTTCTGGTTGCATGGATTTATGGAGTTTGTTAAAAACTCACTATACATTGAGCTCACAACTGAGCTGCAGCTAATAATATTTTTCATACTGGCTATGCTTCAATTCATATAGTAAAATCTAATGAATGAAAAATGAGGTGTGTAAGAAACCTATGCATCTCTGAAATTTTCCAAGGATGCCAAATTTAGCAATAATGATTATTTATACAACTCTTAATACCAATACTAACATGAGATTGAGAGGACATTGCAAAATGTGTTCTTTCTTGCACACTGGCTTACATGTGGAGGCCAAAAAAAGAAAAATTCAATTGATAACAACAAAACTTTCTTCTACTCTGTGTTCCCACATTTCTCCTGATAAAAATGGTACCACACTTGTGTGCTGGGGTTATCACCACAACAAGAGAGCCTAATAAATGAAACATGGAGACATTTTTGCCTTGGAAATTGACCTTTTTTTAGTGATGGGAGCACATGCAATATTTGGGGCAAACTTAGGTAGACCCCAGGAAAATCAATAAAAAACAGATATTTCTGAAAACTAAACATCCAGGGTGGTATGACTTGCATGGACCCCACTAAGCTTTGTGATCCAGAATGCCCTGCAAACTCAATCATTGGCTACAACCCAGCATTGACTTTCATTTACATGAGGGAAAGTTATAGAATCTACAGGGATCCAAAAAAAACAAAATTGTACCACCTGGTATTCCCCCGACTCTTCTAGATAAAAACTGTACCCTTGTTGTGTGGCTGAGCATATTCATGCCTCTGGCATGAAACAGTTAAAACATAGACCGTGTGAAAGAGGTCTTCACATGGTTATGTTTTTGGTCCATTGCAATGATGTGCGTGCCAAATTCCAACGTTTTATGTTACAAATATGGGAGGTGGGGGGGGGGGGGGGTAGTTTTCACCCATACCAATATTTGCAGGGCATTTTTGGCAAGGAAACCCTGCTGGGGTACATGCATGCTGGGGTACATGCATGCCACGCCATCCAAGATTCCTCTCAGTCTCTGGTTAGAGAAAAGTGGAGTATTGGGCAGGTTCCCACTTTGCCATTAGACAGAGCCGGATTAGTGCAGCCATTTACTATGGCAAGCAGTAGGAAACTAATTTCATGAGGCTTAGTTTTAACATATGGGCCATTTGAGAAGTACATACCGTCTGGTGCTGAGGCATGGGGAGTGACACCAAGATGGCCCTGAATCCCACCCAGTCCTTTTCTCACTTTTTCCTTGGCAGTCTGGGGTGATGATAGTCCCTCTGGGTGGGCAGATTGTTTTATTATCATATATCAGCCCATCGTAAAGGGGTCAGAGAGCCCTCCAGACGAACAGTGAAAAAAGTGAGAAATAGAAGATGATGCGTGGTTGCCCATAGTGCCAGTGCACTGCATACCCAATCCCGGGCACCAGACAGTCTCTGCAACCCAGGACAGGCAGGATGGGGGCGTTACCCCACCCCTTCCAATTGTCAATATATCAACACTACACCCCTTAATCTGAATTCCCTCTCACTTGCCCTGGAAGGGAGGGGGGGGGGAGTGGGTGCTGGGTAATGGACAGAGAGTCTATTAGAGCATTAGGGTGGAGGTGTGGACCAGCATATGAATGAACCCAACCCATTTTTTATTGGGTAAAAAATAAATAAATAATCCATAGTATTTAGTAGGCTTTCAGCCCCTTTGTGGAGGGCAGACTGGTGATAAACTCCTCAATCCCCCCTCAGGGGACGGGGGATGATTGTTAAAGCATTTAAGGGTCAAGCACAATGCCAGGATGGGCAGCATTCAACCCATTCATTTAATAGAGGGGAAAACAATAATAAATTCACTGATTACTAGTGCCCCATCCCCACCACCCCCAAATTGCCCATTAAGGTAGCAAAAATAGTGTTGAGGTGGGGGGTGGGGGGGGCGGGGACGGGACGAGGGGAGGTGGTGGGGTTGATGGTGAGACACAAACTATTACAGAGTCCCATTCCAGATTTGGGGCATGTTCTGCGGAGGCAGTGCCTACAAACAACACTGTTGCCTAGTTCAGTTTTTTTAGCAGCTCAAGTTATGCTGAATACAGTCCTTTTCAGTGTATATCAATCAATCAAAATAAGCTTTATTCGATTTTAGAAAAAACTATCCTAAAAGCACAATAAAAAACAGTTGCAGGTGCAAATATTTAAAACGAGTTCATGACAATTCAATTTCTCCATATTTATAAAATTTCCATTTGATAAAACATTACTAAAACTAGGAGGACCCCCTTGTGCCGGCGAAAAAATACAGGCTAAGACAGAATCAGATCAATTATGAGATTAATTCAAAAATATGATTGTGAATATGAAGAATTAATACCCATATCACATATCACCGTCCAACCTCCTCTGCTCTTTACTATCCCATCACATTGTTTTCCTGATTCTAAGCACTCTTTTAATGTACAGAGCGGTGCAGATAATCTTTAGCGGTGCAGATAATGTCTCTGACCCTAAATTTTGCCCTGAGGGCCTGCAATGGGCGTACTCCATCTGATACCCCCTCCTTGTGTACCTTCAATAGGAAGGGCCACGAATCGCGCCTGGATTATATTTTTGTAGACACGGGCTTGTGGTCCAAGGTCCAGGACTTCAGGGTAATTGAAAGATCAGATAGTGATCATAATGCCCTCTGCTTAGATATGGTACATCCTGTCCCCGAAAAACGGTCTGCAATTGCAGATCATAGCGAGGAGACAGGGAACTTAGTTTTATCCAACAACAGACGCAGGGTAAGATGGGGAAATTAGTAAGTTCTACCGAGTCTATTGCAAAAATGTATGAACTGGTACTTCCAAAGTTTGTCGAAGTGGATGAACTAATAAATAAACCCATAAGTATTGATTTTAATCATAAACTCGCCCAAATCAATGCAGATTTAGTGGGAAGTTTAAGAGAGGTCTTTTTTCCTGAGGTGATGTCTAGGAAGAAGAGGACAGTGACCTCAGCTTGGTACAATGGTACTTGTAAAAAGAGAAAAACTGAGCTGATTTCTATGATAAAGTCTGGTACTAGTAAGGACAAGGTAGTTCTCCTGAGACATAAATATAGGGAAGCCATCGCCCAGGCAAAATCAGAATGGGATTGGGAGAGATTGCAAGACCTATCTCTGGCGCTGGAAACCAGGGACCTAAGAAAATTCTGGGCTCTAGTCACTACAGGCACAGGTGAACCTAAACCAGCAGTCGAGCCAAACATTACTGCCTCTGTTTGGGAATCACACTTTAGAAAATTGTATCAAGACATCACTGATTCCGCCAATGAGGCAGTCCTTGAGACTCCATCTGAGCCCGCTGATTAAACTAGAATTCACACTGGGGGAGGTACTGAATGCAATGGAAAGACTGGCGTTAGGGAAGGCCCCAGGTCTCGACAAACTCCCTGGAGATTTGTTTCGATACCATCCTGAGATCTGGGGTCCTTACTTCTTAATTATATTCAATTCTATCCCGGGAGGGATGGAGATCCCCTGTACTTGGCTGGGGGCAGAGATAGTACCGATTTTTAAAAAGGGCTCTCCTCTGCTCCCAGCTAACTACAGGCCGATCAGTCTTATAGATGTACCCCAAAAGCTTTTTGCCCGCCTTCTCCTGGATCATCTCCTTGACTGGATGGAGGACAACGCGATCCTTAGTCCCCTCCAGGCGGGCTTCAGGAAAAACACGTCCACCATGGATCAGATTTTCCGCCTCGTCCTTCTCTACTGGAAAACAGTGGGGATTGAGGGGGGGGGGGGGGGGGGAGTCTGTACATGGTGTTTGTGGTCCTGAAGTCCGCATTTGATTTGGTACCCCGCAAGAAATTATGGGCGGTTCTTAAGGAGCTGGGTGTTCCTCCACAACTGCTACAGGCTATAATCAGGCTCCATGATGGTAATTTTGCCCAGGTTAGGTGTGGGAGGGATGGAGCGTTGTCCTCTAGGTTTCCAGTTCTCAGGGGGGTAAGACAGGGTTGCGTTCTTGCGCCGACCCTGTTTTGCCTCTTTGTTAACAGTGTCATATCCCATCTTGACAATGTCAGGGACAACGACGCACCTAGGTTGGCAGGCAGGAGGGTTCCGGCTATCATGTTTGCAGAGGACACCCTCCTGCTTTCCAAATCCCCGATGGGGATTCAAAGGATACTGGATGGGTTTGGGGATTTCTGCAGGACCCATGCCCTGGAGATTAACGCAGAAAAAACCAAATTCATGGTATTTAACCCCGCCACAACAACCAGGCCCAATCCAACTCTGGGATCTGAAAGGCTTGAAAGGGTCAGAACGTTTCAGTATCTGGGGGTAACTTTACACGAAAATCTATCATGGGGTCCTCAGATAGCTAGATCCCGTTTAAAGTTATCCCAGATGGCGGGGGCAATTCTGAAAGTTACAAATTCATCAACCTTTAAACCTCTCAGCCCAGCCCTGGAGATGTACAAAACACAAGCCAGAGCAGCCTCATCCTATGGTGGTGAGTTGTGGGGCCATAAAGCTGGGTTAGATCTTGTCTTGACTTTCTTAGACGCCTGCTGGCCCTTCCCCAAGGCACACCCTTGCTACCTTAGAGATTAGAGCTGGGGCTCCCTTCAATAGGGGATGAATTGGCATTAAAACCCTTGAGTTTTTGGCATAGGCTCTGGTCTACTGGTGAACTTTCCCACTACAGGCAAGATCTCAGGCATGTCCTGATCCTCAATCATCGCGACAGAATTCCTTGGCTGGCCTATATTAAACGAGAATTCTATCGCCTGGGACTGTCTGAGCTGTGGGAGGATCCTAAAAGAAGCTGTCTCGGGGTGGCACGCAAAAGGCTTGTTAAGATCTACAAGGACAAAAGTCTAGTCTCGCTTGTGTGTGCATCTAGAGTCGGCACCCTAACTGATCGATTTTTGGACACCAAAAATTCTTTTCATTTCGAAGGTTTTATGGACATTATTTATCCGATTAAGGCAAGGAAACTGTTCATTCAATGGAGGTTGGGCACCTTGCCCCTAAAAACTTTTACTAGCAAATGGTCGATGTTGAACGATAAAATTTGTCCTGGGTGTAGTGCGAATGAGGAGGACGCTCCACACGTGTTATTTTTCTGCCCTGCCTACACGAGACCGAGGAAATATTGGCTATTGCCATTGTGTAGGAATTTGGGCATTAGAAATTGCTTGCACTCACTCAGAATTTTTAAGACAAGTACTCTGCATCATATAGTTTTTGCAGTTGCTAAGTACCTAATGGCCTTGTGGCAGAAAATGGGGAAAATATTAAAAGGTTAACTTCATGCAATATGCACAATGAATTGTAACTAATTATAGTCAACTGCTTTTTATGTGCCAGCACCTCAGGAAAGTGAATTTGATGTATGTTGTACCTTGCCCCGTTTTTATTGTTTGTTTTATGTCGTTTTAAATGTTATAATGAATCTTTTATGGTCTAAATGGCCGAAATAAAGAATTTTTGGATTGGATTGGATAATGTACAAAGCAATCCTCCAGGAAATGTGCACTTTAAGGCATTGCAAACGAATTAGTGCAATACGACACTGTCTTAGACCAAACAACCTTAATACAGGTACAAGTAGTGCTTTTCTTTCTGTCGCATAAAATTTACAGAAAAATGTTTCTGAGTTGATTGAGAATCACACGGGCAGGCTGGTAAATGATGCCACCAGTCATTCATTGTAGGAAATGACAGTAGTCTGTGACTGTAGTCTGCGAATGGATCCTAACCTGAGTCTAAAAAGCAGCATTCTATCAAACCCTTGTAACAAAGGACATGTATGGCTCCATCCCTCCAGTGGTAAGTGTTAACTGATGTTTCAGCACACAGGGTTTCACAAGCTCCCCTGAAGCTCTCTCTTCAGCTAGGTACAGAAGGCCCCTAAAGTGTATATCAATTTGGTATAATATTCTGAGCTTAATGAGTGCTTGGATTGGCTGGGTGTGGTGAAGCGTGGTTGGGTGCTTCTCTCCACGTGAGTGGGAGGTTCCTAAAGCTTTTTCATATACTGATACTATAAAAAGATCTACATGCCCTACATCAATAGATGGAGTTTAAAAAAATAACTTTTTGCTTTAACACATCTGATGACTGATACAACCTTTAGACCACACTAGGGTTCGAAGTTAAGCTGCTTAAAGAAACTGATCATTTCGTTGTTGTGCATGCTCTACATTTTAAGCTTTAAGAATGCTCAGCATCAAACACCTAACATTAGGAATTATACTACCGTTTCCGCTTCAGTAACTGTACCAGCTATGTTTGAGATTAATGACCCGGCATTTAAACGGGAGCAGACTCAGCTTGTTTACCGCTAGAGCTTCAGTAAATTTACTCCATACTCCTCGGACACTAATGCTTTGCTATACACCCATCCTTTTCCCCTAGTCTCCTCCTATATATGCCAGTGGGCGTCTCAAAGGAACAGGATGGCACAGAGCGCATGTCACTTCCAGGTCACCTGCTTAAACCCAGGTAAGGTTGGTAATAGGTATTAACTGGTGGCTGCTCGTTGACCTTTGCAAAATCACCTGGTGTCCCATTGATGCTAAAAGGCAGACTGCCTTCACTGCTGAAACTACCAACAATTAGGCCGGAAATCCCATTTCTCAAATGAGAAGGTCCCACGGCACAGATGGAAGCTTTTAGCACGGATGCACGCCTGCTACTTAGGCTGTGCTTTCAACCTCACATATTGGGCACAATAAAAACTGTACAATCTTAAAATGTGCAAAAAGTAAAAACATGAGCCTCTATTGTGGATCCACCCTCGATGTTAACCAATATTTCAAATAATTCATGGTTTGAAGTTATTTTTGTTAGCTTTGTTTCCAAAGCAACATTTTGCCACTTTAGTTGGCTAACCCACGTTGGTAGAGTAAAAAACAATTCTGTGACATGAAGTAATGAAATCTGAAACACAAGAATGAAACTTTGAAAAAACAATCACTTACATTAATATGGAATGCGGGTAAGATATCCCATCCTCATTAATGTGTGCTGAAATAAAGATTCTGGCTAAAGTGCAGACTGTGAGCATAGGCGAACTGATCACTAAATTTGCTCATGAACACAAGAATGAAATAAATAATCACGTCTTGGATGATTTTCTAATGTTGAACAACCATAAAGTAATAGATATCTCTGGAGCAGTGGCATATGGAGATACACAAAAAGTGTTTTCTAGTGATTGGAAATGTATGCTGGAAAGCCAAGTGAAATTGGGGCCAAAAACGTCACAGAAATGTCGCAAGTAAATGTGCAAAATAACATTCTGTCCATCCTAGAGAACAAGTTCAGCGTCACTGTTAATGTTACTTAGTCATGGGTTCTAAATGTAGTGTACAGACTAAGACATTCTTTTCTATTAGTGAAGTGGTGGGGTTGTCTAGTGTAGAGAGGAATGAACTAAATCTTACAGTTCTTACAGTAACAGATGTAAAACATAGTTTAATAGTAAAGTAAAGTCCACATTTGTAAAGCGCACAATTGAGGTGTCTCTAGGCGCTGGGGGGCCATCGGAAAGATTAAGCGAGCTATTGCCCAGAGTCACATGGTGCTGGGCTAACCTGCCGCCGGAGCCGGGGATCGAACCGTGGTCCCCAGATTCCAGCGTCAGTCGCCCTGGCCGCGGCGCCACACCTCAATAGTAAAATCTGGATGACTGCAAATGAGTAGTTGTCTCAGATTCACAGAGGTTCCATGGGGTTCTTACTTACCTCCCTCCATTTGTTTTATTGAAATGTTGGGGGTGGGGGGTGGGTCACCAGAACTCACTCAGGGGTTGCCACTCAAAGGTGTTACAAATGTTCTAGAACTTGGCTCCAAATTCACAGACTAGGTGAGCAGATCATCAATGAGGGATTGTAAAGTGTGACCTGGAGGTATGCAGAAGATGTGGTCCACTGTATTTACTCAATATGTACAGAACCTAGAGAAGAATTGGAAGAAAACAGCCAAAGATTTACTTGCGAGCAAAGCAATGCTAAAATGTCTGCAGTGTTTAACTGATGGTATGCTGTGTGTTTTTAGAAGAGCTTTTCAGGCTTGTTTGTGCAGATTCAGCTCCAAGGATACCGTTATCTGGTATAAGAAAAATACATTTTGCTTTTATAATTTCATAGGTAAGAGAGGTTAATCGTCTGGGTCTTACGAGTGGGTAAAGGAGTTGCTTCAAAGCATTTTTCAAGGCTCTACTGTTAATGCCGTGGCATACCCACACTGGCCCATATTTCACCCATCGAACAAGAGAATGCACTGGTTGCACTCTGCCACTGACATACAATCTAAGACACCCTCCCCTCATCCTCAGCGTCTGTTTACAACATTGCCCCATTGCACTTTAATAAGATAACAAAAAATAAACTATAATTGCTAGTAGGTAAAGAACAATACAATGAACTAGCTATGGTGAAATGCAAATGGAAATGGCAAAAATATGCCTGTTCAGCAATCAGCTTTGATTTTCTTAGTAACAATATAGTGTTAAACAAAGACACATAGGGAAGCCTAAGTGTCACTTCTAAAGATGCCCTACACATCAATACAACACAACTTTGCAGTGGACTGCCCTATAGAATGGGGCTGAAGGCATACATAAAACCCGCTTTAAGGTTTCAGATCAATATTCCTTAAGAAGTAGACCTATCTATTTCTGACCGAGCTTGAAAAGTAACTTTTCAAGTAGAAAGAACTCTTTAAAAAAATTATATGGATAAATGATTAATACAAAAATAAGAAATAAACTGGTTTAGAAGGGAAAAAGTGGGCTATTTTTCAAAACATGTAGAAAAAAAACTGTACAATCAGGACATCACCAAATTAATGGAGCGAATTCAATACTTTTCTGAAGTAACGGAAGCCAAGAAAGCAATTTTGGAAATAAATGACTTCTATAAATAATGTTAGCAGAACACCTGAAACTACACTCAATAGAACATGTACGGCGGGGTGTTGCGATTGGCGTATCCACGGAAAAATTCAGATAACACAATGCATACCCCGATAGGAGTATTTTGCAAAAGTTTTGTTGTGCGTCCGTATTGTCTTTGTCATAGAAACGTATTTTGCATGCGAAAACGTATAATTGCATACCAAATGGGGCTACTTAATTCAAGAAGCAAACTTCTAGAAGGAAACCGTCAACACTACTCAAGTTTTTAATCCAACCAAGGCAACCTATAATGAAATACTTTAGTGGACAGAGCCAGGCTATTCTAATATTCCCACTCTAGTCTCAAAACAGCAACAACAAAAAAACTCATTCCATACTAGGTTGTCAAGCCCACTCGGACCCACATGTAGATTACATTGTGGGAAGCAAGATGATGAAGCATTCCACTATATATGGCTGAGAGCCTTGCATTACCCAGAGAAAATGTATCTACATCAAAATAGATACTGAAGCAAACTGGACATCATGATGGGCGGGCGCAGACATTGCTTATCTTTGGCATGCCAGCAGCGCGTCGATGTGAGGACGCTAATCCTGCATCATGATATAGCCTGGTCTACACATGGCGTCAAGAGCAAGAAGAAACACTACTTGAAGGTAGCCTCGCAAACCTTGCATGCTGGTCCTCTCAGGTCAGGTGGCAGGAAGGAAGCAGCTCGTGCTTGAGTTAGATGTTGCCTATTGTTGATGGAACTAGGTGAATACAGTTGAGCTTGCATGTGTGCGGGCCAGCTATTTCATGCGGTCAGGTTCACATTGGCAATGTGAAAGTAGTCTTCTAGGCGGTTCAGATTCACAATGGCAAGGCACAGTTGCAGCCTTCCAGGTCAAATAGGCTTACAGCGGCGAGGTGTAGTTGAAGCCCACCAGGCCAGACAAACTTACAAAGCTGAGGTGCAGTCACAGCTGCAGTGGGGAGTTTGATGTGGCCACCCCAGGTTGATATAGCCTTTTCGAAAATTATCGGGTAGAAACCGCAAATACACTGGATGACCCCAATGATGCAGGTGGTTCAGGTCTTTGCTCTAATAGTGTTCACTTTGCTCAACACATGGGTAACAAGCTGGGCCTCCCATTGACAAACACCTTCCGCGGGCCAGGAATTCTTCTTCCCCCTTTTAGCAGGCAGTCTTGTAAGCACCAAGTAGACGCAAAGGCTCTTCGAGCTCAAAGTGCAGACTTCTGGTGTTGTTCACCTCAACTTCTGGGAGAGTGGCTTTCAGGCAGACACCAACCCTGGTTAGCAACAGCTCTTTAGAGTACTCTGCGGAAGAAGGACCTGAGACCGGAACAAAGTAGGGTGCTGCGGGTCCTCCTTTTATCCATATGTTCTAGAAAAAGCATGTGGGTCCATTTTTTTTTTTACTTCAGGACTAGTTTGGTGTGGGTCCCTTTTAAGAGTCTCTCTCTGGTTGCTCTCCAGATGCAGCCTTTGTGTAAAGTGAAGCTTCTCATAGGAGGCAGCACTGGGGCGTTCTCTAAGCAAGAGCAACAATCAAAATGAAGTGTGATATCACTGCACTGGACTGTCATCAGCCTTTCAAAAGCAGTAATCGGGGACAGACTAAAGAGGAGGCCTGACCTACATACTACCTCACCTTGATTAGAGAAAATGAAAAACATGCTGCATACCTGTGCCCCATTGAGGCCTGCAAGACAGTCGCCAACACCTGAAGCGGGCCTATGAAGCATGTAAAGACTCACCCAGGTATTGTGGGTCCTTTCTGGATGCCAGAGAAGGAAGTGTTGTGCTTCATGCATTGTTGTGCTTTGGCTATTGCATGATTAGACTGCAGATCTAGAAGCTTTTCAAATAACTGCTAGGATTGTAAACTCGATTTAAATCTCAGCAGGGTCATAAAAACAAAAAATTGTGTGTGCGAGGTGACTAACACTGTGTTCCCTGGAATGAAAGATACTCTCCTTGAGAGAATTACATCTGGGATTTTCATGCATTTTACTTGGAAAATATATGAAATCTTTCCACTTCCACATCATTCCAAAGATGATCATGAGGTGGTTGAACTAATTTATTCAACATTAATACGGACTCTGAAATATTGTCACTGCGGAGCTAATAGGAGTAAATCTACACTTACTTTAACAATATTTTGGAACCAACATCATGATCAATGCACGTGCACGTTGATATTTAAACTATGATAATGTGGTCTTCGATTAATCAGGAGAAGTGCTTGAAGTAATGAAAAAATGTTGGATGTAAAAAGAATAAAAGCCAAGAGTGCATGGATTGTACACATGCCAAGGCGCTGTTGCAGACTTTCACGTAATATTACTGAGCAAAGCAATGGAAAACCATAATAATGTTCAAGTACACTGAATGTGTATGCAAGCGATTCTGAATCATCCTAAACCAAGAGAAAAGCATGCAGTCTGAATTCATTGGTGCAGAAGTGTTTCATGTTAACCAAACAGAGGTCACGGGTCAGAAGTGATCATTCATGGCACTGAGAGAGCTTTCTGGAGAAGGCTGCCAGCAGTCTTGCATTGATGTCTCTGGTGGTACCTTGGTGGTGTTCTGTAGCACTTAGAAGGGTCATTTAATCACGTCTTGCAAGTCAAGAAGAATAAAAAGGTCTCCAAGATCCAGCATCATTGGATCAGACAGATAGGGCCAGATCTGGTCTGTCATGTAGTTAGTTGTTCTGCCAAGTCGGATGAGATCTTCAGGATATGCGGGAGGACGAAGGACGTACTAAAGCTATGGTGTCCTCAGACGAACAGAAAAGATTGGTGTTGTCTTCAAACTGATAGGAACTCTAAATCTGACCCTACTGCCAATCACAGAGTCACAGTGGCTCCGGTGCCTGTAATGTTTGTACAGATTGGACTGCACCGTGAGCCAGAACAACACATGAAAACTACCAGATACAGCACCACTGGCGGTGTAGAGGCCAGTCCTTGAAGAAACGAAAGGATGGTTGCTATAGAAATTACGTAGCCACGAAGTGACTTCACTGTGTGAAGCCTAAACTTCACTGATGTGCTCCATCACCCCGAACAACCTTCCGCAGTTCGGAATCAACCCACAAATTCTAAATACGTGTATTTATGTGTTTTTTAGGTCCCGCGTGGCGTACTGCGCACATGCTCAGTCGAGCTCGCAAGATTTTATGTTTTAAGGAGTACTTCACTAGCGAGGGTTAAGCCCCGCCCCTCTTCTCCATTGGCTGGCCTCCTAAACGGTGGCCAGCCATTGGAGAAGAGGTCCTAGTGACGTTCTCCTTTCTCTTTTAGCCCCGTCCTTTTCAGATTGGGTTCCTTGACTTACTGCTGAAGTAAAAGGTTCCTTATCTTCTTTATGGGTCCAGATGGCCCCATAAAGAAGATAAGGAAACTTTTACCCCAGCAGGAAGTCGGGCGCCCAGTTTGAAAGGGAAGGGGCTAAAAGATTAAAGGCAGCGCTTTCCCTCTCTCTGCCGTCTTCTTCCCTCTCCCCCTCCAGTCTTCTCGCCTGCCCACCCCCTTCCCTCGATGCACAGTTTCTGCAGTCCAGTTCCCCTTTCCTGTGGGTGCTGGCTCTGCTCACACACAGCGCTGCCTCTCTTGTCTTTCTGCACCTAGATGTGTCCTTATCTATGCCCCTTCGCATCAAACACACCCGGTGTGTTTCCTTTGGGTCTGCTTCTGCGCGGTTTTACATACGTACACGGTGTTTGAAGCACTGTGTTCCGAACCGGGTCGGTTTCACTGTCAAATGTTAAGAAAAACGCACAAGGCCTCCCCTGGGACAAGGCGTGCCTCATTCATTCCAAAACTGAGATCCATCACACGGTGCAGGGCAGGTGCATTGACCTCCTGAACCCGGTTACCATATGATTATTTTATTTTGGAAAATCGAAACACAAAATGTTAATGCAGTGTTTCAAACAGAGTATGTAACTGACGAAACACCCGGGGCCTCCCCAACGGAACCGTGAAGCATGTGGACATCACGGGACGCAGACGGGAGCTCAGCGCACACGAGCCCTACAACCCTACGCTCCTTTACCTTTGAAAAATCGTAATTAACAATTAATTTAAAACCACTGGATTCCCTCAGCGCAGACTTCACTGTAAACTGCGGAAAGAATAACGAGGCCTTGGGGGCGGAGCTAGCCAGCGTTGATGGCGGACGCTTGAAAGAGGAGCTCCGCGCCATCACCCTAACGATCCGCAATTTATCCTGGTAAAGTGGAGCCTGAGAGCAGTTAAAGACGCGGTGTGACCCCCGGAGATCACAGACACCAGCGACAGAGATTGATGCTGCTTCCTGTCTGCCTGGGAGGGGGAGGCGAGCAGGCAGACATCCCGGTGTACTAGGCCGCGGGCTGGTCCAGCTCACTCCCCGGCGTGCTACACCGGACGTGCGGCCGGGCCGGCGGAATTCAGCTCGGAGGAACAGGACCTCCTGAAACGATCTGAGGGAGGAACGGAACCCTGGGGGAGGTATACACGCCCCGATAGCAGCGGAGACCCACAGTGGCTGCTGGGATGCATGAGACTGTCATTTGATCCTCAATTTTTACCGACACGCGGGGAGCATCTGAGTGCCCTGGCGCTACCGGTCTTTGGCCCTCTCACCGCCCGACGCTGCTGACGGGCAGAGCGGAGCCTGCGCTTGCGGAGATGGATTCATCCGATGCTGGCCTGGTGGAGACCTGTTATCTGACTATGCGGGGTAAATGCTGGCAAGCACAGCAGAGAGACACGTGTAAAGGGCGAGCCTGGTGTGCCTGGATACCAACAACGAGGCTCCTGATCTCTGAGCACACAGTTTGAGCAGCCCTGAAATTTACTACACTGTCCACTGCTGCCCCCCCCCCCCCCCCCACCTCCCTTACCTCTTGAACGGACTACGGGGAAGTTGCCACCGGCTATCGGGTTGGGACCCGGCTGGGTAAACATACGCTGGTCACTGCACTGTACAACTGGGTGGACCAGGCGCTCCTGCAGGAATGAGAGGCTGAGACCCCGCAGGAAGGAGTAGCGTAGTCAGGCGGGCAGTTGTTGGCTGGATTATTGTACCGCGGCCTCCCTCTGGTTGCGAGCTGTGTTGCCCTGTGCTTTTGCGCAATTACCTATCAGCATGGGGAAATGAGACAGGACTCAGACTAAACTTACTTTTGAACAGCGACGATCAAAGGCCCCGGGGACTAGGGAGCCTGAGCCGGCGCAGCAGAGCGGGAGTCCGGAGGGCTCGATCTACTCGGATATTAAAGAACTGCTGGTTACGATGGAGAAGGGCCTACAGGACAACATGGCGTCGATAGGTTAAAAGATTGATGCCCTCACATACCGCATGGACCTTATGTCGGAGAGAGTTGACAAGCATGCGGAACGCCTGGATATGTCGGATAGACGCCTCACCGAAGTCGAGGAGGCGCAGATGGAACTGGACAAAGACCGCAAACAAATCGGCAAGCTGCTCCAGGTTATACAAGACAGGTCAGAGGATTTGGAAGCCCGCTCTAGGCGCTCGAATATACGTATTACGGGAGTCGCGGAGACGACGCAAACCGGGAAAATTGAGCTATTTGTGGAAAAGCTGCTGACCACACTACTGGGAGATGACGTCTTCCAGCCGATGTTCATTGTGGAGAGTGCACACCGCTCTCTGGGCCCCCGCCCGCGCCCAGGGGTTCCCCCGAGGCCAATTATTGCAAAATTCTTAAACTATAGAGACAGAGACACTGCACTGCGGATTGCTCGTGAGAAGGGGAAGCCATCTCCTTATACCCGGACTTCACAGCGAAGGTACAGGAGGAGCGACGTCACTTCGCTCCGTATAAACAACAACTCCGCGACCTGGGACTTGATTACGCTATGTTGTATCCGGCGAGACTAAGGATCAACCGACAAGGGCATTCCCACTTCTCACTGACCCGAAAGCCCTCCAAAAAGACACTGAAGGAGTGGTCCAAGGAACAAAGAAGCAGCCCCAGAAGCCGCAATGGGGCACAGGAGACCGACAGCCATCTGGAAGACCAGGAGTAGGACTGCGGCCTCATAAGCGGGCCTAGCTCCTGGTGGAACTATGGGGAGGTCAGAACTTTGCAGGGGTCCATTGGTCTAGACCCCCGCTCGCTTGAATTTACTGTGCTGGGAGGTTCCAGGGCGCCCACGAGTGATCGAACAACCTGTGACTGGGTGAGACCTTTCCATTATATCTTCTAGCATGGATCAACTAGGGATAGACATTAGTGGGTACTTTGTGGGATCCTTCATTTTGCGCATTTTGGTCATGAGGCCTGCCTGGTCGCTCGTGGGGAGGCTGGATGCTCCGATGTGGGGGGTCGTCTTGAGGGGCGTACTGGCTAATTTCAGGCTCCCGTTTAAAGACACAGATGGGGTGATGATGCTAGGGGTGATAATGAGGTACGCGTTTGACTATAACTGTTACTTGTTTCTACAGGCTACCTCTGCCCCAGCGCTGTTAGCACTAATGGCCTTCACAGGGGCCTATTTGGGATATGAAGGAATGTTTGAGGGGGGAAATTTCTACATGCTAGGCCGAGTTGGGGTTGGTCTGCTGTGGGTGGGGGGAGGTGGAGTAATGGGTAGGAAGAAACTTTACTGTACTAAGGCAGACGCACTGAGTTCCGGGCAACCAGGTTTAGGCACCATTCACTGCAGCGCAGAGCACGCGTGGGGCACACGCGATACACTGCACGACACACCTTGATTCCGCACGTGCTATCGAAGAGTATCCAAGGCGATGGCGGATAACATAGAAAGTGCACGCACCCCCAGACTTAGGGCGCTCACGTGGAATGTGCGGGGTCTTAATGACCACAGAAAAGTGTGTAAAGTGCTAAGCTACTTGCAGCGCCATAGTATAGACCTGGCCTTGATTCAGGAGACTCACCTCCCTATTGATAGTAAGATGCTGCACTGTAGGGGGCTAGACGGCAATGTGGCGGTTGCAGGCTTTACCACACACATCAGGGGTGTCCTGACATGGGTAAATCCAAAATCCAAGCTGACAACAAACGCTAGAGGCAGACTCGGAGGGCAGATACGTAATCTCTAGATGTACTGGACTGGGCGTGTCCTTGGTTATTGTAAACACCTACGGTCCTAACTTTGACTCTCCCGAAATTTACCGGGCTTTAGCGATCAAACTCCGAAGTTATACCTCCAACGACCTTTGGTAGGGGGGGGGGGGAGAGATATGAACCTTACCCTGGACCCTATCCTGGATAGGTCTGCTGGCCCGCATCGTAGGCCAGCAGCGGCGGCAGTTGAGCTACAGGGTATTATGACGTGCCTGGAGGATGCTTGCCGATCACAGAATCCGCAACAGGGAGGCTATACCCACTACTCTGTATACCAAGACATACACACCAGGATTGATTATTGGTTGGTCCCTGATTCCAGATTAGGCTTGATTAGGAAGTGTAGTGTTCTCCCCAGGACGCTTTCAGACCACTCGCCTGTACTCTTGGAGATGGAGATTCAGGGCAAGGCCATTTACTTGGCGATTTCCGCCATATTCTCTATTGGATCCGGTGTTCAGGGGTGAGCTGGCTGAGGCTATAGAGGTGTTCTTTGACACTAATGTTGGCTCCGTAGAGAGCTTTCAGACTGTCTGGGAGGCATTCAAAGTATATATACGAGGGGTTGCGATGTCCAAGCACTCAGGCGTACTGAAATCTATTCGGACGCGACTAGCAGACCTTGAGAAACAGCTAGAAGTCCTGGAAGGGAGGCAGAGAGAACGTGCTGATGGAGAGGTGAGCGAGGCAATTAAAACGTTACTTGCAGAATACCATGACGAAGCAGATAGAGAAGTCAAGCACATGGGAAAGTATGCCACAGCTAGAGTGTACGGAGAGCGCGATAGACCCAGTGCGCTGCTGGCCAGGATTATTGGGGGCGGGAGGAAACGCCAACAAATTACAGAGGTAAAATCAGCTACGGGTGAGGCCCTCACTGACCCAGTTGACATAGCAAATGCGTTTAAAACTTACTACGCGGACCTTTACACGACGCAGGGTGGGGACCTTGAAGATGACATTGATGATTACCTTGGCCATATTGACATTCCCATGTTATCTAACAAAGACAGGGAATTTCTCATGCACCCAATAGAAAAAGATGAAATATCCGAAGCTCTGACGAATATGAAGTCGGGAAGCGCTCCGGGAGCGGATGGCCTGACGGCGGGCTTCTATAAAGCCTTTAAAGAACAACTGATCCCCCATCTGTCAGCCCTCTTCAATGATATTTGTGTTGAGGGCAGCATGCCGGAATCGATGAGAGGCGCTTCTAGTGACGATCCTGAAACCGGGCAAGCCGAGGGAGGACTGTAGTTCATACAGACCCTTGTCCCTGCTGAATGTGGACGCAAAACTGTTCCGTAAGGTTTTGGCCACTCGGCTGGCTCTCCTGGCGCCCCAATTGGTTGCCCCGGAACAGGCGGGCTTCATTCCAAGCAGGAACCGGACGTAGAATATTCGAACTGTCTTAGATGTGATACAACATACCCGACAAGACAGGAAAGCACTGGCAGTCTTCCTTGATATGGAGAAAGCCTTTGACTCAGTGGAATGGACATTCATGAGATAGGTGCTGCAGCGCATGGGCCTGGGACAGCCTTTTCTACAAATGATAGGAGCTCTATACTGTCTGCCACGCGCTAGAATCAGAATGAATGATTTGGTGACGGACTCATTCCCGATCACTAGAGGCACCAGACAGGGGTGCCCACTCTCGCCTCTGCTGTATGCATTGGTGGCGGAGCCTCTGGCTTGCGCACTACGGGAATACCATGGTAACGAAGGCATATGTTGCCCGAACTACAAGATAGTGGTGTCAATGTACGCGGACAATACACTGCTATACATCCGAGACCCAGACAACAACTTGTCATCGGTCCTCAGGGAAGTAATTCGCTTTGGTGCATTATCAGGTCTGCGAGTAAACTGGTTGAAGTCACTGGCGTTCCCTCTGACTCATACCACACAACCTATGACCATGGAATACCGGCTCACTTGGACCACGGACACTGTTAGATACCTGGGGGTTTACCTACACACGGACCCAGAGATCTTATTTAGAGCCAATTATGGAACTGCCTTCAGCAAGTTGGAGGATGACGTGACCGCCTGGTGCAAGCTCCCGCTGTCTCTTTTGGGGCGGATTGCCATCATGAAAATGGTCGTGCTCCCCAGATTCTTATTTTTATTTATGACCATCCCGATGGTGCTTCCCAAGACGTTCTTTCAGCGGCTGCAACAGGAGCTGATGAGGCTCGCGTGGGCGGGCTGACAGCCCAGGGCGAAATGGTCGCTCCTCACACTCCCTTACAGTATGTGAGGTCTCGGCGCGCAGGACCTAGAGCTATATTATAGGGTGGCGCAAGGCCGCCCACCTACACACTTGGGTACATGGGAGCCGAGACATACCACATGTGAAAATGGAAACCCTGTTTGCCCGACCGCTCTCCCTCCCACATACAATTTTTGAACCAACCGATCGTCTGACGGGAACTCTAGCCTCACTGGCTGCCACGAATCACGCGTGGCACAACCTCTTACAGGTGCAAAATGGTGTATTGCTGTATTCCCCTATTATGCCCGTTGACTGGACCCGTTGGCTGCCTCCACTTCGCGAGAAAGGGGTGCCAGCTACTATGCGGAAGTTCGGGATCGAGACGGCGGGAGATTTGTTCAGGGATGGAGTGGTTAAGACTTGGGAACAGGTGACAGTCGGACTAGAAGCGCCGTCGTCATTGATGCGATTCCAATACTTCAGGGTATGCCATGCGCTTGCGGACCTTTTAGGGGGGGGACATGGCGGAACCGCTAGAGGTGAAAGAACTCACGTATGTCATTAAGGTCACAACTCCACAGAAATTGCTCTCATTTATATTCCCTGTCACAGTCCCACAGAGAAAACACATACACCAAAGCACAGCTGGCGTGGCAGTTGGATTTACAGACGGTGCTAGACGATGACACTTGGTCATACTGCTGCACCAGCACAAGGAAGATCTCCCTGAACGGACGGCACAGGCTGGTCCACTTCAAATTCCTCAATAGGATACATTATACACCGGCTAGGCTTTTCAGGTATGGTCTTAGACCCACAGCGGAATGCGAGAGGTGTCATTCTCCTAATGCCGACTTTATACACCTTGCGTGGCAATGCCCGGGGTTACATGACTTTTGGGTCAAGGTTGTCGCTGAAATCAGCACCATTACTGGGGTTGTCATTCCCCCTGACCCTATGATAGCTCTGATAGGGTACACCAAGAAGTTACCGAGAGCAGTCGTAGGCTAGCTGACATGGTTTTTTTTAATTGCGCGCAGAATAGTGGCATGCTGCTGGATGAGAGGACCGAAGCAGACACCTAAGAGATGGGCACATGATATGATGTATTGCTGCACGCAGTCCGAGAATTATAGTGAACTCTTTTCTCCTACCAGCAGACCTAAGAACTTCTGGGGGCTTTACCAAACCTACTTGGCGACTAGGAAGGAAAATAACTCGGACGCAGAACCTCAGGCGATCTGAGCGGGTGGGGTGCAATTACCCACGCGCCTGGGACATCGAGTAGTCTCCTGATCTGAGTGCCTGGGCCAAGAGTCTTGATACTGTTGTTTCCTTGCGTTGCCTGCTCTGCATGTGTATGCATCACCACGCGCTTCTAACGCCGCCTGCCCTGCTTACTGGGTTGTTGGCTAAATGGCTGTGTAATCATTGGTAAACTGTGCGGATATGTGTCGGATGCCATATTGATGTGCTGTACAATTGGTGGGTGGGGGGGGCATGTTGGATTAGTGTATAACTTGCCTCAGACAGTTCCACAAATAAAATAATTTTAAAAAAAGAAAAAGAAACACGAGGCCTTCACAAGGGACACTCACACACCCTCACCCTCACACACCCTCACCCTCACACCCCCTAACCCTCACTCTCACACACCGTCACCCTCACACACCCTCTCACCCACACACACCCTCTCACCCACACACCCCCTCTCACCCACACACCCCCTCTCACCCACACACCCCCTCTCACCCTCAAACACCCTCACCCTCAAACACCCTCACCCTTACACTCACCCACACACCCCCTCGCCCTCGCCCTCACCCACCCTCACACCCCACACACCCCCACTCTCACCATCACACACCCTCACCATCACCCCCCTCACCATCACACCCCCTCACCATCACCCCCCTCACCATCACACCCCCTCACCATGACACCCCCTCACCATCACACCCCCTCACCATCCCTCACCCTCACACCCCCTCACCCTGACACCCTCACCCTCACACCCTCACCCACCCTCCCTCCCACACCATCACACCCCCACACCACATCACCCACCCTCACCCTCACACCCCCTCACCCTCACACCCCCTCACCCTCACACCCCCTCACCCTCCCTCACCCTCACACCCCCTCACAGCGCGAACTTGACCCGAACCAAATCGGGTATCAGAGCGCTTTACATAGCACCAGTTACGTTACATGAGGACACACATTCATTTTTGGTGGGCACGGGAAGATTAGGTGATTTGCCCAGAATCACAGGATGTTTGGCATCGCTACCGAGACTCGAACCCAGATCCCCAGTTCCGAGGTGGAGCGACCTAGCCGTTAGGCTAAACCGCAGCAAGACAATACATTTAAACCAGATCAAGCCATGTGTAACAAATTGGCCTTATATTTTCAGAACAAGGTGCAAGTGATCTATAATGACCTCTTGAACATTCGGGGAACTCAGGATAATCAATTCAATTAGCTTTATTCGGTTAAAGCAAAGCAACCATAAAAGCACAATACATGATCAAAATACATCAGCGAAAATTGATAGAAAAGATCAGCATCAATTAAAATTATCTAATTTCATTAAAACATCATTTGATTCTCAGTGAAGTAAACTTAAAATAAATGGCACCACATCAGTTCTCTTAGTGTAAACAGTAAATCCATAGCAGCATTTCATAGACAGTTGTTTGGCGTAAACAGTTTTTAGTGGCACGATCCAAAACACGTAGACTTAGAAAGTGCAAAGTGCTCAGTTAGTGTAACCATCCCCAGTCTTGGAGGGACTGGTTGATTAAAACATCATACTCTTCGTAGCATTGATTGAGCTTAAAATAAATGTTGCAGCATAAAAACAAATCTCAGGTTCTCTTAGCGTAAACAGCAGGGTCATAGCAGCATTAGTGGTTTTAGCATCATATTTTTTAAACAGTGGTTTAAGATAAGCAGTTCTAAAAGTCAAATACAAATCACATAAAAGTAAAAAGTGCAAGGTACTCTGCTTAGTATGCCCATCACAGGGGCATGGGGAGACAAGGCGCTGTTTCATTGTAGGGAACGCTACTAAATGGTGCGCAAGGCCTAATCTCATTCTTGTTAAGACATAACGGTGGGGGGGTCTCGTGACAAGTGATAGATACGTTTGGAAGCCATCAGTATCTATATGCAGATGGTAAAGCTGGTACGTGGCTTGCTTCCCTACTGTTTTCAGCCTGCATTCGTTCTTATGACACAGGAAGGTACTCTTTATCTCCTGTTTGGACAATCCTGATACTTCATTTGGGTTTTCCAGGATTGTTTGATTGAATAAGACTCCAAAGGTATTAGCTAAATATTTGAGCCAGGGGATCTTCAAACAGTTATCCAATCGCAGGCAGTCGTTAATGATAGACTTAGTAAAAATAGTCTCCTCCTTTAACCATATGGATCTCCATAACAGAAGGGGTATCAATGCAATTAAATTTGTCAAATAATTAAGGCCCACTTCACAGTGAATGAGTTCAGAGGAAGCCGAAGCCGGCAGGCATAAAAGCTTTTTTAAAAAGGAATTTTCTTCCGTTTGCCAGTCATAACTCGGGAGGTGTCCCCATACCCCAGCCCCATAAAGTGCAACAGAGGTACATCTTGCTTTATAAATATTGACCATGTCTTTAATGCAACAATCTCCCAATTTAGAAGCAAATTTAAGGACACCACACACACTTTTGGTCGTTTTGGCCCGAACATTAGACAATTTGCGGTTCCATTTCCCATCACAGGAGAAAGATAACCCTAGATAGCAAAAACGATCTACGTTTTGCACTTTATTGCCATCAATAAAAAGGGTTTCATACTCTTGAGTTTCGGACCGCATACCATTGTGAATGTTTTCGCCTTATTGATCATCAGCTTCCTCTTACTAATAAACGCAAACCCATCAATTAACCTCTGGAGGCCTACCGGCGTTCTGGATAAAAACACAGCGTCGTCTGCGTAAAGAAGGACTGGGAGTTCCTTGCCCTCCACTAGTGGGGAATCGCCTGTATCAATTTAAGTGCTGCGTCCACTTCGTTAATAAATAGAGTAAAAAGCAATTGTGCTAGGACGCATCCTTGGCGGATACCGCGTTTTACATTAAAATTACGGGTGCATTCGCCCATTTGGCCGTACCGTACATTAGTCGATAGCTTCTCGTACAGCCTGGCTAAAAAATAGATAATGGGTTTCGGGGCACCAAGATTAAGTAAAACTGGCCATAGAATTGCATGATCCACTAAATCAAAAGCGATGCTAAGATCAACAAAACATAAAAAGAGCCGTCCCTGTTTAGCACGTGTGTATTTTCCAACTAAAAGCTCTAGGTTGATACACTGTTCTAACGTGCCTAGCCCCTTTCTAAAACCATCCGGATAATCAATACCAACTGCCTGGTGTTGTTGGATTAACCCATTGCAGACTATACTGGTTCCAGACATTCACAAATGATGAGGTACAAAAACTTCTCCTCTCTATAAAATCCAGCTCCCCCTAAGATCCCTGCCCCGCAGCCACTATGCACCTGGCCTCTAGGAAGATCTGTAATGAGCTTATCCCCCTTATTAATCAAGTTTTGGAATCAGGAAATTATACAGTAGCCTGGAAAAAGAGTATCTATCAGGCCAATTCTCAAAGAGCCGACTCTGGACCCCGCTGAACCTGACTGTTACTTCACACCCTCTCTAAGCGGGAAAAAAAGAGGGCATTACACAGCATACTGATTTTATTTTACAATTTTATATAGCACAAACTCGGTTCGCGGGCACTGGAGTGCTTTAAATGAGCATCATACTTTTTTGCAATAGCTAGGGCTCTTAATGTTTGAATGGTGTATACACTTGCAATCACATGTTTAAGCTGCCTGCCCTGGATATGAAAACACCACTCTCTACAGCTTACATTCTCCAACAACTTGCTAATTCGGAAAGCCTTCTCACACTATACTCCTAAACACTGCATGAAAAATTACATTGATTTACTCCCGTTCGATTCTTCTCCTTTCTTTCTTAAGTGACCCTCTTCTTGGCTTCCATTTTCTGCATACCTTCTATTTCTGAAAATAGTTTAATTAAACAATAGTCTCCTCTCAGTCTCTTGCCTGTCTGCCTCAATCCATCTTATTGTAAATCTTCAATTGGCTGATACCCCACTTCATAGATCACAACCTCTCCTCTCTAAATCCCTATCCCTGTAATCTAACATGAACTAATCTCAGCGAGCCTATTTATCCCACCAACCATTCACCTGAAACCACATAGCTCCTACTAATGATCGCCTTGAACTGGTATTAATACATAAAAAAGTAACTAGATGCAATTTCTCTTGAGAGCACATTACTAATTACAATTACCAACAATAACCACTGGACTAACCACTAACCTTGGGTTCCGGAGTAGTGTGCTACTCGCCGTAAGCACTTGACACCTCATCAGGGAAAGTAAGCACTATAAATGCTATTACAATGCAAATGTTTACCAATAAGGCTAGGAATAGACTGCAAAAGACCCAAAATGGATCTCCACCCTCTAGACACAGGCAATACACCTCTAATGAGTAAGGAAGTAGTTGTCATCCTCATAGCACACTAAAACAGGGGCTCCAAAAATTGGTATTGGTTCCATTACCCAAAATGCTGGCCACACCATACACCACACAGTACGCGGTCACAAACGAGAAACTCTTCCAAAACCAGTTGGCAGGATAATAGATGCTCAAGAGCAGTTAGAAGCCTGCTTTGGTAACAGAGGAACAAAGACTTCTTACTACATGGTATCTTTTGCCATGAACCCTTAAATACAAAAGTTTAAAACAAGGTTGGCCCATGCTCCACTGTTCAGCTCTCGTTCCAGTGGGATTCACAAGTCACTGATGGATCAAATCACCAGATGGGTCATGGTTAAAGTAACAAGTTACAAAGACAATCAGCTCATTTTGCAGTACGTGTGTTTAAATACCCTTTACCACTGTAAGGAGGAGCAAGGTTAGGGGCCTGCGAAACTTAAGAAGAAGATCTACAAACAAAAAACCATCAGGTAATACCAAACCACTGTTCGAAGAAAAAAAAAAATCAAGATTTACTGCCCCAACTTATACTAGTGGAAACTTGTCCACAGTGAGGGACAAAAAATATTTAAGGGATGACCTCATTCTTATGATACTCCAAGTACAAAACAGGGGGGCGTGGCCAAGATAGAGGACGTTTAGGACGTTTTTCCCTGTCCCTCCATGACCTCCACAGAGGGAGCCTGGCTGTCCACCTTCCAACCGACACTATCAGAGTCTCACAGAGCACCCATCACCCATGGTGCCAGCAAGGCACCGGGGAACCTGTGCAGCAGTGGTCAGACTGTCTCCAGGGCCAAGAAAGAGACATGGTGACAGCATGGTGGGCAGTAGCATAACAGCACTGTGAGGATTGCGCGAGTCACATCCCGCCTGCCACGGCACAAAATCCTGAACTCCAGGCAAGCACGGAAGTCACAGCCTCTGGCCCCACCTGCTGCCGATGGTTATGGGGGGGGGGTGAAGATTGAACTAATAAAGCCCAGCACCAGAGGCCTATACAGACTACAACTAGGACAATACCTAACCTGCCCTGCTTTTGGTCCCTGCTGCTGGGGTTTTGGCGGTTAGGCCGGCACTCACACCCCCCCCCCCCCCCCCACTCCTCTGGCAGAGGGTTCCAGCGACACAGCCTTCTGGGGCCGCCCCCCACGAGTCTTTGTTCGGGGCGCATGGGATCTTGCTGCAGGATCCAGTCTGGGACGGCGGTAGGTGCGGCCCTATGAAGGTGAAGCAGACTGTGGCCTCGAGCAACCACGTAGGGTGGGCCCCACCACTGCCATATGAGATCTTGGGATTTCTGAACTTCACTGCCCCTGCACTGCAACTGCCCCACGAGGTGAGGGGGGCGACCCCCAGCTACCTTCAAGACAGGGGCCCGGGGGACTTAAGCAAATGGGGTAGAGGGACAACGCAGGCCCTAGAGGCAGCTGACCTGGACAGTCCCTGGTCCCCCTGGAGCAGGGGGGTGGTGCCTTAGCTGGTCTGGAAACCCCTTTTCCGAGGGCATAGTGACTGTGGCCCTTGGGGGACGACGCTGGAGCAGAGAGACATAACATTTGTACACAGGAATTGTTCATTGCATGCTCAATGACGATTTCCATCTTCCTCAGTGCAAGAAATGGGTTATTGCAAAAGTGTTTGAGAATTTTTTTGTAAATAAGTGTTCATCTCGGTTGCTTTTGTATATGTGAAATGTATTATGTACCCTCTTTTGAGTTTGTAAAGCCCAGGAATCGGAGGGGTATCTCCGCGTTAGAGGAGCAGAACATGCAGAGCCAGGGTGGTCAGTTACTGAGCAGTTCAGTCTTTAGAAGTTTCCTAAAGAGGAGGAGATTAGTGCACTTCTGTAGTTGAACAGGCAATGCGTTCCAGTACACTGGAGCAAGATAAGCAAAAGCTTTCCCCCCCGCCCAAAGTTTTCTGTAGCGGAGGATAACAAGCAGAGCTTTTCCCCCGAACGAAGGGATCTGCCAGGCAGATAGTGCTTAAGTTTTTCCGCGAGGTAGCTTGGGCCTCTGCCATGTAATGCTTTGTGAAATAGATTGCCGAAACTTGATTCTCTGACAGATGGAAAGCCAGTGAAGCTGCTGCAACAGTGGCCGGGAAAGGGTTCTGTGGGGCATGTTAAGAGCCAGGCGGACTGCTGTAATCTGAACAACCTGCAGTCCATTCAACAGGGATTCATTAGTGGACATAAGAAGGGCATTGCAGTAATCAAGGTGGCTGATTACTGCGGCTTGAATCAGGGTCCTGCGGACAGATAAGGGAAGGAGAAGGAACACTCTACGGAGAAGACTCATAATGTGGAAACAGATACGTACCTGAGATGGCCATGATTTGGTCTATCATAGTTCGAGAGTGGACCAGTCGGACACCCAGGTTTTAAGTCACATTTTTAGGGATAAGGTCTGAGCCCAACTCTGCAGGCCACTAGTCGGGGGACTACATGGTTTGAGCATTACCGAATAGCAAGATTTCAGTTTTAACTGCATCATTTATCTACATAAATTTATCTACATTAATTTGTATTCAAAAAGTATACGCTCTTGTTTTGTTTAGTATTGTTGGCTCTTTTTTCTGTCTTAGATAGACTCTCTTGGAATTATTAGAATTAATTTTTTAATTCATTTGATTGAGGCCACTAAATAGGGCTCTCAAAATTTATTTATTATTTATTTAAGAAATGTATAGAGCGCAGCTGTCACCTTGCAGGTATCCTGGCGCTGAGGCTTCACAGAGTGGCAGACAATGGATGTAATAGAGAAAGAAATTCAGCAGGTTAGACCTTCGAAACAGCCAAGTTTTAACACGTTTCCTAAAGAGGAGAAGTTCCTCCGTTTGACGGATCTCCGAGGGCAGACTATTCCAGAGTTTGGCAGCAGCAACTCCGAAAGATCTGCCCCCAGCCCTGACCCTCTTAAATCTGGGTACTTTCACCAAACAAGCAGTTGCTGAGCGAAGTGCTCTGGTTGGAGTGTACCAAACAAATTTGGCTTGCAGAGCGCTAGGTCCGAGTCCATGCAGGGGCCTTGAAAACAAGGCAGAGGGATTTGAAGAATATTCTCTGCTTCAGCGGGAGCCAATGAAGCTCAGCCAACGCCGCCGATGCAGAGGATCTTCTAGGCCAGCCAAGAGCCAGCTTGGCGGCAGCAGACTGTATTCGTTGGAGTCTGTCTAGCAGCTGACCCGGTGACTCAAGCAAGAGGGCATTACAGTAGTCGAGTCTGCTCAATATGGTGCATCTGACTACCATAGCCCGAGCCTGTAAGGGAAGTAACGGCAAGATCTTGCGAAGAGACCTAAAAAGGGCAAAACAGCTGGACACCGTTTTCGCCACCTGAGCTTCCATGCTCAACTTATTGTCCAGCATAACGCCCAGATTGCGAGCAGTAGTAACCGGTTGAGTTTTTATCAATGTTTCTGGAGGCCAGAAGTTATCCGGAAAAGGGCGGGGATCCGACTTCCAGCACAAAACAACACCTCAGTCTTGCTGGCGTTAAACTGCAGAGAGTTTTTATGTAGCCAGCTCGCCGTATCTCGCATGCAGTCATGAAATGTCTCCAGCGGAATGGATTCATCACCCTCCCACGACAAGATGATTTGGGTATCATCAGCGTAATTAATAGCATTAATCCGATAAGATTTTATCAGCGTAATCAGGGGTTTCAGATAAACGTTGAATAAAATCGGACTAACTGTCGAACCCTGAGGCACCCCATGGGACACCGGGGAAAAAGCAGATTTAAAAGGGGGGAGGGACACCGCCTGCTTCCTATTAAGTAGGAAAGAGCAAAACCATCGCAGGGCAACACCCCCTACCCCGGCCTCGCTCAGTCTTTCCAGGAGAATCACATGATTTACCGTATCGAATGCGGCAGACAGGTCAAGCAGGATCAGAGCCGCTGCTTGACCTCTGTCTGCACGCATTCGAAGATCATCCATGGCAGTGAGCAAAGCCGTTTCGGTCCCATGGGCTGGGCGAAAGCCAAATTGGATTTCATCCAAGAATTGATGTTGCTCCAGATGTTTAGAAAGGAGGGAACTCACCCAAAGTTAAGCAATTTTTGCAGGGAACGGTAGCAAGGAGATTGGTCTATAGTTTTGTAGACATTCTGGGTTAAGGGAGGGTTTTTTTTTTTAACAGCGGGGATACAAGGGCCTGTTTCCAGGATGCCGGAACAGTACCACTAGCCAATGATTGATTGCAGATCCTACAGAGGGTGGGAAATAGTTCATCCCCATACTCTTTCCAGATTTTATGAGGAATGGGGTCCAGAGGTGATCCTGATGAAATACCCCTAGCCAGCCTGCCGAGGTCCTCCTCCCTAATGGGAGGAAAATCCAAGAGACGATCAGCAGGCTGTCAACCAGGGTTCCCGTCCCCGTCCCCTGCACCCCCATCCTCTAGACTAATAGAACAAGTCAGAGTGGGAGAAGTGCTGAGATTGTGAATAATAGTATCAATTTTATCTTTGAAAAATAGAGCAAGGTTATCGCAGAGAGCCTGCGTGGTGGGGGGGTCGACATTTTAGTGCATTCAGGATTTGTAAGACCGTTCAGAATCTGAAAGATACTTTTGGAACTATTTGCCGCAGTACAGATCGTGGAGCAGAAATACTCGGCTTTGGATTTATAAATCAAGTCAAAATTTGTTTTGGACTACACAAGATTTCTATAAAAAGAAATATCCTTGTAGGCATCATTACGTTTCTGTTATCCAAGCCTTCCAGAGTCTACTGGGTTGCCCATTTTTCATGAGTAGGAGCAGAGTGACTGGCAGCGACACCGCTTGTGGGTCTTTGCGCACCTAGGGGCCCCAGAAACAGAGCCCCCCCAGCAGAGCGTGTATGACGGCGGGCCCTCTGCTCCGGACACTGCCCAGAGACTCAACGACTACTGATCCCATTGAGCCATGGAGACAAGAGCATATAGGTGAGAGATCCATAGCAGGGAGACACCCGGGGGAGCCACAAGACAGGCAATTGGGCCATGTAGGTCAACCTGAGGCAAGAGGCCACAAAAACACGTAATTCATGCAGCTGAACTCTTGTGCTGGGTGCGGGCGCCCCCAGTGGGGCCTTGGGATGGTGAAAGGCAACACAGACAAGCTTCATGAAGAGACTCTCCCCGAGGTGGTAGCAACCCCAGGCCACTGGCCTGGGCCATGACTGAGGTGTGAGATTGCGCCCTTCTTGTCCTTCTGGGCACTTCAACAGCACATGTGAGGCTCTAAAACGGCTCCCACAACAGTCAACAGTCAACGCCGTCGAACTCTGGAACCTCCTCGACTCCACATCTCCAGACGTCACCTTCCTCACGGAAACCTGGATGAACGCCTCCTCAGCACCCGACATCGCCATCGCCATCCCGGACGGGTACAAGATCACCAGGAGAGACCGAGTCAACCAGACTGGAGGAGGAATCGCCATCATCCACAAGAACACCATCCGCATCACAACCAACACCGACGACGCCCTCACCGCCGCCGAACACCTGCACTTCCAGATACACACCGACCCCAAGACCACCCTCAGAGGCACCCTCATCTACAGACCCCCGGGACCTCGCACACAATTCAGCGAAGACCTCGCCGACTTCATCAGCCCGCATACCCTCCCCTCCGCCGACAACTACAACGACCGCAACACCACCACCCTGCTGGACAACCTCGGACTCAAGCAACTGGTGACCACCCCCACCCACTACGCCGGCCACACGCTTGACCCAGTCTTCTCCTCCAGCAAAGACGTCTCCTTCAGCCACGCCACCGGACTCCACTGGACAGACCACAGCTGCGTCCACCTCAGCTTCAGAAGGACCACGCTCCACCACCACCCGCAACAGGTTCCCCACAGAAGCTGGAACAAGATCACATCCGACCAGCTCACCACATCCCTGAGCCAGCACCCTCCCGCCAGCTCTACGAACCCCAACCAAGCCAACAACAACCTCACAAGGTGGATCAGCAACTGCGCAGACGACCTCACTCCACTGAAGACCCCCCCCGTCAGACCCGGCAACAAGAGAGCACCCTGGTTCACCGACGAACTCAAGAACTCCAAGAAGAACTGCCGGGCCCTCGAGAAAGCCTTGCGCAGAGACCAGACTACAGACAACATGACCACCCTCAAGCTCGCCACTCAAAAACACCACCAGCTGATTCACACCACCAAGAAAACCGCTTTCAAGGAACGACTAGACAACAACGCCCACAGCAGCAAGGAACTCTTCAACATCGTCAAAGAGCTCTCCAACCCAAGCGCCGGAAACAACAACATCTCTCCCTCACAAGACCTCTGCGACTCACTCGCCTTGTTCTTCCACAGCAAGATCGCAGACATACACAACAGTATCAACGCACAGCCGACGCACCCGACGACTACACCAACGCCCCCCCCCCCCACCACCACCCTCCGCGCCTGGACCCCGATCGACACCGAAGACACCATCCGCACAATGAACTCCATCCACTCTGGATCACCAACCGACCCCTGCCCTCACCACGTCTTCAACAAGGCCGACGCCATCATCGCACCCCATCTCCAGGACATCATCAACACCTGCTTCAACACCGCCACCTTCCCAGAAACCATCAGTGGACCCCACCGACCTCAAAAATTACCGTCCCATCTCGCTCCTTCCTTTTCCTGCCAAAGTCATCGAGAAGACCGTCAACAGACAGCTGGCCGCCTTCCTCGAGACGAATGGTTCCCTCGACCACTCGCAGTCCGGTTTCAGAGCCAACCACAGCACCGAGACCGCCCTCATCGCAGCCACAGACGACATTCGAGCCCTGCTCGACAACGGGAAAACAGCGGCACTCATCCTCCTCGACCTCTCCGCAGCGTTCGACACTGTCTGCCACCGCACCCTAGTGCAGCGCCTCTTCGACTTCGGAATCCAGGAGAAGGCACTGGAGTGGATCATCTCCTTCCTCGCCGGAAGAACACAGAGAGTCCGCCTCCCCCCTGTTCAGATCCGAGGCCACCAAAGTCATCTGCGGCGTACCACAAGGATCATCGCTCAGCCCCACCCTCTTCAACGTCTACATGAGCCCCCTCGCGGCCATCGCACGCCAACACAACCTCAACATCATCTCCTACGCAAACGACACTCAGCTGATCCTCCCCCTCACCAACGACCCCGCCACTGCGAGAACCAGCTTACACAAAGGGATGAAAGACGTAGCCGTGTGGATGACGAACAGCCGCCTGAAACTGAATTCAGACAAGACGGAAGTCCTCATCCTGGGATCATCACCCTCCACCTGGGACGATTCCTGGTGGCCCCCTGCCCTGGGCATCGCACCCAAACCGTCGGACCACGCAGGCAACCTGGGCTTCATCCTCGACTCCTCCCTCTCGATGACCAGACAAGTCAACGCCGTCTCCTCGTCATGCTTCAACATCCTTCGCATGCTACGGAGGATCTTCCGGTGGATCCCCACCGAAACCAGGAAGACGGTCACCCAGGCCCTCGTCACCAGCCGTCTGGACTACGGTAACACCCTCTACGCCGGAACCACTACCAAACTTCAGAAAAGGCTCCAGCGCATTCAGAACGCCTCAGCAAGACTCATCCTGGACATCCCCCGACACAGCCACATCTCCGGACACCTGAAAGACCTGCACTGGCTCCCCGTCAGCAAGAGAACCACGTTCCGACTCCTCACCCATGCACACAAAGCTCTCCACAACCAAGGCCCCAGATACATCAATGATCGCCTGACCTTCTACGCTCCCGCCCGCCAACTACGTTCCACCAGCCACGCCCTCGCTGCCGTTCCCCGCATCCGAAGAGCCACCGTGGGAGGAAGATCCTTCTCCTACCTGGCTGCCAAGACGTGGAACTCCCTCCCCATCCACCTCCGCCTGACCCAAGACCACCTCGCCGTCAGGAAGCAACTCAAGACCTGGCTGTTCGAGCAGTAGCGGACCCCCCTCCCCCAAGCGCCTTGAGACCCTCCGGGTGAGTAGCGCGCTATACAAATGCCCTGATCGATTGATTGATTGATTGATTGAGCGACCCAACATGCCGGTAGCACTGGCGAAAAAGGAGCGTACCATTACAGAAATGCTGACCAAACCCGATGGGAGCCAACCGGGAGATCGACCAGAGGCCCAAGCCGCAGAGCCAACACACAATGCTGAGGCGGCAGAGGTTCCAGTAACGAGCTCCTTTCTGGAGGCTTTGTTCGCCTCCCTCAGGGATGTCCTCCAAGCAGTTAAAAAGGAATTCTCTTGCGACCTAAAAGAGGTCCGGCGGAACCTGTTGGAGGTGGGGGGGGGGGGGTATCAGTTGTCCACCCTAGAAGACCACGAGTCCTACCGTGATGAGGAGATAGAACAAGAAGTCATTCAGCTCTGGGACCAGCACATCAACTTGTAAGCACATTCTGAAGACCCAGAGAACGGGTCAAGGCGTAATAACATATGCATAAGAGGAGCCCCAACCAATGCAGAAGGGAAAGACGTTAATGACCTTTTTCACTAAATCCTGGGAATAGCCCAGGCCGGGGGGATACAGTTTGACATGGTACTTAGAGGGGGACTCCCACATGTAGAGAATACCCATCCAGTGGACATACTGGTCTGTGTCCATGACTTCCAAATTAAAGAAAGCATTATTTGCAATGCAAGGGAACAGTACTCCCCTACAATTCAGAGGACATGCAATGATGCTTTACCAAGACCTATCAGCTCTTACACTGCAAAAGAGATGAGATTTCCGTCCTGTCACCACCTATCTCCTAGACCAAGGCGTTTCATATTCCTGGGCCCACCTTATCCGCATTAACTTTTGGTGGGAGGACAAACTTTGCCAGCTCAGGTCCCTGATGGAGGCCTATTGGAGGCTGAACACAGAGGCGCCTACGGAGGGAGACCAGCCGACTGGCTCTCGTGGGTGGATGGCTCAAAAACACCTCTGAAGGCAGGGTGACAAGGGTTCATCCAAGGGACTACGGTCGGACCCAGAGACCATGGCTAAGGAAAGATGAGCGGAGCTAGATATGCTGTCTGGCAATGCAGACCGACCAGACGCAATAGGAGTACCGGGAATACTCCGGATTGCAGTCAGTGGTGTGGATGGCGGGGTGGGGCAGGGAGACACGGAGTAGCCTGGAAAAGTACTTGGAGCATAGTACACGCCTGCTAGCCCAATTTCCTTGTGGGACATTTCTGGCTCACACCGGAACTTCAGATTTGCAGAGACAATGTTTTGGTTTATGTTCATGGTTATGTTTTTACTGGGGTGGTACTCACACCATAAAGGTATACACTACATTCTAAGCTCTAGCACATATGGGGCTCGCCAAAGATGGCGGAGGGTAGGTCGGACAGAGGGAGGAACCCTCTTTGGGGGTCAATATTAAGGGCTACTTCCTCCTACATCTTCACGTGATCGTTTAAAAGTGGATACCTTCAACATGAAAGAACTCAATAACCCAACCAAGCAATGGGTCATCTTGTCATCCTTGGAGGGGACGGGGAAAGACCTGTGTCTCCTGAAAATAACACAAGATAAGGTCACGCACCTTCCCACACCCGTTCTTCTCCTTTATCCACGGCAGGGGTGGCAATCCTAGGTGCCTGGTCATTTTGAGATAAGATGGGTTCCAAGCTCGCAGAAATCAAGGGACACATGGCATATTCTGTGACCGTGGGAGACCACACTTTTACACTGACCTCCTTGTACGCCCCTGAGGGTAAAGAGAGCTTCCTGAGGTGGGCAATAGCTGGTGTGATGTTCACACAGGATAGAGTGGTAGTCATGGGGAGACCGTAACTTAGTATTTGATAATCTAGACTGCTCAGTACAAAGCTTTGGTCACAGGAGATGGAGTGAGGGACCTATGGAGAGTACAACACCCCCAGACTCAGGACTATACATTTTAATCACATGCATAAGACATATGCGGGACTGGACATTGACATGGCCAAATATGCACTGCTTCGGCTCAGATACTCCTATTATGTCTGGGGAAATACATCTGAAAGGTTACTAGTCAATAGACTCAAAGCGCAGCAGAAGTGGACGCCCTCGGGACCAAAGACTAACACAGTTGAGGGGGGTGACCCTATAGCATCCACTTTCTGGGATTTCTATAAGGAGCTTTATAGTGAGCAAGCCCTCGAACAGGAGGGGCCAGACCTATGCCTCAAGGAACGCGCATGCCGCAACAGATAGAGCAGGCTGGCAGTCTTGACCACCTCATCAGAACAGAGGAGGTGATCTCCACAATACTATGCCAGAAGCCCCTTAAGTCGTCGGGATCAGATGGTTTTCCGGCTCTCTTTCACAAGACATTTTGCTCCACCCTCGCTCCAATCCTCTTTATCTCGATAAAGGGACTAGGCAAGTTACCCCCTCCGATGCTGGGCACCTCTATAGTGGTCATAACTAAACCGGGGAAAGACAAAAAGCAATGTGGCTCGTATCGCCCGATTTCTCTTCTTAACACAGATATCAAATTCTGCAATAGCATTCTGGCAGCGCGTTTAGGACCACTCATGCCAAGGCGGATTGCCCCGGATCAAGCAGGCTTTGTCCCCCCCATAGACAATGCAGCGACAAAACAAAATGCATACAACATCTGACTGACCAGGCCAAACACTCTGGCAGGGAAATCAAGCTCCTGACCATCGACGCTGAGAAGGCATTTGACCGGGTGCATTGGCCCTACCTGGAAGCAGCACTAACTCACTTTGCCTTTAACAAGTACTTTAAAATATGGGTTCTTAGCAACTATGGGCAACCACAAATGCAAGGATACATTTTAGGTGTGCCCGCTCTCACCCCCGTTATTCGCCCTTCACATGGAGTCCTTAGCTCAGCGTGTATGGGACAATACAAACATCACTGGGTCACCTTTGGAGGGGAGGAGCACACGGTCAGCTTCTACGCGAGCAACACGATTGAGACCTTAGACATCCATGTTGTGTTTCTCCCAACCTTTTTGACTGATAGAGGATTTTAGCGCCGCGGCGGGTTTCTGCATTAATATCGAGATGCACTCCCTGGCCTCACAGTTTGTTTCCGCTCTCTGTTGTTGCCGTACAGCGTCGTGACCGTGACCCCGTGACCCTGACGTGTTGCGCGTTCCTCATCGGAGAGAGCCGGAGCCGAGACGCGAGGAATCTGGACGTGAGGCAAGCCCGCTTGTATTATAGGGAAGCCTCTGCATACGTCCCTGTAAGCAACTCCCCTCCCACCCCCCACGCTATCTGTCATCCGCTGCCTGCCACTGCCCTTTAAGCGGGACGAGTACTATATAAGCACCCTGCCTGAGCCCTGCTTGAGCCTCTGCCCAAGGGTGCAAGCAAAGCAAGTGAGGCGAGAGGACAGAGAGCCGGCGCCAAGTGAGAAACAGCGTGGTGGGGCCAGGAGGAAGCCTCTCCTCACAATATGGCATATCTCTACCTTCATTAAGCCTCGCAGGAGATGCATAGCGAGGTTGTCCAAGGAGGAAAAACCTTGCTTTAAGATATTGTAAATTAGGATAACTTCACGAGTCGAAGCGGAGAAGGGCACGGAGCACGGGCGCAAGTACAAGATTATGGTACAACAGAGGTAAGTGGCAAAATTCTCTGGCACCAATTGTATTTACCCCTCACCCCTTTCCTGAGGACTGTGTTTTGGGATAATATTGGGTGGCTACTTAACCGCAATAGACTATAACTTGAAGCGCGACTTGGCGTGGCCGAGGCGTCAAGATGGCGGTCGCACTTTAAGAATGCTCTGGACCCCCCCCATCCGTCATCCGCCTCTATCCTACCTGCTCTGGTGCCATTCCTACACTCTCAACACCCGGCCTGTGTCCGCCGCTGCAGCCGCTTTCCGCAGGTTGTTTCCCGGCTCCCGGAGGCTGTCCCTGCGGCTCCCGATACCCTGGAGTGCCCGGCACCAACCAACAATGGCGGCCTCCCGCGCGCCTCGCGAGTGATGGCGGCTCCCCCCTGAGAGCCCCGCGGTGATCTCCTGGGCTCCCCGTGGTGGTCGGGTGGCCGATCGCGTGTCCCGGAGCTGAGGGCCGTGGTCGGGGCTGCCTGGCGCTTCCTCCCTGGTCCCGGGTGCAGGAGCTTGGCGCCCGCTCCTTTACTAAGATGGCGGCCCCCTGTGTTGATCCGGCCTGCTGCCTTCGCCTGATGTCTGTCCTCCCCGGCACCCAATGGAGCTTGTGAGGCTGCCGCCTCCCCGATACCGGAGGGTTGCTCCTGTGCCTCCTGCGACAGCTCCGCTCGACCTCTCACGGGAGCGGAGCCACAACGCTGCCTGCTGACCTGCTGCAGCTGAGATCGACCTGCAGGGTGCGAGGCGCCGCTGCTTGGGGCGGCCGGCCTGGACGTGCTGCAACTGCCTGGAGGTTCGCGGCCCCGCGCTCTGTGTGACACGGAGGGGAGTGAGTGGCCGAGGCGGCTCCCCCTGTGGCCGCGTCCTGCCTGCCTGCAGCCCGGGCCCCATCCTGCTTGGGACGCTGCCCTGCCCTGACTGTCGGCCCATTTTGCTGAGGTCCCCATCCCCCCCTCCTCTACGCCATCTTTGGGGGGAGGCCCGCCAGCGAGGGGCTCTAGACTGTGCCAGCAGCTTCCTGGGGTAAGGAATCCTGTGATGCCCTGTGATTCCTGAGGGCCCCCTGCGCATGGCCGGGAGTCTGGGCGCCGGTGTCGGCGAGGTTCTGTCCCAGTTGGGCGGGCTGCCACCCGGCCAGAGAGACTTGCACTGACAGTTGAGCAGCGCCCTTCCTGTATCCACCGAGACTGCTGAGACCGCGGCCCGCCTTCCTCTCGCCCGCCTACGGATCTCCTGGGGCGGCCGGACCTGCCCACGCTACCCGCAGTGCCGCCCTTGGTCTGCGCATCGGCGTCGGTAAGGCTGTGGCCCAGCTGGTCGCTTTACCACCTAGTTGGAGGGATCTGCATTGGGATAGGAGCGGCGCCCTTCCTGTACCAACCGAGAGTTCCTGGGACCGTGACCCGCCTTCCTCTCGTGGGGCTGTTGGCCCTCTCTACGATACCCGCTGTGCTGTCCTCGCTGATTTGAGTCAGTGGCTGCCCTCTGCCCTGCTTCCCTGGGGCCCGGCGCGGTGTGCGGCACTGGGCTTGGACGCCCTGCCCGCGTTATTGAGGATCGCGGCGCTTGTCCTCGCATCGGTCCCTGGCCCTGGTCTCGGAGGGCCACCGGGCCATGGGGAAGCCTCGGGCGCCCGCAGTCTCTGTGCCCGCCGCTCAGACGACCCTGGACAAGTTTGCCACGCTGGAGCGGGGGTCTGGCGCGGACAAGCCGCTGGGCTCTGGACCTGCTGGAGGAGACCTGCAAACTATCCTCCATGCGATCTCGGCCTCGCAGTCTTCGGTCGAGGCTAAGATAGGGGAGGTTAAAATTGACGTGTCCCTCATCCGTCACGACCTCCGCAAGGCTACGGAGCGCCTCACGGAGGCTGAGTCCCGGATCTCCACGGTGGAGGACGATGTCTCCACCATCAAGGCCCAAATGGCCCGTCTTCAATCACAGACTGCTGAGCTTCACCGCCGGGCCGAAGATGCGGAAAACAGAGCGCGCCGAAACAACCTGCGCCTCCTGGGATTTCCGGAGAAAGTCGAGCGGGCGGATGCGACCACCTTCCTGGAGGACTGGATCCGGGGCTGGATGCCAAAGGACAAGCTCTCCCCATGGTTCGCGATTGAGCGTGCTCATCGCTCCTTGGGCCCGAGCCTCAGCCGGGAGCCCCTCCTCGACCCTTCATCCTTTGTGTCCTTAACTTTCGGGACCGGGACGCCATCCTGAGGGCCGCTCGGGAGTTGGGACAACTGCACCATCGAGACTCCAGGATATTGGTCTTTCCCGACTATTCGAAGGAGGTCCAGTCCCAACGTCGCTCCTTTGAGGAGGTGAAACAGAAGCTGCGGGCGTTGCACATCCGCTATGGACTCCTCTTTCCAGCCCGCCTCAAGGTCTTCTTCCAGGGCCGAACCCTCTTCTTTGACTCCCCGCAGACGGCGTGGACCTGGGCCACGGAGGAGAGGCCTCTCCAGCTGCGAACGACCCGCTCACCGCCCCGAGTTGCCCCAGACCGCCCGAACACTCCGGCACCCAAGCCTAGGCGGCGCAGGACCGGATCCCGCAGAAGGGGGACGCGTGGAGTGCGGGGATCCTGCTCGCCGGGCCCCGTGGCCCGGCGGACCTCCCCTGAGACACAACGGTGTGCCCCTACACCGCCCTCACAGGCTCCGTACCTGATCGACCTACAGTCGCCCCCCGGGCGGGCCCGCTGCCACCCTGCGGCGTGCCGCCTCAAACACTGATCTCTCCAGGAGCCCACTGCTTCGTGGTTCCGAGGGGGACTCCGACTCTGGACTGAACGTAATTTCACCATGACCCATCTTCTCTAGGCCCTGAGGCCTGCACCCACACCACAGGGGCCGACTCAGGCTCGGTCGTGCCAACGGCTCCACGTTCTGCTGACTTCCGAGGCCCGGCGTCTGGAGACATGGACTCCTTCTTGCACCGCCATGGCAGCATGGGCCTATCTACGGACTCTTCTTCCTCTACTCCCGTGCTTGGCTGACGTGGGTTACTTTGTGTGGCTCTGCTGGTTCCTGTCGTGCTTTAGGGAAGAGGGTCTCCTTGGAGCACCAGTACTTGCCTGCGGCACCCTGGTGGCATTAGCCGATTTATGGACAAGTTATTCATCTTTTCTCTTCAGTTTACATGGCGATATCCTTTGTTGGGCACTGGTAAATCCTACAGCATGGAGGGGGGTCCTCCTTATTGGTACTTCGGACCATAGTCCTTGTCCCCAGCTTACCGTTTTAGTTAAGCATTTGTCTTAAGAGGTTGTACTTAGCTTAGGGCGACAGATGCTTCCCGTTTCGAAGTATAGGTTGGGGGGAGTTGGGGGATTGGGGGGGGGGCCGCTGTCCCTCATGAGTTTGTTGTTTTCGGCCGCCTTTGTTGTTTTTCCACCGCTTGTCACCTGTCCTTTTCCTCTTCCTCAGTAGTCCCATGCAACCCTGTCTACCTATGGCATACTCTGGTTCCCTGTGATGGCCCTTGACCTGCCCCCTGCTCACGCGAGACGCCACCCCCTATGGCTGGGTCCCACAGACCTACTCAAGACAATATTGCCCCATCTTAGTGCACGCTCCCGCTGTCCCCTGCATCACTCATGCACGCCCCCGCGTGCGTCCCGGGGTCCCTGCCGAGTCTGGATCTCCCCCATGCCTGTGCGGCGACCCCCACAACTCATTCGCCCCGCGACAATATATGGCCCCCTGTATGCCTTACACCTCTGACGTGCCACTTCACATCCTGTCTTGGAATGTGAATGGCCTTCTGGATCGCATTAAGTGCACTGGCGGTGCTGCAGGCGGCCCGACGCCCTGCTCCTCCAGGAGACTCATCTCCTGGGATCCCAATGTCAATTCCTGGCGCGCTATGGGTTCGACCGTGTTTGGCACTCTGGTTTCGCCAGGGGCTCCCGGGGAGTGGCTGTTCTTCTGCGGCGCGGACTTCCGTTTACTGTAACCCAGGCTGTCACCGATACTCAGGGTACATACGTGGCGGTGTCGAGTCTACTTGAGGGCTGCCCCTTGAACCTTCTATCCCTGTATGTCCCTCCGACCCTCCTATCCTCTTCCCTGAAACACTTCACGACAGTGCTCTCCTCCCTCCCCCATGGCATCACAGTTATAGGGGGAGACTTTAACGCGGTCCTCCGACCTCCCAGGGATGTCTCGGGCCCACTTACGGCGCAGAGGCGTGCCGCTGCGAATTGTCTTGACAGTTGGGTCTCTGCAATGGGACTCTGCGATGTGTGGAGGGTGTGGAACCCCCGAGTGACAAGATACACTCACACGTCCGCTGCCCACCGGACCCATTCGCGGATAGACCTGATCCTGATGCCCGCTATGGATTGTCAACAGGTCTCTGGAACAGAGATCCACGCCCGTGGAATCTCTGATCATTCCCCCGTCGGTGTCCGCATTGGGTCCCGCCTACAGGCCCTAGGGCCACCTGGCGTTTTAATGCGTGGTATCTGCAGAACCCGACCTAGTGGACTCCCTCGGGCATGAACTCCGACACTATTTCTCCACCAATGAGGGGTCGGTCTCCTCACAGGGGGACGCTTTGGGAGGCCGGGAAGGCGGTGCTTCGAGGAGTCGCTAGAGGACTCGTGCACGCCAAACGCGCGGCCCAGTACGCCCAGCTGGCACAATTAGAAGCCACTGCCCTTCGCCTGGAGCGGGAACAGCTCCGGTCGGACGCCTCGGATTCTTCCAGACGCCTGACTCTGGTCCGGGACGAGATCCGACGACTCTCCCTGGAGTCCGCCAAAATGCTCTGGCGCTCTTCGGTCGCCCGTATATATGGATGGGGCGACAAAAATGGGAAGCTGTTCCACACCCTAATCTCCTACCCGAGCGCCCACCGTATCGTCCCTGAGATCCGGGCGACTGATGGGACTTGTCATGTGGCCTCTCCGGCCATCGCGCAAACTTTCGCCCACTACGCCGCGCGCCCCCCCAGTGCCTCTCTGGCTGACATGCTGGCGGACTCCGGGACGTCCCTGCCTTGCCTTCCTAAGGAGGTGGCAGACACTCTGGACGGCCCGCTTACTGCGGAAGAAGTCCACGGGGCCATCACCTTACTCCGCTCCGGCAAAACTCCAGGACCGGATGAGTTTCCCTCAGGAATACTACTCCACGTTCCGTGATGATTTGGTGCCCCAGCTGACGGAGCTTTTTCGCCAGGTGGTGGACAACGGTTCCTTCCCGCCCGAATCAGATGTGGCGACTATCGTAGTCATCCCCAAGACACAATCACCCTCCCTAGACTGCTCCGCCTTCCGGCCCATTTCCCTGATTAACACCAAACTCAAGATATTCGCCACAGCCATCGCCCAGAGGCTTCGCCCCCTTCTGCCTGATCTGGTCCACCCTGACCAGTGCGGTTTTATGCCGGCCAGAAGCACCAGGCATTGTATCCATCATCTCCATCTTGCCCTGGCCCACCGTCACCGGCTCTCCCCCTATCTTGCCCTCCTCCTTCTCGATTTTGAGAAGGCTTTCGATACGGTGGACTGGGAGTACCTGGGCGACGTTTTAGAGAGGTTGGGTTTTGGCCTTCCCTTTCGCCGCATGGTCCGGGTCCTCTACCATGGCCCCAAAGCCTGAGTCCTCGTCAACGGCAAGCTCTCTGCCCCGTTTCCCATCCGTAGGGGCACCCGCCAGGGGTGTCCTCTCTCCCCACTCCTATTCGCGCTGGCGATGGAGCCCCTGGCGGCACTCATACGTCAAGAGGATGGCAGTGGGATCGAAGCCAGACGGATAAAATAGCCCTGTACGCGGATGACGTGCTGCTCTATTTGGCTGATCCGGAGTGCTCCGGCCCTAGGGCCCTGAGAGTGCCGAAAGCCTTTGAGCGGGTCTCGGGTCTCCGCCTTAACCCGGCGAAGTCCACCCTAGTCCCCCTCCACCCCTCCCGGGCCTGCTTCGATTGGCAAGCTGTGATCCCCCTTCGCAAACTGTCATTCAAATATCTAGGGGTCTGGATAACCCTCCTGCCTGAGCTTGAGTGGTCCCTCAATATCGCCCCCCTAGTCACCCGGATGAAACGCGACCTCCGCAACTGGCAATCCCTCCCCCTTTACCCGTTGGGACGCAGTGCCCTTTTCAAAATGATGGTCCTTCCGCGCTTCCTATACATCCTGCAAAACACCTCGATCCCTCTCACGAGTGGCTGCTTTCGGGAATTGGATAGCGGGCTGATTCGATTTATATGGGGGAGGGGGCACTCTCGCTTGTCACTCTCTCACTCCCGAATTCCCTCCTATGACGGCGGTATGGGCGTCACGAACCTGTACGCCTACTACCTGGCCACCAAATTGATCGTGATTCATGACTGGTTTACGGGGGGTGGTCGGATCCCGCCTATCGGCTGGAACTCACGGTCCTAGACTTCTCGCACCTACAGGGCTTCCTCTACGGTTCCCCGGGACATACCCTCCGTCACCAGATCGGTCCTTATGGCCTGGCGCGCCGCACTTCGCTTGGTGCGATGGGAACGAAAATTGACCAGACAGACGCCCCTCTGGTGCGGCACCTGGTTGAGTGAGACCGCGGCCCTGCAGGGCTTTCGCCAATGGGATCTTGTGGGAATAACCCTACTTGGCAATGTGTGGGTGGGCAACCACATACGCTCCTTTGCTGACTTGCGAGAGCGACACTCACTTCTACCCTCCCAGTTCTACAAATATCTACAACTCCGCCATGCTCTTCACGCTCAGCTTCCCGCGCCCACTTCCCTTCCAGAGTTTAGCCCCCTGGAGGCCCAGGTCATGATGGGGAATTTGGGGAGGGGTCTCCCGGATTTACCGTACCCTGATCGATAATTCCCCTGCATCCCTGGACCGCCTCAGATCGAAATGGGAGGAATGGGTGGGCCCTTTAGGGGGAAGTGGACTGGCGCAAATCCCTTATGGCGCCCAGAACCCTCACCACATCCTCAAAACTGCGCCTTGTTCAACTTTACTTCCTCCACACAGCGTACTTGTCACCTACCCGTCTCTACCGCGCTGGTGCTTGGCCCTCCCCAACGTGTACCCGTTGTGCTGGTGTCCCCGCTGAATTTATTCACATGGTGTGGCGTTGTCCGGCCCTGGAGTCCTTTTGGAGGGGGAGGGGGGGGGGTCGAACGGGTACTGACGGGTGTGCTGGGTTGGGTTGTCCCCATTGACCCGAGACATTTGCTCCTTGGAGTCTTTGACGGTTTGGATGGCTCACGCACCGATAAGCGACTTTTGGGAACGGCGCTTGCGGTGGCTAAGCGTGAGACTGCAGCCCTATGGTCCCAGAGAGTGCCACCGACTCTGGCGAGATGGAGGAGGGGGGTGGATTGGTGTGGGACTCAAGAAGAATCCGTCTTCGAGGCACGGGGCTGCCCGGAACTGTTTAATAAGATCTAGGGGAAATGGTTTGGCGCGATACCGCCGTGATGCATTTTACAATATGCCATGTCTACTGGGAATCACTGTCTCTTTTAATGCATGTTACTCCGCTCAGTGATGTCATACGAGGTAAACAGGACTGTCTTGAAGATATACGTGACCTGTTGCGAATGTTTTTGCCTATGTTTAAAATTTCAATAAAACTTGATTATCAAAAAAAAAAAAAAACTTGAAGCGCTTGTGTGAAGTGCTTAAGTACTTAAATGGCCCCCCCGAAAAACAAAAGCACATTGGAAACAGCAAAGAAAGCAAAGGCCAATGCTGAAAATCAACAAACTATTGGAGAGAGCCGGACGTGCCCAGGGGCTGAGCAAAAACGTAAACGTGCCCAAAGGAAAAAAGAGAAAACCTCCAAAGAACCACAACAAGGAGGAAGTAAGAGAAGTATAGCATCAAATTCACTTAAAGATTTCGTGGGAAAGCACTTTAAAAGAGTATTTTCCCCCGCTAAATCCATGGCTACTGAAGAAGAGGAGGAATCATGGAAAGGGTGCTCCTCTTTAATCTTTGATGAATGCTTGGTAGACTCTGTAAATCTGGTCAATCGATCGGTACAGTATACACGGGGTAATAATGTCACCGCGACTTTCTTCCTCTCCCCGATTGTTACGACAGACGTCAGAAGAAGTAGATAGCCTGGGCTCAAGGCAAATTGAAGAAGTAGCCCAAAACTCAGATGGAAGATTAATAGGAACAGAAAGGCAGATTTTACATGGAGACAATGGTCCAGCGTATATGGATAAAAACGGTGACATTAACGGCGAAAACCAATCTCTAGAGATAAACTTAGAATCTTCGGAAACCCCTGCATCTTCAATCTTGGAATTGATGCTAATGGTGCAAAAATCATTCCAAGGACTGTTAGAAGTAACAATGTTAAACCAAGATATTTTAAAAAGTCAGAAAATGCACCTCTCTAAAATTGAGGGAGAATAACATGGTATTAGGGGGAAAATGCAATCAATGTTAAGACCTGTCTCAGACCCTGTGTTTACAGCCCCTGTGAGGGAGGGGGAGGAGGAGGTCGGAATAGTTGATCCCCCATTAGCTAGCCATGATGTCGAAGTCCTATCTGATGATCGTGAAGTTTATGAGTCAAGATGGCCAATGTTGGTAAAAAGAAGGGTGAATACATAAGCTATGGTTTACCAAAACGAGTGAGATTGGCAGGAAGAGATGCACAAAGAAAGGGTAACACAAGAGTGACCAAAAAGAGAAGAGAGCGGAAGGAGTTAATAGAAGTACTTGAACAAGAACCTAAGCCTGAACTCTTTAAAATAGTGAGTGAACCAAGATTAACTAGAATAAGACCTGAGAAATCAGGTAGGATGCTAGTAAAAAAGGAGAGTTGTTGTAGGAAGCAAAACCATCAGGAAAAGGTGATAAAAAATACAAATCACATACCCTTCAAGGTAGCGAGTATACCTGCCCATAAGGCTCCCCTTAAAGATGAGGTATACCGGGAAAGCAGTCCGGAGGAAGGGCCTAGGTTGGAAGAAGAGGAGGATAAAGGGAATAAGTGGCCTTACTTCGAACAAGTGAAAATTGAAGGGGTGGGGAAAAAAATCAAAGAAGAGTTCTTACTTAAATAGATCCCACCTTCTTAATACATTTGCCCACTGCCCAAATCTAAAAGGAATAGGTACAGAAGATCTTCGACAGGTGGGATTCCAAGCATCCTGTGATGGTAAGGAGTTTACCAGGGTACAGCTTTACTCTGACCTAGTCAAAACTGCAATAATAAACGCAGAGCAGGAGATACGTAAAGAAGGGATTAGACTAGTGCCTAAAGAAGAGGTAGCACTAGTATACAATGCCCCACAGCAGAAAACCTTCTTACGGAGTTAAGCTACCAGGAAATGAAGTGGACCAAGGGTTGGAAAACTTCAATATAGTAATAAATAACTCAGACCTGATGGAGGCCTGGAAGAATTGGAGTAATAATATAAGCCCTACAGGTCCTTCATACTGTTATCTGGAGGGAACCAAACTTAACGGATCACTAAGCGATGTAGAATAGGTAATGGGGTAGCCACATAGCACAAAACTGGTCTCTTGGAATATAAATGGCCTAGGAACTCAGCTAAAGCAAGAAGTCTTGAAAGAACTTGCAAAAAACAACGAGATCATTTGTATACAAGAGACCTGGCTTTGTAGAGAGCCCCCTGTAGTTGAAGGGTTTCGACAAATCCATCAACCGGCATTAAAATCTAGATCTGGCCGCCCTGCAAGTGGCTTGCTGATTTTGGTATCAACAAACTTAGTGATTAAGGTATCCCAGTTATCTGTGGCGTGTAAGTGGCTCTTGGGTTGTAGAATATCAACAACGTTTGCTGACAAAAACAAGCATTGGAAATGCAATAGGTCTCGCATTAGAAAAGTTGGAGTTATTGGTCTTGTAAATGACATTTTATTTATTTGTTGGTTTTTAAAATTGCTAAATTGATGGCTTTGTCATTTACAATGCCAATAGTTATAACTTTCGCGAATGTGACACCTATAGCATTTGGAATGCAACATGTTTTGTATTTACGTGACTTAGATGGCAGCTCTGGTCGTTAGGCCACATCTCTAGAGAGCAGGAGAGTGCAGCAGGGGAGAAAAGCACAGCAATGCAATAGGTCTCGCATTAGGAAAGTTTGAGCTATTGGTATTGTAAAGGACACATTTTTTATTTATGTGCTTGTTTTGAAAATAGCGAAATTAATAGCTTTGTTATTTACAATGCCAATAGTTTTATCTTTCGCAAATGTGACACCTATTGTAACACAATATGTGTTGTGAGGGTGAGTGAGGGTGAGGGGTTGAGGGTGAGGGGTTGAGGGTGAGTGAGGGTGAGGGGTTGAGGGTGAGTGAGGGTGAGGGTGAGTGAGGGTGGGTGAGGGTGAGGGTGGGTGAGGGTGAGGGTGAGTGAGGGTGAGGGTGAGTGAGGGTGAGGGGTTGAGGGTGAGGGGTTGAGGGTGAGGGGGTGAGTGAGGGTGAGTGAGGGTGAGGGGTTGAGGGTGGGTGAGGGGTTGAGGGTGAGTGAGGGGTTGAGGGTGAGTGAGGGTGAGGGGTTGAGGGTGAGTGAGGGTGAGGGGTTGAGGGTGAGTGAGGGTGAGGGGTTGAGGGTGAGTGAGGGTGAGTGAGGGTGAGGGGTTGAGGGTGAGTGAGGGTGAGGGGTTGAGGGTGAGTGAGGGTGAGTGAGGGTGAGGGGTTGAGGGTGAGTGAGGGTGAGTGAGGGTGAGGGGTTGAGGGTGAGTGAGGGTGAGGGGTTGAGGGTGAGTGAGGGTGAGTGAGGGTGAGGGGTTGAGGGTGAGTGAGGGTGAGTGAGGGTGAGGGGTTGAGGGTGAGTGAGGGTGAGTGAGGGTGAGGGGTTGAGGGTGAGTGAGGGTGAGTGAGGGTGAGGGGTTGAGGGTGAGTGAGGGTGAGTGAGGGTGAGGGGTTGAGGGTGAGGGGTTGAGGGTGAGGGGTTGAGGGTGAGGGGTTGAGGGTGAGTGAGGGTGAGTGAGGGTGAGTGAGGGTGAGTGAGGGTGAGTGAGGGTGAGTGAGGGTGAGTGAGGGTGAGTGAGGGTGAGTGAGGGTGAGTGAGGGTGAGTGAGGGTGAGTGAGGGTGAGTGAGGGTGAGTGAGGGTGAGTGAGGGTGAGTGAGGGTGAGTGAGGGTGAGTGAGGGTGAGTGAGGGTGAGTGAGGGTGAGTGAGGGTGAGTGAGGGTGAGTGAGGGTGAGTGAGGGTGAGTGAGGGTGAGTGAGGGTGAGTGAGGGTGAGTGAGGGTGAGTGAGGGTGAGTGAGGGTGAGTGAGGGTGAGTGAGGGTGAGTGAGGGTGAGGGGTTGAGGGTGAGTGAGGGTGAGGGGTTGAGGGTGGGTGAGGGTGAGGGTGAGTGAGGGTGAATGAGGGTGAGGGAGGGTGAGGGTGAGTGAGGGTGAGGGGTTGAGGGTGAGGGGTTGAGGGTGAGTGAGGGTGAGGGTGAGTGAGGGTGAGGGTGAGTGAGGGTGAGGGGTTGAGGGTGAGTGAGAGTGAGGGTGAGGGTGAGGGTGAGTGAGGGTGAGGGTGAGTGAGGGTGAGGGGTTGAGGGTGAGTGAGAGTGAGGGTGAGGGGTTGAGGGTGAGGGTGAGGGAGGGTGAGGGTGAGTGAGGGTGAGGGGTTGAGGGTGAGTGAGAGTGAGGGTGAGTGAGGGGTTGAGGGTGAGGGGTTGAGGGTGAGTGAGGGTGAGGGTGAGGGGTTGAGGGTGAGTGAGAGTGAGGGTGAGGGGTTGAGGGTGGGTGAGGGTGAGGGTGAGGGAGGGTGAGTGAGAGTGAGGGTGAGGGGTTGAGGGTGGGTGAGGGTGAGGGTGAGGGAGGGTGAGTGAGGGTGAGGGGTTGAGGGTGAGTGAGGGTGGGTGAGGGTGAGTGAGGGTGAGTGAGGGTGAGGGTGAGGGTGAGGGTGAGTGAGGGTGAGGGGTTGAGGGTGAGTGAGGGTGAGGGTGAGGGGTTGAGGGAGGGTGAGGGTGAGGGTGGGTGAGGGTGGGTGAGGGGTTGAGGGTGAGTGAGGGTGAGTGAGAGTGAGTGAGAGTGAGTGAGAGTGAGGGTGAGTGAGAGTGAGTGAGAGTGAGGGTGAGTGAGGGGTTGAGGGTGAGTGAGGGTGAGGGGTTGAGGGTGGGTGAGGGGTTGAGGGTGGGTGAGGGTGAGTGAGGGTGAGTGAGGGTGAGGGTGAGTGAGGGTGAGTGAGGGTGAGTGAGGGTTTGAGGGTGAGTGAGGGTGAGTGAGGGGTTGAGGGTGAGTGAGGGTGAGTGAGGGGTTGAGGGTGAGTGAGGGTGAGGGGTTGAGGGTGAGTGAGGGTGAGGGTGAGTGAGGGTGAGTGAGGGGTTGAGGGTGAGTGAGGGTGAGGGGTTGAGGGTGAGTGAGGGTGAGGGTGAGTGAGGGTGAGGGTGAATGAGGGTGAGTGAGGGTGAGGGGTTGAGGGTGAGTGAGGGTGAGTGAGGGTGAGGGTGAGTGAGGGTGAGGGTGAATGAGGGTGGGTGAGGGGTTGAGGGTGAGTGAGGGTGAGGGTGAGTGAAGGTGAGGGTGAGGGTGAGGGTGAGGGTGAGGGTGAGTGAGGGTGAGGGTGAGGGTGAGTGAGGGTGAGTGAGGGTGAGTGAGGGTGAGTGAGGGTGAGTGAGGGTGAGTGAGGGTGAGTGAGGGTGAGTGAGGGTGAGTGAGGGTGAGGGTGATGGGAGATGTATATGGGCATATAACGAGAAAGCGAAAGTGAAAGAACAGGTGATGTGGAGGACTCAGAGGTAATCAGAACGGGGCCGAACGCAGAGGAGATGGCTTCGAGCTCCAGTACACCACCCTGGCAGCAGGTGTAAGGTGGCTGAAGCAGACAATGCGCATCTTGACGACGGAGAAATCCCATTTCAAAAAGCATCCAGGGCCCTGCCTTATAGCTTTGGGCTTTCCTGACAATCACTGATCAGGAAGTCCTTTGCTAACTGGTAAGGACCTCTGCTACTGGACGCAGCCTGTGGTGGGCACATTGCTTGTACTGCAGAAAAAGACAGAGTTTAAGCAGCACGTGAGAAGATACCTCGGGCTGCAGGTGGGAGCAAAGTACAGGCCCTGCACCCTCCTCAGTCTGCATGCATGCACGGAGCTTGAATTGCCGTGGCTCTGAGATTTTGGTGGCTTACTGCAAAGTTGCCAGGTTTTGCATGTATGTGCACTGAACACCAGGTTTGTAGAGCTGAGTTTTGATTTAACAAACGAGTGTCTTCTGGGAGTTGTAGTTTTCGTGTGCCAATATGTAAAAAAAAATAGGCTAATCTCCATGCCCGATAACTATCTGTAGTAGAAAATATCAGGAGTAAGAGAGATGGTGATCGGCACAAATGAACGGCTGGTAACCTTATTTGTGGCACAGAACCGTTTGCAACCAAAAAGATTGGCTTTCTGGATAAGAAAGTAGGGTTAGCAATAGGCAAATAAAAGAGACTGCTAGAGGCACACACAAAAGCCAGCTGCTGCTGTGTGTAGGACCACCGGTGAGCCCAGCCTGCCTTGAGCATGTAAACACACTCCATTCAGCGTCATCGGAGTGCAAAGTTCCCAGAGAAACAAGAAAGGAAACAAGACGGAGGCATTGCTGTGGGGAGGGGGGGGGAGGAGAAATGCACACGGCGGGCAGGGGAGGGGGCGGAGCGGGGAGAGCGGCATGAGGGTGTGAAGCAGCCGGGGCCTTTGAAGTGAAGCTAAGCTTCACTTCAAAAGGTGTGGGAGGAATGCGGCTGAGGGAACAGACGGCGATTTGGTGATGTGCACGCGCATTTTAGGTCAATGCGCTTGCGCATTGACCTAAAAGCCACGGGCACAGCAGCAAATCGCCACAGTTAGGTAAGCTTTGTTTAAAGCCCTATAGTCTCGCTTCTCTCAATGCGCATGCGCATTGATAGGTCACGAGACCTAAATATGAAAACATGTTGATTCTGAATGTGTATATGCAATGGGGCTCACAGGAGGAATACGGGGTTGAACTGATACATTTTAAGAATTATATGGATTCACTCTGTGATAAGTATGGGAATTATTTGATTTTGTTGTTGGGAGATTTTAACCATAAATTAAACCCCAAATTGTCAGAACTCTGGTATACAGAAATTTTGGAGTCATACGAGATAAAAAAAAGCAGAGTTCTCTGAAAGTACAATACCGACTGATGAGGCTAAGTTGGGTAATTACTTAGCTACAAAAAGTTTTTCTGCTTAAATGGCAGGGTAGCCCAAGATTGCCCGGCAAAGAAAACTTTTAAATATGGGATTCAAATTGGATTATTGGCTGATTGGGGGAGAAGTGCTGGACTGGGTAATGGATGTGACGTTTCCAGCTAGAATGCTATAGGACCACAATCCTGTGAAATTGGAGGTGGGGATTCCGGGAGCTCTGAAACTGCCATTTACATGGAGATAGCGCTCGGAGGCGTTGCTAGACCCCATTTATGAGTCAACTGTGCGAGAGGCCATAGTACAGTATTTTGCAATAAACAAAGGGTCAGTGAGTGAGGCCGCTACGTTATGGCAAGCCTTTAAGGTGACTATCCGGGGGGTGTGCATAGGGATGGCGGCAGGAATCCTAAAGGATATTCGCACCCAGATCCAGAACACAGAAAGTAAATTGCGGGCTCTGGAGAGTGAGTATTCGATTAAACCGGAACCAGGGACGTTAGCCAGTATACAGGCGCTTATAGGAGATTAAGAGGATTTAGCTGACAAGGAGGTGAAATATATGTCTAGAAGACGTACAGCGAGAAGATACGGGGAAGCGGGCAGACCGGGACGCACACTGGCGTTCAAGATTAGAGAGAGATTAGAACAACCTAGAGTAGACAGGATAGTGGATGATCAGGTGGACGAACATTTCCAGCCAGAGGACATTGTGGAGCAGGTTTGTCTCTTTTATGCGGAGCTTTATAAGTCGCGTAGTGCTGCATCGAGGCAGGAATTTGAGGCATATCTGGATAACATTGTGTTCGCCTGGCTCTCTGATGTGCAGAGAAAGTATTTATGTCTACCTGTAGATGAGCAGAATGTCAAGATGGCGATAGCGGCGTTGTCGAACGAAAAAGTGCCGGGCCCAGATGGGCTGACGGTGGAATTTTAAAACAAGCATTTGCAATGCAATCGGTCTCGCATCAGGAAAGTTTGAGCTATTGGTATTGTAAATGACTAATATTTTATTTATGTGTTGGTTTTGAAAATAGCTAAATTAATAGCTTTGTCATTCACAAAGCCAATAGTTTTAACTTTCGCAAATGTGACACCTATAGCATTTGTAATGCAATATGTGTTGTATTTACGTGACTTAAATGTATTGATATTACAAATAACAATGTCTTAATTTTTTTAATAATTAATACTTAAATGAAAGTTATTGTGATTTCTAACACCCAGCGAGACTGCGCTGTATTGACAAGACAGATTAGATACTGATCCTAGATGTGGCAGACAGGGTGGGTTTTATGCATCTAGCATTGGGGTGCCCTGGATTCAAGAATTATGGGCCCAGGTGGCTGATAGGGTGAAGTGTGGTACCAAAATCTCCAGGTGGAGCTATCCCCACTACACTGCCTATTGGAGCAAGTCACAAACCCTTAAAAAAAAAAAACACGCAAGATCGAACACAAACTCCGTAGTACTTCTGGTTTTAGCAAGACGCAGTATCACCAAAATATTGATGGGGAGGCGACCTCCCCCACCATAATCGAACTGTTGGGGGATGTGCGCAAGTGGATGCTTGCTGAGGAGGCCCATATGAAGGCCAGTAGGTGTGATGAGAACTTACGATCTTGGGACATGGGAGTTAGACAGAATTCCTAAATTCTTAAGCAAATAGGAGTGATCAACATGCATCGGATGAGAGCAACAGTAGGACTGAGAAGGAGGCCAGCTTCCATGGATATGATCATGGTCAAGCTCTTAGATATACGGCATCTCCGGATCCCATCTGACCACATGCTCATAATTGTATATCCACTGAATATTGAAAAAATTAAGGCTATAAAAAACATTTAAGAAAAAAAAAAACATTCTCCTGCTGGCCTAGAAGGTACCAGAGACCTTTCTAGACCCTCTCCCCCTCAAACAATGATGTTCCTTAAAGGGACACTTACTAGCAATGGCGGCTTGTACAAAAGACTTAGCCCAGTAATGAAGGTGCCCACAACCCATGGGAGGGGCAGAGACCACAAATCCAGAGTTAATTAAATGTAGAGGTTTGCGGTCACTGCAACTGAATCTCCACACAGCGTGGCAATTAGGTTGCAACGGGTCAGTAGACATTCCCCTAAAAACCCCACGCTAGGTCCAGTAAACGCCCATTAAGATTCCAAAGCTGTGAAGGAGCTACTTCTACATGCCGAGGGTTTAACTCTACACGCATCACAAGCCTGGTTGATGCAGATTAATGCCTTCGAGAGCCATCACCTGTCACCTGACCCAGCAAGCAGCGGCCCACAAAAGCACATCAAAGAGACCAGCCCAACATGAAGGAGAGTCGAGCCTGCGGAGGTGGAAGCCGCATGCGGAGGAGACTGTACTGACCAGCTTCTACAAAACGTGAAAACGTCAATCATTTTAGAAGGGGGGGGGGGGGGGGTCTAACAGCGAGAACAAGTAAAAAAAAAAACTAGGATTGTTAGTTTCCACCATGAAAGCAAACAATGAACCGCCTTTCAACCCGGAAATACCGTCATTAGCCCACCACAGCTAGATTATCCGTCTCTGGGGCGCTCTGGGGCGATACAGAGCACGCTGTTAAACAAAAAACTAAACCGTAGTAACACAGCATAGTAAAGAGTCACCAGGTCCCCAGAGACGGAAGTGTCGGTTCGGAGTGTAAGCCACACCCAGCAAAGCATTCATAGTATGGCAGTACGTGCGCCAACATGCCGCAACAGCCAGGGCCACATTGAACGTCTGAACGACCCCTCACGCACGCAGCAGGTGTGGAGGAAACGCGGTTTTGCAAGGACGCTATTTTGTACCTTGTAACATAGATGATGCAGGCCCTTCTTCCACATTCTCGCCAGAAACGCCTCAAATAATTGTCCCGGCTTCCGCTTGCAGTTTGCGGGCTGCGCGGGGCCGCGCGCTCTCCGGTGGGGCTGCCCTGCTGCTGCGGTTGTCCTCGTGGTAGGCGCCCACGTGGGACGTGCTCGTGATGCCTTGGCGGGGCTTTCTGGGCTTGCTTGTGTGCTTCCCAGAGAGACAGGAGATTGGGAACGCGCGCGGCCGGCTCCGATCGCTTTTCTGAGCAGGAGTCACCCTGAAGGGCCAGAGGCCGGTGGGCTGGGGCGGAGAGAGGGGGCAGGAGTCACTCTGGAGGGCCAGAGGCCGGTGGGCTGGGGCGGACAGAGGGAGCAGGAGTCACCCATGAGGGTGAGAGGCCGGTGGGCTGGTGAGGAGAGAGGGGGTAGGAGTCACTCTGGAGGGCTGGTGAGGAGAGAGGGGGCAGGAGTCACTCTGGAGGGCTGGGGCGGAGAGAGGGGGCAGGAGTCACTCTGGAGGGCTGGGGCGGAGAGAGGGGGCAGGAGTCACTCTGGAGGGCCAGAGGCCGGTGGGCTGTGGCGGAGAGAGGGGGCAGGAGTCACTCTGGAGGGCCAGAGGCCGGTGGGCTGGGGTGGAGAGAGGGGGAAGGAGTCACCCTGGAGGGCCAAAGGCCGGTGGGCTGGGGCAGAGAGAGGGGACTGGAGTCTCCCTGGAGGGCCAGAGGCCGGAGCGGAGAGAGGGGGCCCGGCCGCCTCGCAGCTACACAAACACAAGTAAGTGTTTGTTAGGTGGCCCATTTGTAAACATGCCAGTCAGAGAGCGCCTCGCCGCGGCAGTGCCGGGTCGTCGCGGCGCTCGTCAGCCGGGCCCATTCTGGAGACTTATGGAGGCGCCTCCTTCCCCCCGGGGGGGCGTGCAGCGCCTCGCCTGCGCCGTAATGTCCCTCGCACCGCCTCGGCGCCGCATCCGAATTATTCATTGTGATAAGGTTAACATTTCAGAACACACCAACACCGGGGGAGGCGCAGAAAGATGACAATTACCTCGATTATGGAGCTGTATTAGAATTTTTATTTGCTAAAGGGTAAAATCCGACTTGTAAAATTCACAGTTAACTTCGAAGCACAGTTCTGCGCCTCCCCATCCCGGGCTCCGCCGCCTCCGGGAGGCGGGAAACATCTGCTGGTTTAGGCAACACAATATGTTCACATTTTCTATGACTTTTCTTTCTAATTGCGTTTTAAAGTAATTTTTTTATTCATCAACACAAACTAAAGAAAAAAACCGAGCCCCAGATTCATGAAACTTTTGCTGAGAGTCGGAGGAAGACGGTCCCACCTACCCAAGCTAGGAAGGGTTCAAGCATCCCTGCTGCAAGGGCCAGACATGACAGGAATGGGGAATAACTGCTCACACCGACGGGTGCTTTTCAGAGCAAATTGTCACCATTTTTGTGAACAAACACTGCGGGAAGCGTGAACTGACCATTGGACGTCAATTCACAAAACTGCCAAGGGTAGTGGAAGTGACATCACACGTCATGTAACGTTTACTTTCACTCACACATGCTTAACATACATATACATTTACACACACACTCGCTCTCCCTTAAACACTCACCCACGAGCACGCACACAACATACATTTAAAATAACCTTGTACTTACCTCAGCTATCGAGGAGGGTCATATTCCAGCAAATTGCATTTTTTTTTAGTACACCAATAGTGAATAATAACATTCTATTCACCATTAGAGTAATAAAAGATTGACAAAAAAATATGTATGTGGAGCTGCCCTTGTGCTCTTGGCACTGATTTTGCCTTCACTGAGGCTAGGGGTCGTAAAGGAAGTGCCAGGGGTCACAGCTGCATCCGTGGCGACCCCTAAATGACCCATGAACTGATCGCTCTGGACAGCAGCAGGCAGGGAGAGGGGCTGTACAAGAGTGTTAGCCACAGTGGCAGCACAGCCGCCTCCCATAGGCCTCTCTGAGATGCCAATGTCTCCAAGCCCAGAATTATACAGGAGATATTAGACACTAAAATTCAAGGCCCTAAAACCCTCAGATTTTTTTTTTAATTTCACTCGGAGTTACAACTTGTAATGAGTGCCAAAAGGTTTTGTGGGCGTTACGTACCAACACCTCAGAGATGGCCGCGCGCTCTCCGGCGGGGCTGCCCTGCTGCTGCGGTTGTCCTCATGGTAGGCGCCCACGTGGGACGTGCTCGTGATGCCTTGGCGGGGCTTGCTTGTGTGCTTCCCAGAGAGACAGGAGATTGGGAACGCGCGCGCGCGGCCGGCTCCTATCGCTTTTCTGAGCGTGCGCGTGACAGTCTCCTGTCTCCTGGGAAGCAGACCAGGCAACAATAGTATCGCGCCTGCACGATGGCATATGGCTTCGCCATATGCATCGCAGGCGCGAGACCTAAAAAATATGTGGACTTGCTTGCTCCACACTTACTGGAAGTGTACGCGGAGGCATATGAGAGTGGTATGCTGCCGCCTTCTCTGAGAGAGGCATTAGTTATTACTCTTCTCAAGAAGGACAAGCATTTGCAATGCAATAGGTCTCGGATTATGAAAGTTTGAGCTATTGGTCTTGTAAATGACAGTTTTTTTATTTATGTGTTGGTTTTGAAAATAGCTAAATTAATAGCTTTGTCAATTACAATGCCAATAGTTATAACTTTTGCAAATGTGACACCTATAGCATTTGTAATGCAACATGTTTTGTATTTACGTGACTTAGATGTATTGATATTACAAATAACAACGGCTTTTAATTTTTTTAAATAATTAATACTTACATAAAAGTGATTGTAATTTATAATGGCAATAGCTTAAACGTTTGTAAATAACTTCTGTGAAGATTATGACAGTGTATTTTATTGTGATGAAAATCCAAGAACAGAAGTGAAATATTAACATCTTTTTGTGACATTTGTAATAAAGCTTGAAACATTGAGAGAACATATTTGAACCAGTTGTTGTTGAATGGTTGCACAGATTGATGTTGTGGTGGCGCCCAGTGATGTTGTGGTGGCGCCCAGTGATGTTGTGGTGGCGCCCAGTGATGTTGTGGTGGCGCCCAGTGATGCGGTGGTGGCGCCCAGTGATGCGGTGGTGGCGCCCAGTGATGCGGTGGTGGCGCCCAGTGATGCGGTGGTGGCGCCGAGTGATGCGGTGGTGGCGCCGAGTGGTGCGGTGGTGGCGCCGAGTGGTGCGGTGGTGGCGCCGAGTGGTGCGGTGGTGGCGCCGAGTGGTGCTGTGGTGGCGCCGAGTGGTGCTGTGGTAGCGCCGAGTGGTGCTGTGGTAGCGCCGAGTGGTGCTGTGGTAGTGGTGCTGTGGTAGTGCCGAGTGGTGCTGTGGTAGTGCCGAGTGGTGCTGTGGTAGTGCCGAGTGGTGCTGTGGTGGTGCCGAGTGGTGCTGTGGTGGTGCCGAGTGGTGCTGTGGTGGTGCTGTGGTGGTGCCGAGTGGTGCTGTGGGGGTGCCGAGTGGTGCTGTGGGGGTGCCGAGTGGTGCTGTGGGGGTGCCGAGTGGTGCTGTGGGGGTGCCGAGTGGTGCTGTGGGGGTGCCGAGTGGTGCTGTGGGGGTGCCGAGTGGTGCTGTGGGGGTGCCGAGTGGTGCTGTGGGGGTGCCGAGTGGTGCTGTGGGGGTGCCGAGTGGTGCTGTGGGGGTGCCGAGTGATGCTGTGGGGGTGCCGAGTGATGCTGTGGTGGTGCAGAGTGATGCTGTGGTGGGGCCGAGTGATGCTGTGGTGGGGCCGAGTGATGCTGTGGTGGGGCCGAGTGATGCTGTGGTGGGGCCGAGTGATGCTGTGGTGGGGCCGAGTGGTGGTGCTGAGGTGGTGGTGCTGAGGTGGTGGTGCTGAGGTGGTGGTGCTGAGGTGGTGGTGCTGAGGTGGTGGTGCTGAGGTGGTGGTGCTGAGGTGGTGGTGCTGAGGTGGTGGTGCTGAGGTGGTGGTGCTGAAGTGGTGGTGCTGAAGTGGTGGTGCTGAAGTGGTGGTGCTGAAGTGGTGGTGCTGAAGTGGTGGTGCTGAAGTGGTGGTGCTGAGTGATGCTGAGTGATGCTGTGGTGGTGCTGAGTAGTGCTTCTTCAAATACAAACAGTGCTTGTTACAGGAAGTTCAGGCACACACAGGATCCGGTTTAGTTGATAGCCCAAGGCGGCCTCTTCCCCCAGCTACCTCCCCTCTGCACAGGAAATGTTTGTGTCTGAAAGATCAGGAGCGCAGATCCCCTGCCCAGGGTGCGATACCACTCAGGCAACCGAGTGGAGCGTTTTGGGTGCACGGAGTGGTATCACTTGACATCAGGGACCGGAAGTATTTATGTGGCCGATTCAAGGAGCTACATGAAAGAAGCTATGTTACAGCGCTGGATCACAGATCTTTCAGAAAGGCTGTCAACAGACAAATGCGCCCCAACCCAGTGAATGCGGTAACCAGAGGGTCAAAACAAAATGGAACCAGGCCAAAAGACAGATACTTTGACTAGCAAGTCTGCGGGTCGTTTAGTTGTCTTTCCCCTCGAATTTAAATGCCCTTTCACTCTATGCACATGTGCAACATCGAATGAGGTATCAAATGGAGCAGTATCTAGGAGCCACCTACAATCAGTCCAGTTTTTTTTTACCCAACACAACTCTGTGTCGCAGGCACACACAATTGAAAGGAAAGTTACACAAACAATACAACAGTTAGACAAAAAAAAACGGACTTGCAGAAGGTGTTTAGAATGTCATTGTTATCCACAACTCTGCACTGGTTGAAAATGTCGCTGCAGAAAAGGGCGGCTTGTTCAAACAAGTTTAGTAAGCACTTCCTTCTGTAGCTCCTGATTATTTTTAGTGACCCCCGTTGAGTACTTGGAATACCTACTACCAAACTCTGCTGCTTAGCTTTAAAATTCTAAAATAAATATATTTAACTTGACCCCACGCCCTTTCTTCTCAACATCAACACATTGCTAACCCAGCTTTGTGTGTCATGCGTTTTGTTTCTTGCTGCTCTGGGTGAACTACAGTGGAGGCGCTGTTTGCTTTTCTTGTCCCTTGATGGTTAATTCAATAAAGCAAACTTGCAGCTTCTCTTAAATGTGTAATTGCATGTAGGATGGCAACTGCTGCGATAAATTGAAGAGAAATCGGCCTGCCGCTGATCAAGCAGAAATGAATGGACTTCTGAAGATGTTGTTTCTTTGTGGTTCCTAAAATGCCCCATGGATGATAAGGCCGTACGAGTCAATGGGTCTCAATTAAAATGCATCTGTTTCACCACTCTTTTGCTGAGGTACTGGAAAGGCGGGCAGGGATGTTAAGCATCGTGGTCGTGGGGGGTTGAGGGGGCGGGGGCTGCAACCCGACCCTTGTCTAAACTGCGATTGCAGGGGGAGGAAAGAGGGGAATGGACGGGGGGGAAAGGCAGGTAAAAAGATAGATGATGGATGCGGACGCAAAACTGGTGGGAGAAGAGATCAAATATATTGGGGCAAAGACTGGGGAAAGCACCAGACACGTGAAATTTAATCATCAGCCGATCCCCGGTGTAATAAAAACTTCACAGACCCCCTTGGGTGACTATTAACTAGGGGAGCCGAGGTACAAAAAGCGGCCGCGAAATGAAATGAAAAGCGGCCGGGAAACGCATTCCTTTGAAGTGTGAAAGGCGGGAGCGCATTGGCGGGGGAGCAGCAGCCTTTGATGTGCGAGCGAGTGGAAGGGAACACCATATGGGGTGTGATTGAGAAGTGAGTTTAAGTGCGCGCTGGGGAAGCGTCGCGCTTGAGTAACTCACATGCAATGGGGACAATCCTTGCTGGTTTCAAGAGCTGTTTTGCCTACTGTACTCTCGCAGAACAACGCATGCGCGTTGGTTCAGCGAGACCTAAAAACGACCGGAAAGGTGCGAATCATATCGCCCGTTGTTGCTCATTAATATTGACGCCAAGATATTGACGAAGATCCTGGCGACCAAGCTGCAACCGCTGCTACAGGGGCTGGTACTGACTGACCAGGCGGGCTTCATTCCAGACAGGTCCACCTCACACAACCTCGCATGATTTTTTCGATGTTTCATGTCTTGGAGCCAAGCATGGAGGCTGCGGCAGTGCTGCTAGATGCAGCAAAAGCGTTCGACTCAGTGGAATGGCATTATATGTATCGGGTGTTTCAATGCATGGGCTTCCCCCCGCTCTTTGTACAATGGATCAAAGTTCACTATACAGCGCCGCGTGCGAGGATACGGGTGGGCGGGCTGACGTCTGAGTCATTTTGCATTGAGAGAGGTACTAGGCAAGGGTGCCCGCTATCGCCGCTGCTGTTTGCGATAGTACTGGAACCGTTGGCCTGCGTGATATGTCAGAGACACCGGGAAACGGCGCTTAATTTTAACCATAGGCCGGTGGCGATATCGCTATACGCAGATGACATGGTTCTGTTCGTGAGGGAGCCGAGTAAATATCTAACGCAGCTTCTTCGGGAATATGTCTGCTTTGGATATATATCGGGCCTGCACATTAACCGAGATAAATCGTACATTATTCCGTTGACGATGAGTACCACGAAGCCAAGCCTTGAGATCCCTTTGGTGTGGGAAACGGGCCCAGTTAAATATCTGGGTGTCTGGGTGCATCGTGATCCGGCGGTGGTGATTAGAGAAAACTATGGCACGGCATTTTCAAAGTTGGAAGACTGGGTGGATGCCTGGATCACATTGCCGCTCTCGGTGGCAGACCGGATAGCACTCGTCAAGATGGTTGTATTGCCACGGTTTTTATATTTTTTCATAAATATCCCTATACCGCTCGCGAAGGTTTTCTTCAAGGATCTGCGTAGCCAACTGCTTCGCTTGGTGTGGGGGGGTAAGGCAGCGAGAGTGCAGTGGTCGACTCTTACAAAAGGGTTTGAAAGGGGCGGCTTTGCAGCCCCAGACTTTTATGTGTACTACCTGAGTGCGCAGGCCCAATATGCGTATTACTGGTACAGACCGCATGCTTTTACCCCACATTTGGCGGTTGAAGAGGGAGACGCTGCTCCGATCCCGCTCCTTAGTATTATAACTCACCGTGTGCGTGGCACTCCGAGATCGGAGATTAACGGGATTGACGCCACGATTTCGGCATGGGAGAATATAGGGCGATTAGCGCGGAAACTACAGATATATGCCTCTCTTATGCCCATTGAGCAACATGCCGCTTTGTCAGTCACGCATGAGGCCCCCTCTATGAGACTATTGCGGGAGGCTGGCTTGGTGTGTATGCGGGATATTTATCCACAGGGGTCGATCATACCGATCGACCTGCTGTTGTCACTGCAGCTGGTGCTATCCACTCCCACGAATAAAAAGTTGGTCTCCAGACTATATAAGATGATTAAGGATGAAACAGTGATGAGGCCAGATAAGAGCTGGGAAAGGTGGAACGAGTGTTTGCCAAATGCTATCACAGAAAAAAATTGGGAATCTATATGTAGCATGACAGGGAAACCTCAGGATTATACATTTCAAATGTATACATCAGGTGTATTATACGCCGGCGCGGCTGCACAAGTATGGTTTGCGAGGGACTGCCTGCTGTGTTCGATGCGGACAGGATGGAGCAGATTTTATGCATCTGGCATGGGGATGTCGGACAGTGAACAGGTTTTGGAATGCAGTGGTGGGTAGTCTGAAGGAGATGGTCGCTGTTAATGTGCAATACACTCCACTGGTGTCTGCTTTGTTGTGTGCCCCAGGTTCGCGGTGCAAGCGCCCACGTTTGTACGATTGGCGTTGCTTCAGGCGGCGCGCAGAGTGGCTATGGTGTGGGGGGGTGGGGACAGTCCAAACCCCCAATTAAGGCATGGTTGGCTGATTTGGTCTATTGTGATAATCTCATCATGTATGCGGAGGAATTACCGGTTAGTTCGAGGCCAAGGGACATTTGGGAACCTTTATGTTTGTATTTAATTAGCAAGGCAGGGTGGTGTCCCACGTGTGTGTAATTGGAGAGGATGAGGCGCACAGTAGAGGTACCAGTGCAATGAGATACATTTGGAGCTTCTAGGCGAGGTGGAAGTGGGTACTGATATCGGACGCACGGCATGGAAATACAGAATATTGTCTTCTTTTTTTTCTTTTTAGTGCCAATGCAGGTACATGTTTGATTTGTTATGTGTTACATTGCATTTAAGAGAGATGCAGTTCTGGGGTGTAGACTGATATTCTTGACAGAGATTGCAATGAGGTGGAACTATGATTGTTCATGTATATTTTGTTTTCATTCTTATTTACTTTGAGTATTGTTCTTTATCATTTGCATAATGTACAGGAAGTCGGGTTGGAATGTATTCTCTTTTTTTGGTTGGTATTTGTTTTTATGTGTAGTATTGTATTGTATTTCAAAATCAATAAAAAAAAAAAAAAAAAATATGGGACTCAAAATTGCCCTATAGACTATGTTTTTATGCTGGCATGGAATTTTGAGCTAGTAAAAGATTTTAGGATTAGCCCCACGGAATGTAGGGACCATAAACTATTAAAATTGGAGCTGGTAATATCCCCACAGTCTGCTTGCGATAAAGTTATTTTACAAGAGATGGATTATCCAAAGCGGATAACTACTCGGCTATCTGACGCATTTATTGAAAGGTTAACTAGACAGCAACAAAATGTTAAGTTAGGATGCCTGAGCGGCCAAAATCTATCATGGTTTGTTGAGAAAATAAACCAAGTAGTTAAAAGCATAAGTGTAGAACGAAGGACAGATGCAAGAGCCCCTAAGAACAAAGAAAAGTTACAGGTTAATCAAGGAAATTGGTTTAATCTAGATTGCTTAAATAAGAAAAGAGAAATTAGGGGAGAGGAGTTGGCCTAACGGCTAGGGCGCTCGACTTCAGACCTGGGGATCTGGGTTCGAGTCTCGGTAACAACGCCAAAACCTCCTGTGATTCTGGGCAAATCACTTAATCTCCCCGTGCCTAAAATAAAAGTGTGTCCTCATGTAACGTAACTGGAAAATATGTAAAAGCGCTCTGATACCTGATTCGGTTCGGGTCTAGTTCGCGCTATATAAAACTCTGCAAAAAAAAAAAAAAAAAAAAAAAACTAAGGAGAGAAGAGCGTAGGATACGCAAAAAGTTTGATCAGGCTAGGGCTGAAAATCTCATCAAAATAAAGAGAGAATATACCTCACTACTCCGCAATGCTAAAAGGGCCCACAAAGAAACTTGTTGTGGAAAATTATTGGAGGCAATCGAATCTAAGAATATACGCCAATTCTGGAAGCTAATACAGTCAGCTACAGAACCTTCGGTTGCCCCAATGATTTGCGTAGTGGAAGAGGGGGCTTGGGAAGACTATCTACAGAAACTATACGCCCCTGGGAGCGGAACTGGAAAAGAGAGATCAAGGGACTGGAGAGGCCTAGTAGAGGACTTAAAACAAGATTGCTCAGCAGTTAATGTCCTTAGTATAATAAGGACTCTGAACTTAACAAGAGCAGCAGGCCCAGATAACTTACTGGCCCTGATATTAAACTCAAACCAGACCTGGTGGGCGTAATTCTTCTCTAAAATGTCTTCAGTAATCTTAGAACAAGGGAATATCCCCACGAACTGGAAGGGTGCAATAATAAGGCCGATACATAAGAAAGGGGATGTCCATGCCCCTAAGAACTACAGACTAATTAACCTATTAAATAGAGGAGAAAAGATCTTTGCGAAAATAAAACTAAGCAAGCTAAAAGACTGGGTAGAACAAGGATCTATTGTGCCAGTGGAACAGGGTGGGTTTAAAGAAGGCCATTCCACTATAGATCATTGCTTTGCTCTGTGAGCATTGGCCAGGAAATCGATAGAGCAAAACGGTAAACTGTTCGGTTGCTTTGTCGATTTCCGGGCGGCTTTTGATTCAGTAGACCGTAATAGCCTCTGGGAAGTGCTGGAAAATTATGGAATGCCAGATGGCATTCGGAATATTTTAAAAGAGTTACATAGTGGCAATTGGGCCCAGGTCATTAGAGATACACAGGGATCACTAACCCATAAAATATTAGTAAAGAATGGCCTTAGATAAGGGTGCGTTCTGGCACCCTTGCTGTTTTCAATCTTTTTAGCGAATCTCCCTGCAGTACTGGAAATCGAAAGAAGCGCGAGTCCGCGTATGAATAGAAATAAAGTGCCATGCCTTTTATATGCTGATGATCTTGTGATCCTTGACCAAACTGAAATGGGTCTACAAAGGAAATTAAATGTGTTTAAAAATTACTGTGACAAAAAAATTCTGATTGTTAATATGGAAAAAACAAAGGTCCTATGTTTTGGGAAGAGAGTAAAAAAAATTTAAGACAGGACAAACTAGATATCGTAAGCGAATATAAATACTTAGGTCTTTGGTTTGATAGGTCATTAAAGTGGAGCACTCATTTGGAGGCACAAGCTGCAAAGGCTTTTTCGTCAGTCTGTGGGTTGAAAAAATGTAATAAAGATTATGGCGATATGTCACACAGACCGATTTTAAAGGCATTTGAAGCTATGATCCCCCCGCAAGTTCTTTATGGTGCAGAAGTGCTCTATTTGAGCGGCAAAAGGGGGTGGGATCGTGAAGAAGGAAAGATACTTAAAATGCTGCTGTCCTTACCAAATTGTACCATGGTTCAAGCAATTAGAATGGAGGTAGGGCTAATAGCATGGAATGTAAAGACCCAAATGTTCTTACTAAGTTTTTGGAAACGCCAGGAGACTGGCGGCGGACAGAAGGCCTCAAAATGGTGCAGAGAGGAAATCCAAACCAGCAGCCTTTGCTGGGCACGGGATGTAAGGAAAACCCTCCAGACCGTAGCTGCGTACCTAATATTGAGCCTTTCACCGCCATCCCTGGATGTAGTCTTTACTAAGAAAATGCTTAGGGACCAAGGGCTCCTATACTCTAGATCACAAGACCATGATTATCTGAGGGTAAAAAAATCTGTTAACTGGGTAAGGAGCGAGTGGGAAAAGGAGGTTCGGTTCCCATACTTAGATTTTTTGCCCAATAAGTGGTTAAGACACGAAATCCTAAAGGTTCGTGTGGGCATAAATCCATGGAAGATAGAAGGGAAAATAAAAGCAGCCTTGATCCAACCAGACGGTATTTGTAAATGTGGCTTAGGAGTAAGAAATGATATCTTACACATATTGCTTGACTGTACATTGATTTTAGCAATACGGAAAGTGTTTTTAGGTCCAATATTTTTAAAATATAAGGTGAATTCACATGCTCACGCCGCTTGTCTGCTTACGGAAATGTCATTTCTAGATATTACAATTGCTCTGGGGACGTTTTTGAAAGCAACAAGAGAATTTGAAATGGAGATAATAAAGGAGGGTTGCAGATTTTAAAGTTTTTAGAGTTCCCCCAATATTGAGGCTTTTATGGTTTTATATTCTTGTAAATTGTATTACAATGAAATGTGATCTAATTATGTTATCACTATGCGGATCCAAAATTTTATGTATGGTTTATAGACTATGGTCTAAATAAACACTGTTTATCATCATCATTAATATCGAAAAATCGCAAGCCCATAACCTGTGGGTTTCTCTGACGACAGAGAAGAAGCTTGTTCGCCAATATGCAATCCAACGGGCAACCACGTCCATTCCTTACTTAGAGGAGTCCAAACAGCCCCCACACTAAAAGCAACATAGACTCTTAATTACTGTATCACACTTCAGCAAATAAGACGTGATCTGGCCCAATGTAGGCGCTATCGGCTGTCCTAGCTAGGCCGCATAGCCTCCCAGAAGAGGAATACCCTCTCAAAAATACTGTTTTTGTTGCTGACTATCCCAATTGAACCTCCCACAGAATTAATAGACGTCCTGCAAGGTGAGATAAAAGGCTTCGTCTGGGTGGACCGGAGACCCCGAATGTGGCGCGACAAGTTATGTGGTGGAATGGACCATGGAGGAATCTGAGAAACATTGGTTGTTAACGGACCGAGGGGTCGCAGGGTTGTAGATGTGGAAAGCCCGGTTTCTTCGTGCGTCACAGTGCCCACAGGGTCTATATTCTTCACCGATCACTAAGGCCACGCTTGAGGCGTGAGATCAGGTGGCAATGTGCAGAGGTTTATTGTTGTTTCCATCCCCCTGACCGCCGATAATAGACAACACTGACTTTACACTGGAACTTGAACAAAAGGCGTATCAGCTATGGCAACAAGTGGGATGCCGCTCTATTGGTCACCTCTTTGATGAAGAGGGCCCTCTCCCCTTTGACCAGCTGTGTACATTCTATGCACTGCCAGAGTCGGAGAGACTGCACTACCTGCAGGTATGACATTGGCTGACCCATTCAACATTACGTGCTGGGGCGCAAAGGCCCCGCAGCCCCTCCCCCCCTCAAATGTGGCTGGTCTCGAAGAAATCAGATAAATGACTCAGCACAGACAGCCACAGAAAGAGTGGAGGGACATATACTATAGGGCATGACACAGCGTGAAACATAGCCAGCCCTGAAACGGCCACCAAAATCACGACCTATTGGTATCTTGCACCAGGGTGCCTTATAGACACAACCCTGCAAGAAGTGAAGATTGGTGGAGAGTCTTTGGGGCCCGGGACACTTCTCCACCTGCTCTGGGATTGCCCTAAGCTCACACGACACTAGGATACGATCCTAACTGACAGATGCCCACCTAAAAAAAAGCAGCTTCCACAATACCCGGCATATATCATTCTAGGGCTCCTCGGCGCAAAGGGGGCGCCAAATCGGGCTCACATTGGGAACCGCCCTTCATAATATCCGAACACATTGGGGTACTGATAAAATCCCAGCACAGCAAGGGTGGATTCACCATCTACAGTATGTACTGTGCATGGTAAGAGACACACAACTCTAGGAATTACTTCTATAGGGAGCTTTGGTGCCCATTCATCGCCCTGTTATCCGTGGAATTTAGAGAGCCAACCTGGCCGAGATAGCTCCGCTTATTGTGGTGAACGGAGGAAGTGCATCCTCCATAAGTCTCCACTTACGATCACAGTGAGGCCACCAACATAGCACAGTGCCTTAGGGGTAAAGAACTTAGGGCCCGATTTTGATGTCAGAAGGAAAGCCATCTAACAGCTAGTCAGAGGCTTTCCGTCCGACATCGATGTCTTTCTTCCGACCGCCGTACTGCAATACCGGCGGTGAGGGGGATACCCACTGAGGCATTCTACTGCGCTTCCGCTTGGCTCAAGGCGCCTGTCGGAGCATGAGAAGGTCCCATAATCCCCAAATTACGACTGAGCCAGCCTCGACTCCGCCGTTGGGATTAGGTGTCGCTTTCTGCCTGCCTTTTCATTGCGGTCCGTCTGCCATGAAAAGACAGGTGCAAAGTGAATTTAGCACCCTGGCCCTCTGCTATGGGGCCTGGGGAGCGCCACAACATCCCTGCACCAAGTGGCAGGCACCGCATGGTGCCCGTCACATGGTGCAGGGATGTTTACAAACATTCGTTTTACGATTGTAGCTTGTGCTGAGGCCGTTTTCCTTACAAACTACAATTATAAAATTGATGAGCCTGTCCAAATTATGCGAGCGGAACCACCGACCTGTGGTCGGACGGTTCCATTCAGCAACGTTGATATCGTAAAAGGTCCTTACATGTGAGCACTCCAGGGGAAGGGTATGAGTGGCGGAGGAGGGACTGTTCGGGATTTGTTGACAGAGGCAGAATGTAGAGTTTTGAAACACAGCTGTTGCACTCCCTGTATGCTACTGGGTCTTTCTGTTGAAATGCAATAAAGAGATTTGAATCATAAGCACAATGCAATTTTAATTTTTGAAAGGTACTAACCCAGATGCAGGACATGTATGCAACCTCTTGTTGCTATCATTAAGACTTTAGGGAGGTAATCTATTTCCTATGGTTACAATACCCATTTTACTCGTGTTTTGATCATTCCTACAGGATTTTCAACAGTCATATGTCGCTGCTTCTCTGCCATCCAATAATATATGTGTGTTAATCTTTTGAAAAGCTGGGTACCAACAGGACAGACATTCTGTTTGCAGGACAAGACAACCTTTACAATTACTCAATATGGTCTACTGACCTGGAAAACCTGCCAGTCTCAAAAGTTAAAAACCTAGGCTTCCTGTTAGATCAGGATCTTTCCTTTGATGTTTCTACCCATTTCAGCCACCTTCCATGGAATTTTTCCTAATTGCTGGTCACTATTAACATGCCATTACTTTCCCTAGTACACTACAGGAATACCTGCTATACAGGCTTCCCATTATCTTCTATTAACAAGCTCCTGCTAATACAAAATGTAGATATCCACTGGTGCTTCCCCTTCAGAAGTTCTATTACATTTCCAAACAGCATCATAAACTCCACTTGCTTCTAGCCATGTAGCACCTATTTTAAATTCGCCACATGGTCCCCTAAAATCGATCCTTTGCCTCTTGTCTTTGTACCGACTCTCTAATCATGTCCAGTTCTAAAAGTCAATAAAACATGCTTGTTCTGCCTACTGCCTATGGTTTATCCAGTTGCCAGACGTTCATTGCCCTACATTTCATCAGGCCCATGCATACATCCTGCACCATGATGTCCTTCTACAGTGATGGTCCACCTGAGTACCATCAATACATTCATGCTGCTGCAATTAATTATGTATGGGTACACCGATGGTGCCAAGATACATCCAAAAGATAGTGTGCTACACTGGTAATCCTGCCTGATAGCCAACAATGAAATCTAGTGGATGTACATTCCAACATTTTTTCAGATAGTTTACTGGCAGAAGCTAAATGAGCCAATTTGATCATTTTTCTATCTAGAATGTATTTAGCTCTGACAGGCTCAAGAGCCATGATAATTGGGCCTTGTGCGTTTTAGAGGAAGACGAGACATACAGAGCTCCTTCAGATATCATTAATAGGTTAGAAGACTTAAACACACATTTAAATACTCTAACAAATGTCCGCCTTCAAAAAGTACAGCTGACATACATAATGCCTAGAATGGTACAGTGTTAAAGAACAAACAACAGAACATTTTTGTAATCCACAAAAATATTTGCTTAGAGCTGGTATACCATGATATCTCAAAGAGTCGCCACAGCACTTTTTCAATCTCACTGGGGATTACTGATTTGTCTGGCACAGCCCGCCTGTGCCTGCAGTAGAATGCTTGTTTGCTGTAACATCAGAACAGACATCACAGAACCATTTTCAAATGAGTCTAGAGGGAAAAGCAGATGACGGGAATTGGGCTATTCATGTAGCAGTCACCATCACGTTTTATCTCAGATTGTAGATGATGGAAGCCGGAATGTAAGGTGCACTGAAATCTATCATTTTTATAAAAGCATTAACTGGAAATAAACATTTGTACTGAGTCTACCCGAAGTCAACAGCATAAACATCGAAAATTATAACTCATGTTGATTATAACCAAGCTTCCAGTCAACGGTGTCCCAGCATCCTGGGAAACTGTTCACTCTATTCTGGATTATTAAAGGATGCCCAAATAAGGCAGCACTTTCCAGGTGCCTGCCAGCTGACTATTCATAATATATATATATATATTATATATTTAACAATGCTCCCAAAACACTGCATGTAACTCATAGCAATTATATCCACTTACCCAAATGAACTTCAAAACTGAAACCCACTAATTCAATGATAGTACCTAGTACATCTAGCTACAAGAATACACATTTAAGCCAGTGAATTTCAACATTCAAACCTGCAGCTTTCCTCAAGTACAGATTGGCAAAACAAGCATTAGTTTATCAATGAGCCCATAACTGCAGACTGCAACTTAACTTGACATCCGGGATCACATCTCATGAAGTGTTTCAAGAATTCTATTATATTCCTAATGTTGCTCTCTGTTTATCTAAGGTCACTAATCTAGATCATGGAAAGGCTTGTGTTAAAGTGCCATTGATATGCTGAAGACACTCAAACCATACAAGATTCCAGGACAGCAGTCATGTGTCTGAACAAACCAGCTGAAAAAGTGAAAATTGGATTCAATTAAAACCTGAAGTGGGATCATGAGTCAAGATAGAAATATTAGAAGGAGCAGGCTAGAACCTGTTAATAAACAAGGTGTCTCACTTCTGTTTATCATTGGTAGGAAAGGTGATTACAATACAATACAGCCTTCTATGAAAAACTCCTTATGGTACTAGTGAGGGGACTACGGCTCATTCCCTTGTTTATTAGGAAACACCTATTGCTTCGAGCACACAAAAACAGCACACATCAGAATTCCAAAGAAGACACAAAACATTTCAAAATACAACCACAATACAAAGCAACACACATATTAGATCATGAACATTTAGGAAATCAACTTGACTCCAAAATAGAATGATATGTTCATAGTTTACAGGCTTAGCCTTCTTGCCTAGTAATTAACAAAGGCTAGGGTTAATCAGTGGTTTCAATTTGTAGCCCTGGGGATTTGCAACACATACCGTGAGAACAAGGCTATAAAGTCTCCAGTACCTTTACAGCCAGGGTTAAACAAATTCACCTAATCCCCAGGCTCTGCTTTCTAGAAAATTAAATACAAATGTATTTGATTTTTACTCGTCGTCGTACGAAGTCTAGCAAGCTTCATTGGGATGCACACTGGACCTAATCTGTTGCTTTGAACTTATTTGCTTGGGAAGAAGCAGACCACTAGCAATGCTTTTCATGAATTACTCAATATTTCCAGAAATCTTCATAGTACTGAAGACTTTCTGTGTTCAAAAGAAAGTTTATCAGAGAAACACCACTGAACTCAAAGCCAATTGACTGAAGCCCAATGGGACTTTTGCTGTGGGCAACTCACTGAACTCTCTCCTAATTACAGGCTGAGGTTGATTCATTTTAAATATCTGCATATATCTTATAAAACAACTATAAGTCTCCATCGTATGGGTATTAGAGAAGACGACAGGTGCTGGCGCTGCAGTTATACCCCTGCCACGTTTCTGCATGTAGCGTGAGACTGCCCCAAAATTTTGGTTCCTAGTTTTCGACTCCACAAATCACATCCTCGGCGTGTCATTAGTTCCATCACCTATTCTTGGCCTTTTGGGCTATGTTAAAGATACACCGCCCAAGCTGTGTAAGTTACATGCACTCCTCCTATTGTTCGCGAAGCGACAGGTTGCAATCCACTGGGGTAGGAGACGGGTTACCTCCATTAAAAGATTGGATCGGAGATGTCACATACGGGCACACACAATTGAGTACATTTTGGGAGCTCATGCCGCCCATTTCTAGACCTCGTAGCATATGTGAACCATTCCTGACCTGGGCTCAGCATCAGCAAACATCTAATGGAGAAATGAATGTGGGCGATACTCAGACTGTGACATCGACATGATGGGATTTTACCCTCCAACCACCTCCATGGCCTGTTCCCCTGTCTGTTTTTCTGGGTAATGTGAATTCGAAAGTGATGGCCGGATATAACTTAAGCCCTCTATGTGGTAATATGTAATGTACTGTTATTCTACTGTTGCACCTTGTTGATCAATGTGAATATCTAGATGTATGACATATATACATCCTTCTGCTGGTGGAGAGCTGACGGAGTATATGCTGCTACAAAGATATTGTGTGCTATTTAGATTGTGCTTCTTTGAGCTCCTGTATGGTTTGATAAAATGCTGACCTGTTGTATTGTAAAGTAACTTGACTGTTTGAAAATGTCAATAAAAAATAAAAATAAAAACTCAAGCCACCACTGCTCTGGCCTTTCGTGCCACTGTGAAGGCCAGTGTCCCAACATATACAATCCCCGCCCAACGATTCTAACCTAGAGTCTCTGTTAGAAATAGTAATGGTGCTCCACGTTTTTCAAAACGTGCTTGACAAAGGAACTGCCAACAGAAAAGAAAGGGTGATACTGCTGCTTTCAGCTGCAAGGAATATGGCAACATCCGACCAGGAATGAATGAGCAAAAAATGGTTAAATTCAGAGAAAACACTCTGCGTAAAGTAAACTGGTTCAGAAAAAAAGGATTTTTTTAATAGATCTGCCCCAATCAGTTCTCGAATATATTCATTAAAATCACTGACGCTACACAATCTCCTTAAACCGATGTGCCATTAAAAATGGCCCACCTGCAAATAATCTTAGCATCAATGTTGACTTATAAATTTGAGCTGTGCACAGATACCATATACAGCCAACACAAATGTGAGACTAGCACACACAATTCTAGCAGAGAATGCCAAAAAGATATACAGATATTAGGCAATGAATCTGGAGCCTGCAGACCAGCACAATGGACTATTATTGGTCTTCATTCACATGGCTTACATCTTTGAAAGCAACACAGTTGTAACTATGCAATAGTCAAGTACTAAAACTATTTTGTTAAATGCTGCAAGTGTGTAAGGACAGGTTGGGGCAATGAACAATTAAAATCATTCACCAAGCAAGACTAAAGATAAAACTACAACAAAACTTGAGAGTAGGTGAGTAGGAATATTATTATAGGTATGTAAATAACATAAGAAATCATAATGGAAGAATAGAAAAAAATGTTTAAGTTAGGGGTGGGCACGATGTACTCTGCCCTGCGCTGATAGACACGAGAAGTTATCACTGAGTTTTTTCTGTAATATTGATGTGCATGCGTTGTTGTGAATGTATGTACTTTATCCTGAGCTTGCTTAATAAAAAGATTTTTTTGCGAGCTGAAAAGCACAGACCAATAGATGATGTAGGGAGCAGAGACCTACAATAAAGGAGCACAAACCTAAAGAACATACCGATTGATGCAAAGTGTGATTTGTAGAAAGCTAGTAATGCTCTGGCTTGACAGCACAACTGTTGTCAGACAATTGTGTGAGAATCACAATAAGAAGGGCTTTGTCTACACCCACATGTTTGGAGCCAGGAGTGCAAATGCTGACTGAGGAGAGGTCGGGCCTCCTTAAAAAGAGTCTTGTCCTCTACACACCTGTGGTCATTTTATTTATCCAGACGCCCAAGACTGAACTTTCAGGAGCGCCCACGACACTGCAATGCTGTTAAAGGGTCTTAGATGACTAGATAATTTATGGTATTCTTCTCTGGCATATGGCCATGTCTGAACTGGGGTGGCAGAGTGGGCTAAAGAACGGTGAAGGATTAAACCCAGATATGTTGACTGGGTGTGAGTGTTTGATTGGTTCAGATGCTCCGTCCATCACCACCCCCTTTTGTACCCCTTTGTTCGCCATAAGTTGGCAGGGTATGCTCAGACATGAGTCCCTTGCTCACTTTGCCACTGGATACAAGCAAGCCTGGCTGAAGACGGCTGGAATGCCAGAAACCGGTCCTAGGAAGCTTGAATACGGTCCAGGGAAGGCATGGCTTGGCAGTTCGGGCTGGACTGTTCCCATGAGGCACAGGGTCAGACTGATTTGCATATGGCAATGTCTGAATTGGGGTGGCAGAGTGGGTTAAAGAACGGTGATGGATTAAACCCAGATCTGTTGACTGGGTGTGAGTGTTTGATTGGTTCAGATGCTCCGTCCATCACAACCCTCTTTTGTACCGCTTCTCTGGCAGCAGCACAGATGGGAGTAGGGCAGTCACTAACCTAGGTGGATGGTTAGGCCTGGTTTGACAGTGCAATTGTCATCTGACCTTTTAACCTACACCAATATTATTCTACAGCTCTTTGCTTCCACACAAATACATATCGATTCCCATGTTGTTTACTTGTACTGCTTCACGACAGATCTGTTAGTACTGAAAACGCTGGTCTACTTTAAGGAAGAGGCCTGAAGAATCACCATTCCTTATTTTATTTATAAAGTACTACTCTATTTATAAAGCACTTCTGTCCCCTAGAGGTATCCTCCACAAAATACACTGACATCATAGAACAGAGCCACAGAATAAGAACAGTGGGAAAGCGTTTTTACAAAGCAGGCTGAGTCACGCGTGCTGTTTCCCCGCACGTGCAGCAATGCTTGCCTGAACCACGAATCTCCCTTAACCATGCACATGTAAGGCAGATAACGGTCTTGTGTACAGATGGGCAGGAAGAGGAAACGACGGAACAGAAAGCTACGGGGACGCAGACAGGTAAGTGAGGCCGGGTTGGTAGGGGGGTCGTTTTTAGGGGCGGGGGGAGTCGGTTTTAGGGCTCAGGGCAGTTTTTGGAAGGGGGCAGGGTAGTTTTTAGGGGTGGGGTCGGTGGGGGGTTAGGGTCCATGGAGTCATTTTTAAAGAGTGCAGGGTTTCAGAGCTAAGGACGGGTGTGCGGGGGTGTTTAGGGCTGGGGTCGTTTTTTTTAAAGTGGGCAGGGTTTTAGGCCTTAGGGCGGGGAAAGGGGTAGTTTTAAGGGCAGCGCAGGGTACGTTTTAGGGCTCATGGCAGGGGAGCTGGGGGTCAGGGTAGTTTTTGGTAGAGGCAGGGTTTTAGACTTCAGAGTGGGGGGAGGGAGTAATTTTAAGCAGGGCTCGACAAATCCACTCACCCGCTCGCAAATGCGAGGGAGAATTGCTGAGGACGAGCTATTTTTGGGTCCTACTCGCCCTTTCTGGCGAGTAGGAAGATAAACTAACTTTTGTCCTCCGTCTTTGAAAACAGAGCAAAAGTGACAAGATAACAAGATTTAAAGGCATTTTTATTGCTCACAAAGGGAATGAGCAATAAAAATGCCTTTAAATCATGTTATCTTGTCACTTTTACTCCGTTTTCATAGACGGAGGTCAAGTGGGTTGCAGTCAGGTCGAGGGGATGTTCCAAGGTACTAGACCTGCAGGACTAGTACAATTTTTCGAGCCCTGTTATGGGAGGGTTTTATGACTCAGAGCAGGGGGATAGGATTTTAGGGCGGGGGGGGGAGATAGGGGTATAGGATTTTAGGGCTTAGGGTGGTCGGGGTAGTGGTAATTTACCACGCATATCCCTTTAGCAAACATGCCTTTACAATAAAATGAGTGGCAAAGGCGCATTTGTTGTTAGGACCGCGTTTCAGAGGCACCCGTGGTTAAGGCATGTATGTTTCTGTCAAACAACCAAAAACAAGGAACATTTAGCACAAAAGAAAGTGTTTAAGGCATTAAAGGTGATAAGGGAGATTTTTTCAGAGCAGATGTCCCATTACTCTAGAGGTCTCTTGCATCGAGGAAGAAGAAACTGACTGCATAGGTATGGGATGTAGAAAGAAGTAATGATGCCAGTCAGGAATTTTGAACAGGTACAAACCAAAGACCTTTGAACTGAACTCATTGTGAGAGCCGTAGACAATGGGACACCCTTGGGTATGCTGTAACATGGTCACATTTTTAGAGGCCGTAGATAACTCTCACTGCATGTCCTGAATTCTCGATAGTTTTCTCAATTGATCACCTCGCAAACCTCGGTACAGAATATTAGTGTAATCTAGGCAAGGCAGATTCAAGGAGCCAATTACTAAAGGGTGTTTATCTTGATAAAAAAAAGTAGGCCCTTTCTAAGATACAGCTAGATCAGGCATGTTAAATCTGCAACTCAAAGTAGATATCGTGGTCGAATCAGGTTCCAAGATGTTTTGTAGAGTTGGAAGGAGTAGGGAAATTCCTATAGGATGATGGTAAGAGGCTCTCCAATGAGTGATCGCCCATCAGCAGAATCACAGCCATGGGCCCATGTATTTTTAAGAAGTTACCAGTCATTCGCTCATGAACAGCAGTAAAACACTAAGGCAACCAGTTTTAGTGAAGGTCAGAGTATCAAATCTAAGCTGAAGCTCTGAATTGTCAGTATAAGATGGTATCAATGCCAAAGAATACAATTAACTCACCCAATGGATGCATACAGGTATTAAACAGGATAGACGAGAGCTCCACCCTGTTTAATACCATGTGTGCACACCACAGTTGACTGGAAGATACCTGGGCTTAAAGGGTGGCAAAACCAAATTCGGGGTCTGCTCACTGGGAAAGGACTTCAGCTTTTATCACCTGTCCAGGAAGTCCAACTGCGCCAATACGGTCTATCAAGATCGAAATGTCAATCTGATGAAGGTAGCAGATAAGTCCAAAAGGAGAGGCCAGTGGGAAGGGTCTAATCTCTTGTGCTTTTCAGATCATTAAGTGCATCAGGCAGAACCAACTGAGTACTCCATCTGGGATGAAAAACCATTTTTGGGACAATTCAAAGCCGACTCATGATTTTAGAAGATTACAGAGCCACCTTGCCAGATACTGCTCTATCATTTTACGAATGGCAGGAGGAAACCATTGGTCTGTAGTTTTGCAGGTCATCAGGATCAAATGTTGCCTTTTTCAGGAGGGGCATTATAGTGCCCTTTTCACAAAGTTAGTGCACATAAACATGCACAATAAGGAACTGGTAGCCTGTCCCAGAGTCAAGGCTTCAAGCAGTGAGACCTTTCAAGAAATAGTGAGGGAGTCAGACATCAGTTTTGTTAAAGCACAACTGACTTCAACTTTGGTCGAGGTACTATAAATATTGTAAATGTCTGTTTTCATTCATTCTCTCCAGCTTCAAAAACTTCTTTACAGAAGGGTGCACAAGCAATGGGTTATATTTAACATAGAAGCTCTTTAACCAAAAAACATGAAATGTTAGTAATTTCTATAAAGGACGAGGTACAGAGTCTGCAATTTTGCTGAAACACGAGAAGTATAAAGAATCACAGACTGGACCCCTGAGAATCTAAACTGTAAGGCTTGTGGCCTGATTTAGATCTTGGCGGTCGGTTAATCCGTCAAAAAGGTGACATTTATCCCATCCGCAGAAATATAGATCCCATTATATACTAGGACTTTATATTTCGGCGGACGGAGTATCGTCACCGTTGTGATGAAGTAATCCATCTGCCAAGATCTAAATCAGGCCCTTAGTTTCTTCAGTAAGGAAACTATAGAATGAGGCATTCCACAAATAAACACTTACAGCCTATATCAACTGTATGGTTATTTGAAAGAATATCTAAACGTTAGGTGCCGTTCTCAAGAGGGGAACTTTTTTTTTTTTTTTTTTTTAACTCCAGACTGATGGCATGACCATGGTGATTACTGCTTTTCAAACCCAGTGTCTCCCAGTGTTTGACTGAAGAGTAAGGACAACTGATTACTTTTAGGTCAAGGCCCTTTAGGGGCTAGAAGGAGACCAGCTTTCTTTCCTGCTGTAGTCCATCCGGGTGCTCAGTCTGCAAAGCATGGGTAGTCACAAACATTTTCCCAGGGGCCACAAATTATGGTCTGTAGTGTGTCCGAGGGCCACATTGACCTCAGCATGGTGGGAGTGGGATGCGGCGAGGGTGGAGTGGGAAAGGCAGGGGTGGACCGGGGTTTAGGTTGTCATAGGGGAAGCAAATCATGTTGTGGCCAGTGAGTCAGTGTCATTTTGGGTGTTGCATTCCATACTGTTCTCTAAATGAAGGCCCTAGTCTCTAGCAAGTCAGTTCTATTCTGTCTCTGAATCGCTATTCCTTTATTGCACCTTGGGGCAAGCCTTGAGTCAGCCAAGAGTAAAAAAGTAACTGGATTATTGCATTGGAATGAAATAGAATTGCACAATGTAAAACCAAAAACCTAGTATCAATTCCAGCTTCCCCACTTGACTTAATTTGTGTGATTCAAGGAATTTGTCTAATTTCATTTTGCCTCCTTTTACTTCATCATGACATAAGAGCACCTTGAAACACACGAGCTGTACAAGCCTTCTTTTGTGTTCGATTTAATAAACTATAATGATATGCATGTGGAATACCAACCCAGGACACCCAGAGGGTTCCACGTCACACCTGACTTGCCTCTTAGTTAACTATTGGCATTGCTGTACGGGTGGGAGGAAGCATAAATGTTTCTACATTCATTTTTTACAACGTTTTTTAATATTCTGAATGCACTGATGTACGGAGGTGAAACATGTCTGTATGTTAATAAAATACACTTTTTGAATTATGAAGAAATTGCATTATTTTTTGCACATTTGTTTCAAGATGTCTTTAAAAAATAATGTGTTCTAACAGTTAAGTGATGAGGGGGCACCTTATTTGCTTCTTCTCTTTTACTTCAGTTATAAATGATTGCCCATTTAGTAAACATCTTTCTGAATGTTAGTGCTGTCTCAAAATAAAGCAGTGCAGTGCATTCGTTCAGCTGGGAGGCTGCAAGTCAAGGTCAGGAGGGCCGCCTGCCGCCCCCAAGCAGTACTTTGGGCATCACTGCTGTAAAGGGAGAAACAGATTTATATTCAACTTTACTGTTTGATCTATGTTTCTGCTTCTGCAGGGGGAGAGCAATCTTTCACACCCACTGAAAGGTGGGAAAATGTATAACTCTAGGCTACAGAATGCTATGGATAGGTCCCAAGGGCCTGGAAAAGGAAAACAGCTCTACCTCCTTCCCCACCTATAAACCACCATAGCATTCCAAGAAAATGAGTTTGTAAAGTTATGCCACTGGAGCATTCAGAAATGCTATGGTAGGAAAGAAGGTTCTTCACCTGGCCTCCTACTAAAGCTCTCTAAACAGAAGAAATTAAGCAGGCAACGCCCAGCCAAAGGACCATGAAAACGTGGTGCTAAGAAGCATGCAATCACAGAAAGTAGAGGTAGAAAAACATCCATTCCTCTGGGACAGGGAGGGAGAGGAATGGGGAAAGTAAACAGCCCCCTACTGAGGGCAGATGGCTTTTCCACCCACTATCCCTGAAGCTATTGCCTCAAATTATATCATGCCAGTGGGTTATACTTCTTACCTCAGACTCTTTGTATGGTAATTGGAGGTGGTGGACGTTAGCCAAATCACCGAGCTATTGTTTCAGAGAAAAATAAAAAATAAGTGATTGGTCAAATGCTTCAATAATATCGGCCCCTTGCAATTAATCTGTCCTTAATTCTGACTCCAATCCCTATAATGTTGTAGTTAAGAGGGGTCACTTTCTCACCCCAGCCCTTCAAGAAACCATTGTTTTGTATGGTTGTCTCTAACCCTTGATAATTAGGAAGCTGCGTTGTTTTGAAGTGATTGACCTATGACAGTTATTTGTTGAATCAATTTTGTTAGTCAAATATGTGCAGTAAGCAGCTTGAATCTACTTATGCTACTGCAGAATAGCCGACCTTTAGATGTTTTCATCATCTTATTGCAAGTGGTACATCATTTGAGTTCTAATCCTTTGCAGTAGATATTTGCCTTAATTAGATCTTCAAAGTATCAGAGGTAATCATTTTGCAAGCCACCTTTTCAGAGGAGAACTTGCCTCTAGCGGATTGGTAATCTAACAGTTGAGCAGTTAAAATCAGAGGTCACTGTATTCACCTCAACATTCGGATCAACAGGTACATAATCCAGGGACCCACATAGGTTTTTCGTGCGAAACCTTGTAAAATAGAGACCACAAAAACCTGTTTGGAGCCTATTGAAGAGACTGCATTAAAAGGTTACCTAAAAAGGAACCACATTGTGCCGATGCAAAGTCAGCCCAGGTAAACTGAATTGGAACCTCCTCCGAGAATGCAAAATGCGTGTATAAAGTGGGTGCAATAAGTGCCCGCCACATCAGTACATTGAGTCATATTCAAATGTAGGCTAACTAAGGCAAAATCCCACATTACACCCATAAAGACTCTTGCCTGTGTACTAGATGGAAACGGAAATCTCGTAGGAAAAATTGAGTTGCTAAAAAAAATCTAAAAACTAAGGGTTCAGACAGTCTAGCACTGCAAGAGGCCAAATGTCCAAGAGATGTGTATATAAGAGAGCCTCTGAAATAGCAATGGAGGTTGATTTGAAGATTGAAAATTAGGCATTCGTATTACCAATGGTGGGAATGCCAATTACAATACAGATAAAGCACATCTTGTAAATGATGGCCTCACTTACTGCCACTGTGCTGGTCTATCATGGTGAATCATTAGCTAATTTGAGGGAATTGCATTTGCAAATTCCAGGGGAGACCGCGATTGTAGTCCGGTTTTCGTCAGGGTGATTGCCATTTATGAATTTACATACATCAAGTTGGTTTGGGTAACAATCGCATGTTAATCATTAAGTAGTGCAAATTGTTAGAGGGTAAGACCTTCGAAATATCAATTATATTCAAAGTAATCAATTGTAATCAAGAAAAAGCATCAAAATGAAAACTACATTATACATTCAGAAACCTCGGACACTCGGGGTAAATTCAGTGCGAAAATGCTGGTCCTTCACCAACTCTGGAGCTCTCAAACTTCTGACAGAAGTGTTGCAACTTCAAGCCAGCACTTTGAATGGCCCACTAAGACCTGGGGGTACTTTACAATGACTACCAAATTGGATTTAGATCCAATCAAGCCAGTAACATGGGTAACCGAAGTTAGATATTTACAACAGCCCAATTGCCTAGACTTGCATATCCTGCACAAGATTGAGCATTCTATAGTTCAAGATCTATGCAATAAAAGAATAAACTGGTGACGTAAGTATACCCATATTATTATTCTTTCTTTTTAACAGCATTGCCAGACCCAGTGTGGTGTCAAAGCACTTTACAGAGCACCGTTCATACTGTATGGCAAAAACAAACAAAAAATACATACGTAGTTGTGTCATGAATGGGATTCATAGCAACAGGTTTAGGTATAAAATATAATAAACAAAATAAATTTTATATTCTTAAACTGGTGCCAAAGAACAAGCGCAAGGAACACTCACTGTAGGTTTCGTACAAGGGTCACAGAAACAAAATAAAAATACATACAAACTAAAGGCCAATGGTCATAAACAAGAGGGTACCGGTAGATAGGCCAGAATAATAAAGGCTACAACAGTACATTGTAGTTGTAGCTTTAATAGATAATCTTTGAACTATCGTGAGTGATGAACAAGTTTTATACGAGTTGGAAGTGTATTGAAGATTCTATGGCATTTACCGAGGAGCACGTGGGGGGGGGGGAGGGGCAGGATTTCCTGAAACTATGTATTGCGCCCTGCTTTTTAAAGAGTTCAGATTTTGGAAGACATTTCTAATTTCTGTCAAAGGCAACATGCACAATGTAGGTTTCTGGCCTTACATGTGAGAAAAGCAGTTTTGTAAGAAGATTAACATGTTAACGATCACTCCAAGAGCTGCCAACTCTGATCACATGCACATTGTGTGTATTACACAGTTATGGACCGTGAGAAAAGGTAGAATTTGTACTACATTAATGAAATGTTAACCTTGGTCTAGGCCTACATAACCATCACGCCTGTAAGGCTAACCATACGTGAAGACTGCTCAATACACAGCTCACTTTAAACAAATTCAGATCACCTAAAAGAGAGATGAAGTAGAACGAAAGTCTCTAGATTACAAAAAGAGACACAAATTCAGATCACCTAAAAGAGAGATGAAGTAGAACGAAAGTCTCTAGATTACAAAAACAGACACGCTATCAACCTTAGATAAAATAATGCTATTTAGTACTACCCCCCCCCCCCCCCCGCAACATCACGGATCCCCGTCCCACCTTCAAGTCCAACTCTCACGACACAATGGTGTGAATGTTGGGCTGTACAAATCCAATACAGTGTAGAAGAGCAGCATGAGCAGGCAAACCACTAACACACACAAAAGTTGAAGGATGGCAACATACAAGCCCTCTAAATGGCCTTATGCCACAAGTAGCACTCACAAATTAAACACCTAATGATCAGTAAGTACAGAATGTGGACAATAGGTTAAACAAAACCAGAAATAGACTTATAGGATACAAGTTCAAGCTGATGATCTACAGTACAGTACTCCGCTTCCGTCTAGAATATAAAAGTGATTGGCTTTCCATACTGCAATAAATCTGGCATACGACCTCCCAAAAATGTTTACTTATGAGAAGATTCCAGATCTAGCAGCAGAAATGATATTAACATCCGAGCCCAGCAACTTGAAGAGGGGGTCACACCTTGGTTGTTTGAAATCCCGGGCCTGGGAGAGAATAGCCACAAGGGTTCTCAAAGACCATCATTCTCGAAAGACTTGAAATCTTGGATACTGCAACTGTAAGTGCATAAGCACAAACAAGTCTATTATACTGCGGGGTGAGGCAGGTTGTTGTTCACAGTGTGACTTATACCCCAGAGACAAGTTTATCACATTCCAAGAGGCACAGGGGTCATTTTTGGTGGGGGGAGCTAATCAAATCCTGCAGTATGCCAAAATTACAGGGATCACATGAGAGATTTGACTGGATTCCCAGAGGCACCTCCTCGAACTGAGACTTCAAACGGTCCTTAACTTGGGCACTGGTGGCCTTTTAGTTACCTGGCTGTATACTCGGTCTTTAAACAGATAAGCTTAAGACTGAAATGACAGCCAGACCAGCCTGGGCAGATGAATTAGGCTAACACCTCACAGATAGGGACTGGAAGACGACTTGTGTTTTGATAAAGGGATCTCTAGAAATGCAAGAATGACACATTCATTTGACTACATAGATAGTACTTACCCTCAAGCTGAACAGACAAGGGTGTGGGTATTATTTTTGACGCGCTATAACTGTGTTGACCAGTGGTGTGAAGTGACGTAATTATATACTGGGAAATTTAAAAAAAACTACAGGGTATTGCGAGAGTTGATGTGGTAGGGTATATTGCAGCACTGATGCGTTACACAAGGACCTGATATGGTGTTGGACAGGGATTGGACAAAACCAAGTATAACGGCAATACATGAAGGAAGCTTTTGTTTTTGATGTGTTGCGATTTGGAGCTCTCTACTATGTAGAACTGAATGCGGGCCTTATATGGGCTGGGTGCTATTGCTATAACAGGAAGTTGCTTGTGGTTGGGCGATGTACATATTGTATTGTTTTGCACCGCGATTATTTGGAGGTACTGTACACGAAGTTGTGACTGGAGCGAAGGTTTCCTGCTTCTGTACGCTGTGGTGGTACCAGAGACAAAATATATTTGATTTCCTAAGTGTTGATTCGGGAGTGCTGTATTAGAAAGTACTTTAGTATGATGATGGGTGAACTGTGGGTGTTCTTCCGGTCCTCGGAACAGCAATATTATCCCATTCCCCTGCAGTAATCACCTCTCCCATCCCCCTCCCTTAAGGCACCCACATAAACCCCATAGCTCACTATCTGGCAGCATGTCCGACTCCCCGGCTCAGGGGGGGGAAGCACAATCCGGTAGCATCGAGCCTGCACCGATTCTCAATGCGCATGTGCTCCGGTTCACCAATCTTGTCTGAGCATACGCAAAAACGTCAAGCTATCAGCTCTGCGCATGCGCACATCGCCTCACGCATTTTCTATTTACCTCTACGCCGCAAGCCCGCGCATGCGCAATCAGTGCGCTTCCTTTTCGGTGCTGCGATCCCTTGGATGGCAGTAGGGGCCTTGAAACCGGTGAGTAGGTTTCACCAATGCTTATAGAAGCTACGTTCGCTGCCTCGCCCCCTCCCTCACCTCACAGGCGCCGCCGGTCAGGCTCCCCGCGCTCCCTCCTCCTCATACTGCCGCCCGCACATCCGGAACTGGCCGCGCTCGTGACGTTAGTACGCAGGGTTGCGCAGGGTGTGAGCATGCGCGGCCGTTTCTAAGGCAGGAGGTGTGGAGGGGGATGGACACACGGGTCGATTGATGCTCATACTTGAGAACATGTGGGTAATAATCAAACCAAAGTGGCGCCAACACAAGTAGCTAAAATACACTCAGTGATATTAGAGAGAAATAATGGGAGCAGAGGGTCGGCAATCAGCACATTGAACCAAGCATTCTTCTCAATCTTTAGCAGCTACATGGTGAGAATTCGGGTTGTGGTCTCATGCCCACACTCACTTAGACCATAGACTCCCGAATTCGTTATCATGAGTGGCTATATTACCTTTTTAGCATGTTTTCAATCTTATATTTAAAGCATAACGAGCTTTGCTAAAGAATATGTAGTCGAGTTACTTGTCTTTATAGATATACAACAAAGCCTTTTGCAGTAGCTTGTTGGACGAGGATCTAGAACTTACTGTTTTGTATTTTTTATTTTACCGTATGAAATTGTACCTTTCAACTGTATTTTCAATCAGAATATTAAACACAATGGATAAACATTTTTGCACGTGTATGTCGTTTTTAACCAAGTGGATTTTTTTATTCAGTTTTCACGTCTTCTTACTCAAGATGATTAATGGAATAATTTTAATGGGTCAGAGTACTTTTTATTGTTTTATGAGAAGTATTTGAATATAAGCGATGCATCAATATTTAAGTATTGTATACATTTTTTTATATCAGTTTTGTAAGATTTTAATTAATCAAACAAATAAATAAACATGAAACGTCTTCTAGGTGATATTACGGTTACCAACTGGCCGGTTTTCTTCCGTCATCACTGGGATTTTAATGTCCCGGCCGCTACAAAAATAAGCAACATCACCTAAAGGTGGTATTTTTAGCCATGACCATTACATAATTCAAACAGCCAATATAAATAGAAAACACTTTAAAAAGTGCTCTAGAGCTGAGTTAAGTATCTCTGACTAATGAATAAAGTAAACAAAGGCAGAAAAGTCATCATACAAATGAATTCTGTGGACACATATCAAGTACACTTGTCTAATGAGAGACCGCAATCAAACACAGTCATGAATGTATGTTTATTCTAAATTCGAGCTTGAGAGATACGAAGCAGTCATGTTCCAAGTATGCTCTGCCAGAAGCAGCTGGTGCAATATTTATGTACTGTTTGAACTACTTATGCATACTTATAGCTTAGTCAGACGTTTGTGCAGACGCTTGGTTTCGTAAGTTAAGCTTTATACAATCACAAACAGGAATCTTGGCAAAACAAGAATACATTCTCAAGGTGTGAGGAAAGATGCAGTTTTGACATCTGCTGCTATCATTCTTTTTCTACTTATCTATTCCTTACTTATAAACATAGTGGAAGCTAACAAGCATAAACAATTCTGAGACTTTACCCAACCCTACTCCTGCCTACGTGCAGAAGCCAGGGGTTGTACATCTGCATGGCTCATTAAATCACAGTGATTAAACAACATGAAAGAACAGGTGCTCAATACCACATTTATGCTCCCACAATACAATCTATTTTGTTTAAAGTCCTCTTCAGTATCATGTCAAGGCCTTTGCAGACTCTCAAAAAAAGAGCAAATACCTGGTATTTTTCTCTTGGAAAGGTGGCAACAATAGCTGAGATCACAATCATTATGATGGAGTCTAGCTCAAAGAGCTAAACTTTTGTTCTTTGAAGAGTGCCCTACATGGCTAGTTACAAGTTCAACTTCTGGCTTAGCTCATTCAGCTTTCTGTCCTCTAAACGGCATAACCCATTCAGCCTTTCATTAGCCCAAAGGTCTAAACTTGTGTACTATAAATTGGGAAATAGCAATGGCTGTTAGCTACAGTATGTGAAACGCTGTAGTAGAAGCCAAGTTTTTGGAGCCAGTTGCGCCCATTCTGCAAGGTGGGTGAAGAAGGGGAAGCTGGCAGCTGAGCAGGTGCTCTCGTATATCTGAACTGATGCGTGTAAAGCTGAGTATGAATAATGATGTCATATAATGTTGTGTGTGTTGAGTGGAAGTCTAGCTGTAATTCCATTACATTGGAGAATGAAGCCATGGTTAGAGTTATGTACCTGATACTGTACGTAAGGGTCTAACATAAATAAGGAAAATACTATCCTCTCTAAATGGCTCTTGTCTTATCCGTGAAGATACTCCCTCAAGACTTACAAATTGACAAGAAGTCGTCCTCTTGTTTTATAAACCTGCACTTCTCGATGTTCAAGGTGATGACTCTACGCTCTAGAACACTCAACCCTCTATCCAGCAATGCATTATGTTCCTTAATATCCGCAGCATAAACCAAGATTCTTCTTGGAAGGCTTGCACCCAACCCATCCCCTTTAAAACAATCACCATAAGTTTTTGGAAGACGCTAGCAACCAAGGCCAGCCCAAAGGGTAGTCTTTAATATCTATATACCTCGTATTGGGTGACAAATGTAGTAACATCACAAGACTATGAAAAAACAACATAATGATAGGTCGATTTGAGGTCTGTAATAGAAAAGTATCAGGCGCCACCCACCACTAACATTTCATGAATCTTGGGTAAAGGGTGCTCATCAAAAATATTTTTGTTTAGTGAGAGCAAATAAGCACACAACGTTATCTCATCAGACATTTTAAGTACAATGACTTAAGAAGAAAGCCATTCTGATAAGTCAGTCAGTTCAATACAGTCCTCCTCACAAAGATCATCAAGATGATTTTTATTCCCGACACTCAAATGCACGCGGTGCACCTTATTAACTACAGGTACAGAATCCTACAGTTTAGTTTTGTTTTCAAAATCTTTCACAAATCCACTTCAATGTATGAACACTGTTATGTGGTTCTTAGTAATATGCTTTACATCAATCTCTACTTCAGACAATGCTGACAAAGGAGTAGTAAGTTCAGAGGTCATCTTTTCATCTAACGTTGTAGAACAATAGGTACCTGGATTCAATACCACCACTAACCTATCTGGATCTTTTCAACCCACGATGTCTCTCTCTTTTCAGCCACATATGTATGTGAAAATAAAGTACCCCATGAAGTTCATGATGTATTTAGAGTTACATAGCATTGAGATATTGAATTCCCCCAAAGCCTTACGGTTTCTTTCATTTACCGTCAAAACCCCTTTATCCATGAATCTGCAAAAGACACATCTAACAATATTGTGATAGGGGAACCTCTCACTTTGGACACATGATGTATAATTTTGTTTTTGGATCACACACTTTGGGTATTAGAGTTGGTTGCATGAACTATACATGCCTAGGGACCTCAATCTTTTCTGCACACAGATGCTAAACAATTAATGAGATAGTATTCTGAATACGTTTATCATTTTGCTTCATAAAAGGAACAAAATATTCTGTTTTATTATTTACAGGCATCAAGACTTTTAACCTTGTGGCTTTTCCTAATGAAGGCATCCACCGTGCTGAAACGCCCTTAGATTCCATCTGGTCTCAAGCCACGTTTTCGACCATTGTTGTCTTGCCCTAGAGGTTATTGTGTTTTCAGTGTTGGATTATCAATCATTATAGTGCTGAATCTACCAACATGAATTTGTATGAAAAACATTTTTGAAACAATTAGATCAGCAATTGTGGAAATCATCGTTTGAATCTAATATACATTTTTTCACAATCATTAATTGGAATGTACACCAAGTATGAAAGTGAATGAGTGAGTGTATACACGTTTGAAACTAGCATGGGAATTGATTCAACTATTGATCATGTAAATTGATATAAAGAATACGTTTTTGTAGTGTGTTTAAGACAATAAAATATTTTTTGTATATGTGTATATCTTGCTTCCTTCAATGTATTTATTATCATATGCTGTGATAATTGTTTGAGTTGCCTTAGGACTTCACATTTGCTTTATTATCCCTGCCTTAAGGAACTCGCATCCTATAGGAGAGGGCCCATGTCTTCTTTACGTTTAAAGAAGAACCTTCTGTCTGATTGGATGTTCAAAGCCAAGCATCAAGGAAACAGTGGATGCGTTCTTTATAGACCATGCCCCCAAGTTGCGGGCCACATATTGTGCAATGTAATATCTCGCGAGATCTCGCATACCATGGCAACCAACAAAACATAAGGAGAAAAACACAATGTTATTCTCAAATGCATATCCCAATCCCCCATAACATAGGGTAATCCCACAAGATCATCACAAATGTAATAAGTCCGAAGAGGACCAAAAACGTAGCTGTTGGCAACAATAACCAGGGTGACATGAATTGCAAGGTAATGAGAGTGGAGGGAAAGCATCTAGGGGGTCATACCATTTGTTACAGGAAGGGTTAGATCACCACTACACAGAGACACAGGTGGAGTACAGACAGTGCATGAAGCACAAGTTGTGACAGTATCCCGCCAAAGGCTGAATAACGGGACGTGGCTTAGTTGGATTACAAGCATGGATTAGATGCAAGCGGGGAGAATGCACATGATTGGAGGGTTCCCAAGAGCGCTCTTCGAGGGGGATAACCTTTCCAATCCACCAGTTAAATAATTTCCCCTAATAAACAACAAAAAGGCCTCACCTCAATGACACCTACTCCTAACAGGAATGACAATCCAAGGGTTTTTTCACTTTCACAATTCCCTCGAGTGTGATAACTTACACTACTCGGATTTGTCACAATGTGTCTATCTCTACTCTTATAAAAACCATCGTCCATGCTAAACTCCACCCTCCACCCGAAAAAATGTGAGACAGAGGAGAGAGAGTACCTCACGGTAGCGACACCAAAGGGGTTACTGGCTGGTACTCGCCACTTTACCCACTTATCATCATCGGGCACTCTCTCTCTTTGCGTGTGGGAAAGAAGAAAGAAAAGTGTATATTCTTCCCTAAACAGAATGTAGTGAAAAAGTAATAGTGAGTGCAGCAACCGTGCCTGCTATTCAATCAGTGTGCTCATTGAAACCCTGTGAGAACCAGTGAACCTAATTCTCGCCTTTAAAACCAGGTAGGGCTTTCTGGCAAATCAATTTTATTCCAAGCTGCCAGCCCTCCCAATTAAAAATGGTTATCAATAAACCATAGTCAATTTAACATTGCCAACATGTTTCGTTGCTACAATTTCTCGCAACTTCGTCAGGGCTGATGGGGTTCAAACTCTCATTCTGCACATAAAATTCTCCCAAAACCTGTGATGGTATTAAAAACAAGAGCCCGTCATGAGTATCCATCTGCCTTCTTCGAAGGTATAATGAAATCCAAAGTTTGTCAAAGCACACAATTAACTGCAATTCCAGCACACATTGTTTACCTGGCGGTTACGAAGTCACTGCATACCTGCAACCATCACCGATATGGACACCGTGTCTTTTGATCACGTGTCCGCGGCAAGACTATCCGATGTCTAGCCCCCTGCATATATGTAGCAAAACATAAAGGACATCAAGGATTATTAGCTTCTGTTGCCCTTATCACTCTCTAAAAGCTAATCACCCTCAACACAAAGTGTACGCTCGTGCGAGTCACTCAATCTCTGACATTGCTTGTATCAATGTCTTTTGTCAATAAGTATTATGCCCGGTCCAAAAACCGTTCTCCTTCCGTTCGTCATTCACTTTAAACAACCACATGTCATTCTCCACAATACATGTTACCAATGCCTCCCCATAACTCGCACACCTTACGTCTGTGTAATCCAAGGCCACCATCCTCCTTACCTGTGCCGACTCCCACCGGCGTGTTAGAAGCTCCAGCATCGAGCTCGCACCGCCGTGGGAATTTACAGCATTCTAAACCCCGCCCTATCAGGGCATCAGCGTTCGGCGCCAACACGCTCTTGGTGTTCCGTGGCGGCCATCTTAGAACGGGAAAACTGCCCGCAGCGCCCCTGAATAAAGTTTGCAAATAAAGTTTTCCACTTTGAAACCAGTGTTTTCGCATTCTAATATCATGCACTCCTTTAATATTTGATAAAACCCCTTCAATATTGCAAACTATTTTTCGTTTATAGAGATTGTGTAAGACTCCATAATTTATCCACTTAATTAGCGGACCATTCAGAAAAATCATATCGGCGTCAAGCAAATAGCAGCATCATTTCAACTCCATCCTCAATTCTATATCTCGATCTTGTATGTCAACTCCTCCTTTCACTAACTTCTTTAATTTTCCAAAACAGCATGACAGGTGGATCAAACTCGCTGGTCCTACTACAATTCCGCCTCTCCCAATGATCACATCCCTATCTCTCTGCCATGATAATAATGCCCGTTGACACAGGCGCAGGGAGGGAAAGGGATAAACAGAGGTAATTACACTCTTTTTTATTTTTATTTATTTTATTTTATAAAACTTCTATAGCGCACAAATACCTTTCGGTGTCTCGGCGCTGGAAAGTACAGGTCACAGATTGCAGAGGGATTCCATAGGGAAAAGTTTACTGATTAAAAAGCCAAGTTTTAAGGCGCTTTCGGAAAGCTAACAATGAAGGACTGAGTTTGATGAAGGGAGGAAGCAGGTTCCACAATTTTGAAGCAGCAACTACAAAGCGTTTATCTCCCCATGTTGCTTTTTTTGTGCGTGGAATTTGGAGCTGTTGGGCTGCAGAAGAACGTAATGTTCGACTAGGGTTATATACAGTAATTGCCTTTTTGAGGAATTCTGGTCCAGTATTGTTCAATGCCTTGTATATAATACACAAGGCCTTAAACTTTGTACGGCTTCTGACCGGCAGCCAGTGCAATTGACGAATAATGGGAGAGATGGATGAGTGCTTAGGTGTGCCGGTTAGGATCCTCGCAGCAGCATTTTGAACAAGCTGTAATTTGTTCAAAACTTGCTCCTGCGCATTCAACAGTAAGCCATTGCAGTAGTCCACCTTGGATAATGCCAAAGTGGACATTAAGGTCTTTCCTGCATTTGGAGGAAGAAATGGAAGCAGTTTCCTTACCATTCTTAGGGTAAAGAAAGAGGCTGGGACCACTGCGTTAGCATGGTTGACAAAAGCTAGCTTATTGTCGAATAGAACTCCCACATTTCTAACTTTAGATACTGGAGATGGCGGGCTTCCCAGCTCCGAGGGCCACCAGGCTGGGGACCAAGACGGGGTCAGTTCACCAAATACCATGACCTCCGTCTTGTCAGAATTTAGCTTTAAACAATTCTGGTCCATCCAGGTACTGATGGCTCTCATGCCCTCCTGGAAGTTCACGGCTACTGCTCCTCCATTTTTGTGGATCGCCAGGACCAGTTGGGTGTCATCGGCATATGATGTTAATCTAATACCGAATGACTTGATCACCCTCGCCAAGTCCGACACATAGATGTTAAAAAGTGTCGGACTTAACGAGGAGCCCTGGGGAACTCCACAAGGCAAGGTAAAATTTGGAGAGCAGTAGCAACCCATCTTTACAGACTGCTCTCTCTCAGCCCGGAAGGAAGCCAGGAGTGCTCTGGCTTTGCCCTGAATGCCGATTGCAGCGACACGGTCGATCAAGATGGTATGATCGACCGTGTCGAAGGCCACAGACAGATCCAGAAGTATTAAGACCGCTGCACCACCCTGGTCCATAACTATCCTGACCTCCTCTGCTGCCTTTATCAGAGCAGTCTCAGTCCCGTGACCCTTCCTGAACCCGAACTGGGTATCATCCAGCAGCTCGTTCTGGTCGATGTAATTTGACAATTGTAGGTTCATTGCCTTTTCAAAAATTTTTGATGGATAGGGGAGCGAAGCAATAGGGCGATAGCTTTTAGGCTCTAATGGGTTTAGGGATGGTTTTTTTAAAAGAGGTTTAACAATGGCCTTTTTCCATATTGAGGGGTAATCACCTGTCCGAAACATAGCGTTGCAAATGTTGGTGAGCACCGGGGCTATCAATTTGGCTAGTGGTTTAAGAATGGGTAAAGGACAAGGATCCAACGGTGAGCCTGACTTAACAGTATTCATAAGTTCTTCCATAGACAACTGAGACAATGGGGAGAACCCCTCGAAGATAGGGATTGACGGCATGATCGGAATCTCCGGACATGCAGATTCGGCAATAGTTATTTTCGTGAAGTTGTTAAAGATGTCTTTAACCTTTGCCTTAAAGAATTCCGCTAGCTCATTGCAAAAGATTTGAGATGGTTCTGTAATGGAAGGAGCAGGTGGGTTGGCTAATTTTCTGACAACCTGAAATAGCTGTTTGCTCGAGTTTTGAGCTAATTCTATTTGTGTGCTATAAAAATTACATTTTTCTGCAATCATGAGTTTTTTATAGCTTGACAGGGCTTTCTTATAAGTATCTCTGTCATTGTTATCGTAATTCCTACGCCAGCGCCTCTCCAGATTTCGGCATCGTTGTCTCTCGAGCCTTAGTGGTTCTGAGAACCATGCCGCAGAGGGTTTGGTGCGGTTTGGCTGCATTTTTTTGGTAGGTGCTAATTGGTCAAAGGCATTGAGCAGCCAGTGTCCATAATTGTTTCCTGAGGATCAAGTATGTCTTCTGGTATTGTAGATTCTAAAGCATTATATAGGACCGTGGGATCAATATTTTTCCAATTACGACATTTGATCTGAGGGCATGTGCTAGGAGGAAAGTTTTTATGATTCCTGACTGATAGTGAATTTAACTGCCGAGTGATCCGTCCATGTAAGTGGGAGCACTGAAAGACAAGTGATATAAGAATTATTTGTGAATAGACCATCCAAGGTGTGACCTGCTTGATGAGTGGCTAAGGAGACCCTCTGTTCTAAACCAACGGCCGAAAAGTCAGCAATCAGAGTGCACAAATCTTTATCTTCATAATTTTCTAAATGAAAATTAAAATCACCCAATATTGTGTAGTCCAAGTTGGCTGCTACTGGTTCTAGTAAACAATTAAGAGATTTCAAAAAAAGTGTTCGTGAAATCGGTGGTCGATACAACAAGGTGCCCTTAAAGGCTTGTATAGGGGAGAGGGTGATAGTAAAGGCTAGAGCTTCCGCAAAGTTATAGTCTAGTGATTCCGATTTTACAGCTAGCTTGGCTCGGTGTATGATAGCTAGACCACCCCCCCTTTTACCAGAGGATCTGTCTAGTCTAATCACGTGATAGCCATCCGGTGTAGCGATACTGAAATCTGGGCCAGATGCTAGATCTGCCCAGGTCTCAGTTATAAACATAACGTCTATATTTTGGTTGGCTATAACGAGTACATGCTAAACTCAGCGATAACCAATTGTACCTGCAGGTGTCGGGGACTTCGATGGGGGCCACATTTGCCCCGAGTTTGGCCTGCATTTATGTGGGCCAATTCGAGGAGAATGTGATCCACCATTTGACGAACCCTTTTAAGGAGAATTGGATTACACAGACGTAAGGTATGAGAATTAAGGGGAGGCATTGGTAACATGTATTGTGGAGAATGACATGTGGTTGTTTAAAGTGAATGACGAACGGAAGGAGAACGGTTTTTGGACCGAGCATAATACTTATTGACAAAAGACATTGATACAAGCAATGTCGGAGATTGAGTGACTCACACGAGAATACACTTCGTGCTGAGGGTGATTAGCTTGAAAAGAGTGATAGGGGCAACATAAGCTAATAATCCTTGATGTCCTTTATGTTTTGCTACATATATTCAGGGGGCTAGACATTGGATAGTCTTGCCGCGGACACGTGATCAAAAGACACGGTGTCCATATCGGTGACGGTTGCAGGTATGCAGTGAATTCGTAACCGCCAGGTAAACAATGTGTGCTGGAATTGCAGTTAATTGTGTGCTTTGACAAACTTTGGATTTCATTATACCTTCGAAAAAGGCAGATGGATACTCATGACGGGCTCTTGTTTTTAATACAATCACAGGTTTCGGGAGAATTTTAGGTGCAGAATGAGAGTTTGAACCCTATCAGCCCTGACAAAGTCGTGAGAAATTGTAGCAACGAAACATGTTGGCAATGGTAAATTAACTATGGTTTATTGATAACCATTTTTAATTGGGAGGGCTTGCAGCTTGGAAAAAAATTGGTTGGCCAGCAAGCCCTACCTGGTTTTAAAGGTGAGAATTAGGTTCACTGGTTCTCACAGGGGTTCAATGAGCAAACTGATTGAATAGCAAGCACAGTTGCTGCACTCACTATTACTTTTTAACTACATTCTGTTTAGGGGTGAATATACACTTTTCTTTCTTCTTTCCCACACACAAAGAGAGAGAGTGGCCGATGATGATAAGCGGGTAAACTGGCAAGTACCAGCCCCCCCTTTGGTGTCGCTACCTTGAGGTACTCTCCTCCTGCTCAAATTTTTTGGGGTGGAGGGTGGAGTTTAGCCTGGACGATGGTTTTTATAAGAGTAGAGATAGACACACAGTGACAAATCTGAGTAGTGTAAGTTATCACACTCGATGGAATTGTGCAAGTGAAAAAAACATTGCATTGCCATTCCTGTTAGGAGTAAGTGTCATTGAGGTGAGGCCTTTTTGTTGTTTATTATGTTGTGAGTGGGGGGCAGCCTTATCCTGTTTGTTTCCCCCCTTTGACTCGTATTGTATTGATGAAATAATTTCCCCTGACATCTCCGGGAGTGAGGTTTTGATTTACCTCCTATTCCTCATCTTCCGCAACAGTTAGCGGCGGTGGAGGTGGAAGAGGAGTCATAGTTGGAACAAAGGGCTTGAGGAGGGAGGTTTGAAACACTAGGTGGATCTGGTATTCTGCAGGTAATTCCAGTTTCATGGCCACTGGGTTTACAACCTTCGGAATCTTAAATAGCCCAAAATAACGGGGCCAACGTTTTTGAGACCTCTCCAAGTGGCGTTTTTTTTTTAGGTTAACTAGACAAGATCACAAAGGGCATAAGAAGTGGCTGGACACCAATGCCAATCTGCCGTTTTTTTAAAATTCTCCTTAGCAGTCTGTAATTGTGTTTGTGCAGTTTTCCAAATGTCCAGTTGTGCTGAACAAAGAGCATCTACTTCCGGTACCTTGTGTGTTGGCTCTATAGGTACAGTTTTGACGATAAACCCATAGAACAGGAAAAGGGAGACATGCCCAAAGCAGAGGGATAGATATTGTTATAGGTGCATTCTGACATGAGTAATGCCTTAACCCAGCTTCATGTTATTATGGACAACAGACAGCATAGGTACTGTTCCATGGACTGGTTGGTATCTTCTGTTTGTCCATCAGTTTGTGGATGATAAGCTGATGACAACCAGAGGTCCATTTGCAGAGCTGTCCAACAAAAACCTAGATATGAACTGTTGTTCTTGATCAGATACTATGACTGAAGATACCCTCGGGTCTTTTTATATGTTGAATGATTGTGACAGCTAGATCTATAACTGTGGGTACCTAGAAGAGAAACAAAATGAGCCAATTTAGAGAATAAACCCACCACTACAAGAATGGTGGTGTGTTCCAGGTCTTTTGGGAGATCAGTAACAAAATCCATGCTAATGGTGTCCCATGGCTGGGCGGCGGGCAGGAATAGTATAGTAGGTCAATAGTTGGAGAAAGGCGAGAGATAAGAGTATACAATTGTGGAAGTGAGGAGTGAGGTAAGATTATAGGTAGGGGGGGCCTGTATAAGTAATGATTAGAGTGGGAATTCAAGAGGCCAGTGACAGTAAGTATAATTAAGCACCCCAATATTTGTTGAGATGGAGCAGCTTGAGGTTTTTTTTGAAGCAGGGATAGGATGGGTTACAGCGTAGGTCTTTGGGGCGAGTGTTCCAGATGGACAGGGCATTACCAGAGAATGAGAGAGATTGAGTTGCTTTCTTTTTTAGCTGAGGCGGGATTAGAACAAGGGCGTTAGTGCTCCGCAATGTTCTAGCACACCCGGATTTTTGGAGTTTATTGGATAGGTAAGTAGGGGTATTTTGGTGAAGGGCTTTGTGAGTGATGCAGGCAATCTTGTAGGTGGATCTGCCTTCGATTGGAAGCCATTTGAGGTTTTTGAGAACAGGGGAGATGTGATCGTATCGCTTACAGTCAGATGAGCCTGGCATCAAGGTTGAGAACGGATTTGATAGGGGCTAGGTGTACTTTAGGGGTGCCAGCGAGCGTGGCATTGCCATAGTCTATTCGAGATAGGATCAGTGATTGTACAACTGATTTAAAGTTTTTTAGCCCACTCTGCCACCCCAGTTCAGACATGGCCATATGCAAGTCAGTCTGACCCTGTGCCTCATGGGAACAGTCCAGCCCGAACTGCCAAGCCACTGGAACTGCCAAGCCAAGGCATGGCTTGGCAGTTCGGGCTAGACTGTTCCCATGAGGCACAGGGTCAGACTGATTTGCATATGGCCATGTCTGAACTGGGGTGGCAGAGTGGGCTAAAGAACAGTGATGGATTAAACCCAGATCCTTTGACTGGGTGTGAGTGTTTAATTGGTTCAGATGCTCCGTCCATCACCACCCCCTTTTGTACCGCTTTGTTCGACATAAGTTGGCAAGGTATGCTCAGACGTGAGTCCCTTGCTCACTTTGCCACTGGATTCAAGCAAGCCTGGCTGAAGACGACTGAAATGCCAGAAACCGGTCCTAGGAAGCTTGTTTCCGGTCCAGGGAAGGCATGGCTTGGCAGTTCGGGCTGGACTGTTCCCATGAGGCACAGGGTCAGACTGATTTGCATATGGCCATGTCTGAACTGGGGTGGCAGAGGGGGCTAAAGAACGGTGATGGATTAAACCCAGATCTGTTGACTGGGTGTGAGTGTTTGATTGGTTCAGATGCTCCGTCCATCACCACCCCTTTTTGTACCGTAACTGCAAAAAACAGCGCCACATCTTGGCCCGAGGAACAAGATCGAAAGCCGACTTTAAGTCGACAAAGGCAGCATATAACGTGCCTCCCCCTATTACCACCGTGCGCCAGTAGACAAGTATACATCTGAATACCTGGTCTATGGTGCTTGTACAAGACCGAAAGCCCGCCTGCAGGTGGGACAGGATGATGGATTCCTCCAACCATGACTGAAGTTTATTTAAAATCATTCTTGCCAGGACCTTTTGTATGCAATCTAGTAGGCTAATGGGCCTATAGTTCCCTGGAATTGTGCGATCCCCTTTTTTGTATATAGGTATGATTTCCGCTCCTGCCCACGTACTTGGCATTGGTGCACCAATAGCCACTGCGTTTGCTAGGAGCTGAATATATTCCACCCAGTTTGATAAGTCGTAGAGGAAGAGATCAGTGGGGATACAGTCAGGCCCCAGAGCCCTTCCTCTTGGTACTGACTGAAGTGCAATTTCCACCTCATGCTTAGTAAAGTGTAGATTAATATCCAGAGGTGGAATGACTTGGAATTCTAGATTAGCCTCTGCACTTGAAAACTGTGCTGTAAAGTGGGAGACCCACCTGTCGCGCTCCACATAGTTATGGGGGACATTATTAGGAACACCGCTACCCCATCTCACCAATTTCCAAAACGCACACATACTCCTCCCTAGGGATGCTTCCAGCAAATCGCCCCAATGCTGTTCATCCCAGGCCCTTTTGGCATAGTGCAGAGCACTCTTGTAGTCGGACCTAGCTTTGCAAATTGCAGCCCTGTCCTTGGATCGAATTGCGGCCGCAATATTTCTATATGCCTGGCGGCATGAAGTGCCATACCAGGGTGCTGCTTTCGAATCAATCTGACGGCTGGGATTCTTGCTTCTCTTAATAAAATAACTTTTAAGCTTTAAAAACAATTCCTCATGGACCTGTTCAGTTTTATCATTCAACTCCCCCTGCATAACACAAGACTGTAACTTGCCAATGGCATCAACTAACAAGCTTTTCATTTCAACCAAATGCTCTTCGTTTTGAGAAACATTTGCCCACTTGACACGTCTAGTGTCATTGGTCAGTCTAACCTCAACAAAATCAGTACGTGGAGCTAAACTAGCTCCACATACTGACGTTGAACTTAATACAGAGAGCAAAAGGGGATTATGGTCACTCTCCGGTCTTTCACAGACCTCCATATCTACAAGGTTACACCAGAGCTCCTTATTTAACATAAAAAAGTCAATTCTACTGGTACGTAAACCGTTGTTAAAAGTATGGGAACCTACTTTTTCTGACTTGGTTCTTCCATTGGCAGCCCTTATCCCATGCTCCAAACAGAATACTTTTAATTGGAGAGCTGCACTTGACCATTTTTTAATAGCGGGAATGTCTAACTGGGGGATGGACCACTCGGCATCCTCCTCAGTACCAAGATTAACGTCATGAATGTCCAGGGGTTCAAACGTACAATTAAAATCACCAGCTATTATGACATTGTTACCTACTCTGTGATCTAATAAAAACAAATCTAAAGAGGTGACAATAGGGGAAGCTTTCCCCCCTTGCAAACCTCGCGAATAAACATTAATAAGTAGAATATCAGGGACAGTTACTCTTGATAGCCTTACTATTAGAATGTCCCTGGAATCAATATGAAGCTCCTGAGCTGAATACTTCTCAGTCTGTCTGACCCAAGTGGTCAATCCACCCTTTGGTCTACCACGCTGTCCTTTTTCTGCAGCTTTCGCAAAGTTAAATACCCTTGGCGAAATACTGCATCGGTAGCCCATGTTTCTTGGAAACACAATATGTCAGCTTGCTCGACAAATTTAGACCAGTCTACAGAGTTTGTTTTTTGAGAAAGCCCTGCAATGTTCCAGGAAACTAACTTGAGACCTGTTGTATCACAGAGACTGTTACTGTGGCCTAATTGCGGTCACAAAAATCAGTCGCAATCCCAGCAACACCAGCTACTTCCTGCATAGAGTTGTCGGGTGGACCCCTGTCCTTAACCCTACCCATGTCCCTTCTTGACCTACCCCCAATTTCCTAAGCCCCTCTCCTGCTAGCGGTACTTGGAGTATGTTGCCTGGCTTCTAGCATACTGGAGCCCCATCCCCCCCTCTCGGAGAAAATGGTGACTGGGTGGTCATATTACACTCTACAGCAGATTGCAGTCAATCAATATCCTCCAAGATGGAGAGGAGTTCAAATCTGTTTAATGTCGGGACTACGTAATCATAGGGACCTCGAACCTGAGCAATATTTCTTGCACTATCCCTAACTGTAATGGGCGGTAAAGAAGCCAGATAGAAAAAACCCAAGGGCAAGATATGAATAATATCTTCACTCAAAACCCTTGTGCCTGCCCTTTCCAAGATTGTTTGTACAAGAGATGGGGACCCAAAACTAAGCACCACACAATCCCCTCTAAAATGTTTCTGGTTATGCCCTACCCATGGAACTCTGCGAACCATTTTGAATTCTCGAAACAGGGAACCGCCCAACCCGGTTCTGGTATTTAGCATGTGTAGAGCTTTATTCTTTAGCGACTCCCAGTGTTCAACATTATTTGAAGAGAGTACTGGTACGTTAGAGAGGACAATGGTATAAGTTGTAGTTTTCGGAGGAAGATTGAGAGAACTGCTAGGAGTGGTATTCCTACCCCGTGTGGTACCCAGATCCCGACTCCATTGTTGTTCCCTAGTGCATACTGGACCATTGGGTTAGGTGTGTAGACTACTTACGAGGGCATTGGAAACTGGTACTATCCTACCATCATTGTGGTCACTGCGGTCTATCTCATTAGATTGACTTTTGCTGTGCACTGTAACTAGACTGGATGCAGTTGGCTGACCATTTGTGACCTTACCCAGAGTTGACGTTAATAATAATTGATGTTGCTCTAGCTTAGACAACCTCATATCTATTTCTGATAGTTTAGTTAATAGGGGATCTAACAATGCCTCTATTTTCTCGCCCATTTTAGAAAGGAGAACCTTCTCAAAATCCATGAACACATGTTTAATGTGGGCTCTATCCTCTTCCTTATCTATTTTTGGCTATTGAGGAAACAACTACCTGACCCTCCTCATTATCTGTGCATTTACTCCTTGTTTTAACCACCTTGCTAGTACGGGTCGAAATTTGCGGCTGCCCACGCGCCTTCCGTTTTTTATTATGAACCTTCCCCACCTTTATCTGCTCCAATCTCTGTTGTCGTGTGAGTATTTTAGGAGAGGGGGAAGGATCAAGAGATACAATACTGCCATTAGAAGGATGGTTACTTACTTCTGTAGTATGTATCTGGGCAGTCACCAAGTGAATAGGGTCTACAGTTGGAGCATCAGTAGGGGGGAGACTAGATGTATATGCTCCTATTGAGACTCAATGGGGTTGGGGATCTAGGGAGAGTCTTTTTTCAGTAAGTTTGATCTCATGCATAAGAACCGACTCAGCCCGTGAAAGAAAAGCATCTAGTGTGCCCACAACCCCCGGACCACCCACTCCCCTACGATTGGCTTTAGACATGCTAAGACTTAAAATTAAAAGACACCCAATGAAGCCAATTCTATAAGTCACATAAAAAAGCGACACCAAGTAAATATTTTGTGCTAACCAAAGAAGCCTTCATCACAAAAAGTTTATGCGAAGAGGGGTGGCCCAGCCTCCTTCTGGCCCTGACGGGCGCGGACGGGCCCGCCCTTGTCCCGGGCTTTGCCCGGTCAGCGCCCGCGCGCACCCCGCGCTGTGGGAGGCCGAAGTCTGTTTTAAGCGCCTCCTGGCGAAGACGCGTGTGGACTGCGCCACTAGGGCTTCTGGGAGTGGTGATCTTCGGAGCCCGTGTCTGCAGGCGGCGATACGATGCAGTACAGCCGTCCAAACCGGAATGCCCCAGGAGCAAGTGGCAGATAGGTCCGTTCAGCGTGGAGTTAGGCAAGGGTAGAAAAGCGCGTCCCGCGCTGCGGGAGGCCGAAGTCTGTTTTAAGCGCCTCCTGGCGCTTCAAAATGACCCGTGTGGACTGCGCCACCAGGGCTTCTGGGAGTGGTGGTCTTCTGAGCCCGTGTCTGCATGCGGTGATACGGTGCAGTACAGCCGTCCAAACCGGAATGCCCCAGGAGCAAGTGGCAGGTAGGTCCGTGCAGCGTGGAATAAGGCAAGGGTAGAAAAGCGCGTCCCGCGCTGCGGGAGGTCAAAGTCTGTTTTCAGCGCCTCCTGGCGCTTCAAAATGACGCGTGTGGACTGCGCCACTAGGGCTTCTGGGAGTGATGGTCTTCTGAGCCCGTGTCTGCAGGCGGCGATACGGTGCAGAACAGCGGTCCAAACCGGAATGCCCCAGGAACAAGTGGCAGGTAGGTCCGTGCCGCAGCGTGGAGTAAGGTAAGGGTAGAAAAGCGCGTCCCGCGCTGCGGGAGGCCGAAGTCTGTTTTAAGCGCCTTCTGGCGCTTCAAAATGACACATGTGGACTGCGCCACTAAGGCTTCTGGGAGTGGTGGTCTTCTGAGCCCGTGTCTGCAGGCGGCGATACGGTGCAGTACAGCTGTCCAAACCGGAATGCCCCAGGAGCACGTGGCAGGTAGGTCCATGCAGCGTGGAGTAAGGCAAGGGTAGAAAAGCACGTCCAGTTTGACAATATGAAGGACCCGAAACACATTGCAAGAGTGACAGCAAGAAAAGACATATATTCAAAGAGAGCAATTGCCTTAATATTTAGCTTATGCTATTACAATGCATGAATTTCAAGGTTTAAACTTAAATTATGCATTCATTACAAATGACCTAACTGTTTTTAAAGAGGGAATGGCATATGTTGCTTTATCCCATGTGAAAACTTTACAAGGACTATATATTATAGATGTTGATGACACCAAAATTAATGCAGACCCTTCTTGTGTATGCCAATACATTATCGTTTAAGACAGATATATACACTGTCTCTTGTCCAATATAGAGTGGTGTCTAAACCTAAAATATATATGAAAAGGAAAGAAAGCGTTACAACCAATGAGTCTTTGGAAACAATTGAAATGTGTGAAAAAAGAAGAAAGAGCACAACCTTGAAGTTTTGGGACTTCAGTTTACTAAGTCCCAAATGGTACAAATGGTATTAACTGCTTTATCAATGTAATTGTTCATTTGCTTTTATATTTACCTTTAATAAAAGACTTACTTTTGGAAAACACAGGTAAGCATTTGTGTAAGACTGTAACTAATTTGTATACCCTACTTCAGTTCAATTAATCAATATAAGCTTTATTCGATTTCACTTGGTAAATCAAAAAAGCATTATTTAAAAAATCTGTGCATTACACGTCATTATGGATAAAAATAGTAAAAAGGAAAATCAAATACTTATTAAAGCAAAATTGTTGACTATAACAATTTTCTGCAAGTAATAACAGCCCATAAATAGCATGACATAACACTGCAGATGTAAGAATTCAGGAGCGATTGTAAGAACAAGAAGGTTGGCCAGCATTGTACTAAGTTTAAGGACCTCAGCAATGGCATAAGCAATCATTTTCTCGCGTCAGACTAAAATTAGCAAAATAAAATTGTGCATAGTTTTTTGTTGTTGTTTTTTTAAGTTTTAAAAGAACTTTATTGGCGTCAAATGGTTTAATACACAGCACGATACCTACATTCCTGGCGGGCCGGCAATGCGTTTATGTTTAAGGCAGTAGAGGCGGGAGGGGAGTACACAGCAAACCGCCTACAACCACATTGGGCCGGCCGCTTCAGGGGGACAATTATCTTAAGTCGCCGCCGCAAAGGTTCTGAACATTTATACTCTTAGTTAACAAAACCAAATAACAGAGCATTAATGCCACTAGTCACCTATGTTAGTTAGATAGAATGTCTACATTCGGTAGTTCCTACCCCATAGTTTCGTGTATATAAGGTATGCTCCATTTCCCATAGCTACATTTCTGTTGTCATGTCTGATCTTTTCTGATAACCTCTATTTATCAATGTTCATCCCTGCCTTGTGTGTCGTTCCCAGCAGTACGAGAGAGAGGAGAAGCACCAATGAAGCATAGCGCCGTATTTTAGCGGGTAGTGGTTCAGTTTACCCTAAGAGGGCGGTGAGGAAGTCTTCTGGCACGTGTGTTCCTGTCATTTGATCTAGAGCAAGCATTACTTCCCCCCAATATCGGCGGACAGTCCCAAGTCAAGTGTTTGAAATCCGCTCCCTGTTCCCCACATCGAGCGGTGTCCCGCAAGTGTAGGTGATGTAGGTGTGCAGGTGTGAAATATAGCCGGTGAACATATTTGTAGTGTATTATGTGCAGCCTGCTACTGGTGGAGACTTCGCCAGTTTGGCGACAACAGAAGGACCATTGTTTTTCCATTAGGGGATGCCCTAGCTCCCTCTCCCATTTGGTCTTAGCTGGTGGGGGGTTATACTCAAATTCCTTTTGAGTGGTGCGATTCAAAAGTGACACTACGTGTGTAGGAGTGGTTTGTTGTAAAAGGGCTTGAAGGGGGGGCATGATGGGAGGTTCTTGCGGAAAGCATGGGGTGAGGTACCGCATATCCTGCCTAAGCCTAACATAATAGTACCGATCTAGAGGGGTGGGAGAGGAGGTTCAGAAGAATTCATCCCTAGTTCGGAATTTCCCTTTTTGATAGAGTTGTCCCCAAGTGAGACTGGACAGCTTGCCTAATAAGCGGCGGCAACCCCCTTCTTGTGTAATCGGGAGATCATGTCTCCCTTGGAGGGGTAGTAAAGGTGAATATAGTAGGGGACAGTGGGTCCTTCGGGCCAGGTCCTTCCAAGCGCTGGTAGTGCATTGAACAGTGGTGGAAGCTGAATGTCTAGGGACCGCGGGGTGCTCTGGTATGCTGAGCATGGTATGGGGGTCATGTAGCCATCTATTGCGAGGTGGGGCATGTATGGGGAGATACACCCAGTAGGCTGCAAAGTGAGTCTGAGCGCATATGAAATAAAGTTCCAAATGGGGTATTTTGAAACCGCGAAGGGTTGAGTGAGGATGTCCCAGCTTAATCTGGCGTGTTTTCCCCCATACAAGACAAATCATTTGGGTTTTAATATCTTTAAAAAAATGGCGGCTAGGAACATAAGGTATATTCATAAAAAGTTAAAGCACTTAGGGAAGTATCAGCATTTTGATCAGTGAGGCTCTTCCAGCCATAGAGCGGGGCAGCGCAACCCATCTAGTGATTTTGTCAGTGAGGAGATCAAGCGTTCTTCCGTAATTGGACCGCATCAGTTCAGCTTGATCCCTAGAGATGTTTATTCTGAGGTATGTAAGCGTGTCTGCACACCATTTGAGTGGAGAGTCCGGCTCGAATCGTGTGGTGGCGTCCATAAGAGGGTATATCTGGGATTTCCCCCAATTGATGTTAACCCCAGAGAGGTGGCCAAACTCGATAAGGAGTCTAAGGATGGGGTTAAGGCTTTCGTCTGGGTTGCGCAGATACAGCGTAAGGTCATGGGCGTACTGGAAGATTAAAATTTGGCATTCTGGATAGATCAACGCATGGTCTCGATAATGTTGTTTGACTTTGGCCGCTAGAGGCTCAAGCGCTATGGTGAAGAGTAGGGGCAAGAGGGGGCATCCTTGGTTGGTGCCCCTAGCTATTGTGAAGGGTGAGGATTGGACACCGTTGACCATGACTCTAGCCTGTAGGCCAGTGTATACCAAATCTATCCACGCAAGGAAAGGAGCAGGAAACCCCATGCGCTATAAGACGAAAGCTAGGTAATCCCACTCTAATGAGTCGAACGCCTTGGTGGTGTCAAGAAATACTGCTGCAGTGTTCATATCGGGATCAGTCTCCTGGAGGACAGCAATCAAAGTGCGCAGATTATGAGACGTGCCTCTATTTGGCACAAAGCCTGATTGGTCGGGGAGTACAAGAGCAGTCGTAAGGGCTGATGCGGTTAGCGATCAATTTTGCTAGTATTTTGGCACCAACGGTAATTAATGAGAAGGGTCTATATGAGTCGCAGCTGCGACTCATATAGACCCTTCTCATTAATTACCGTTGGTGCCAAAATACTAGCAAAATTGATCGCTAACCGCATCAGCCCTTACGACTGCTCTTGTACTCCCCGACCAATCAGGCTTTGTGCCAAATAGAGGCACGTCTCATAATCTGCGCACTTTGATTGCTGTCCTCCAGGAGACTGATCCCGATATGAACACTGCAGCAGTATTTCTTGACACCACCAAGGCGTTCGACTCATTAGAGTGGGATTACCTAGCTTTCGTCTTATAGCGCATGGGGTTTCCTGCTCCTTTCCTTGCGTGGATAGATTTGGTATACACTATACTGTCGATTTGCCTGGTTTGGGCAAGGAGATTATGCGTGCCTCGCGCATCATGGGAGGTAGTATGCCGTTTCACGCGCCTCTCCAAATACATGTCGCAGTATGGGGATAAGTAAATGGGGGAATGTTTTATCAAATTTGGCCGGGAGACCGTCCGGCCCAGGAGCCTTGCCTGATTGAAGTTGCATTATGGCGGAGATGATCTCATTTTCGTGGTGTGCTAAGAGAAATTTCCTGTCCATTTCCTAACCAGGCTATTGCGGTGTCCTCAAACAAGGGGGTGAACTCCACCGAGTGAGTTCTATGTGTCTTATATAGAGCTTTGTAGAAGCTGCAAAAAGCTTCCACAATCTCAGAGGTGCTTCTATGCAGTTGACCGTTTTCATCTTCGATTTCAAGGACCATATTAGAGAAGCGGTAAGGGCGAATCAGAGAGGCGAGCGCATTCCCCGGTCGTTCACCCTGTCCATATCGGCGTGCCTGGTGGTATTTCCCTCTAAATTTACATTCACTCTCAGCTGTCTCCTGATATTCAGTAAGTAAGCTTCTCAACTGAACCTGTAGTTCTGGGGTGGGGGCGTCCTGCATCCTAGTTTCCTTACGTTTGAGTTCTGTCTCCAGGTTGCGGAGTGTGGAGCGGATATCTTTCAGAATTCCCCCGCTTTTTGCAATACAACTTCCTCGAATGGTGACTTTGAATGCCTCCCATATCATGGAGTATTGCTCAACCGAGTTTTCGTTTTGTGGAAAGAAGTCAGTTATTTCTTGTTCTAGTTCCTGTTTAAACACCGGGTCCAATAGGTTTTGTGGGTTTAAGCACCAGGATATAAAGGGCGAGTAGTTATGAGGGGGAGTAAGGGTGATAAGTGCTTGTGAGTGGTCGGAATATGTGCTGGGGAGGTATGAAGCATGTGTCAGCCAAGGAGCTAGACCCCTGGTGAGGAGCCATCCATCTATTCTTGACCAAAAGGCGCGTGCCGTGGTGTAACATGACCCTTCCCGAATCTGCGGGTGTAAATGCCGCCAAGCATCCATCAGCTCATATTCCTCGACTATCGTTTAAAGGGTGTAGTGTGCCTTGGAATAGTGATGCGGTTGTGGGTGTGAGCGGTCTAGTGTGGGATCTAAAGTAACATTGAAATCTCCGCCCCATATCACATGCGTGGACCCATTATCTATGATCTTCCCCCAGAGTACCCGAAAGAACTCTGGGTCATCAGTGTTCGGTCCATAGCTGGAGACAAAAGTGATAGACTGAGCTAACAGCCGGCCCCAGAGGATGTTGTAGCTGCCTTGCGAGTCTTCGTAGGACCCTATGGGGGTCTAGGGGAGAGAGAGTTTCACCAGTATAGCTGTTCCTCGTGTGTAAGAAGAATATGAAGAAAATCGGGTGTAATTTGCCCATCGGGATGCAAATGTAGGGGAGGCAATGTGACTAAAGTGCGTTTCTTGAATCATCGCACAGTGAATATTATGACGATCCAGCTATGAGAGAATGTGCCGTCTTTTGCGGGGGCCACCCAGGCCTCGTACATTCCAAGCTAGGAAGTCATATGCAGGGGTCTAGGGCGGTTGTCCATGGTGATAATACAGTATGTAGTTATTAGGATGCGGGCATTGTGTGTTCCGACACTGTAGTGTAGACATAATCATAAGCATCAGGACGTTGGTGAGTGGCTTAAAGTAACTCCCTGTTCTTTCCAACAAACTGTACAGGGTTCCCCGTCCCACATCAGCACCCCAATCCTGCCGTGGCCCATTCCCCCCTCCCCATGTTCCCCCTTGTGCCAAGTTCCCAACTGGGGAAGATGGCCTAAACCTTATCATAACTGCAAAATACAGTGTTTAAGGTTCACCTGTCGGATGGAATACTAGAGGGTGACCAGAGCCTCCTCGCTGGGCGAAGGTTCTCGGGCAGTATTGTAAATGTCCATCTCATCATAATGTCTGTTTTGGTCTTCTGTCTTGATGGGTCCTGCCAGCAAGGTAATGCCAGGCATGTGTGGCGTCTCGGAAGTCAGTTTCTCGGCCCAGTTCGTGAAGTGCTGATGCTTTTATAGAAGCTAAATAAAGTCCATAGTTTGTGACAGCGTCACTAGGGGAGCGTGCATGGCCTGGGAATCGACGATGCTGACAGGTTTGTAGGCGTATAGTTTCTCTTTTTTCTTTATTTTTTTGCCATGGTAGCTTGTAGTTTGCTGCTAGCCTTTGAGTTCTTTCATGGATTACATGTCCGGACCGCTATCTGGTCTGTAGTTTGCATGGCAAGGGCGGCATCACGTAGAGTTATTTAATGTCAGAGGTGCTGCCATTACCCACTGGTTGGTGTGTTGGAGAGGATTGACCCGCAGGTTGCTTTGTTAAAGTCTTAAGGAAATCCTGGACGTGTTGCGGGTTAGTAAAGAAATGTTGTTTCACTTGATGTGTAATTTTTAGTCGGGCAGGGAAGAGCATGGCATAGGGCAGGTTGAGTTGTTGTAGTTTTTTCTTCACTTGGAGAAATTTCTTCCTTTGCTCCTGTACTGCCATGGTGAAGTTTGGGCATATCGAGATTTCTGTCCCCTCATATCGGAGTTGACCATGTTCTCTGGAGAGGCGGAGAGCCGTGTCCTGATCCCGTTAATTGAGTAGTTTAGCTACTATCGGGCGAGGAGGGGTCTCAGGGGGGGTTGGGCCGTCAGCGATCGATGTGCCCTCTCAACAACAAGGACCGGCCAAAAGGCCTCCCTGCCGAACAGTGTTATGAGGACGCGCTCCACATATTCTTCCATCTTACCGGTAGCTGTTGACTCCGGCACGCCTAGGATTCATAGATTATTCCTCCGTGAGCGTGATTCTAAATCTTCGTTTTTGGCCGCTTTCACCTTTTGGACCCTTTCCATTTCGAGCGTGCGATTTGCCTTGGTAGTGGAGGTGTCTTCTAAGTCAGAGATCTGACGTTCCTCCTCCGTTAAGCGATCGTCATGCTTCTCAACTCTGTGAGTAAGTCCGTCCAACCTGGTGTTCATGGAGTCCATTTTTGATTCAATAAAGGTCAGGCTAGAATGCATCACTAATAACAGTTCTTTCAGATCTGCTGTACAGGTAGTCGGGGCATTGGTTTGATCCTCCTTGCGTGTGTCGAAATTAATTTTGTCGTCCGTCTGGTTTCCCCACGGTGGTGGATTGGCAAGTTCGATGGATTGCTTAGGGTCCGAGCGAGGCCGCCTGATGATTCGCTTCTGGTCCTCAGTGGCCTCAGGGATTGGAATGACGTGGCAATAGTCCTCCAATTTGTAATTTGTTGACTCCAGTATGTGTACAGCGGGTCCCCAAACTTCTATCTGGTACAAAGGTTGTGGGTAGCATGTTGATTCTATGTGTTTCTCACGTCAGACGTGGTCCAGATGGGGCACAGCTGCGCAGGAAATGACCTTCGGTGAGGATACGTATCGTAACGGCTATTCCTGCAACGAAAGGCAGGGTGGGGTGGCGTCCTCTTCTCAAGTGGTCAAACCATAGGCGGCAGGGTATGGCCTTGAGTCTTCATCTGTGCCCCATGGGAATGGCCTCACACTGCGGATTCCAATTTCCAATACGCCGTAAGCATACAGTGGGGGGAACCAGTTCTGTGTACCCGATCATACAGGCCCTTGCGGTGTCAATTGCAACAGTCTCCCGGGCCCCGCTGAGTAGTCTTCTGGCGGTCCGCGTGTGTCAGAAGCGTGGGTGACTCCTCTGCAGGATTAGGCAGTAGGAGGATGGCGCGGGTCTGCGGGAGCACAATGGCGGGTCCTCCCTCCTTTCAGGCCGGCTGTCGATGGTGCGTGTTGTTGTAGCGGGCCCCAATGCGTAATCTTCAGCACAGCGTCACTGTGTTGCAGTGGTCTCCCCAGCCGGCGGAGGCAGCAGGGTTCGGGCCATTCGGTACCTGACGCAGTGTCAGGGTGCCCGGCAGGGTCGTCGCTCGCCATGGAGCATTGTCGATTCCCCACTGCGGGCCTCACCTGCTCCATGCCAGTCAGCAGGTCAGTGTGGGGCGTGGCTCAATGGCGGTAGCGGTGCAATGGGTGCTCAGCGTTCAGTTTGGCCTCACGCAGCTATCGGGGGCAGCGCAGCACTTACTGGTCAGTCCGAGCGGTGGATATTGGGTTTCGCACACAGCAGCCAGGGAGTCCGGGAGAGCACCAGGAGTCGCGTCGCCCATCCACCGCTCCCCTCTGCCGCAGCATCACAGGGGGCTCTGGCGACCCAGCTTTTTCCTCCTCATGGGCCGCTTCGCGGAGGCCGCAGGGCCGCGGCATTTCATGCGGGGACAACAGTGATCTGGCGGGGATCGGCTTCACCGCAGCCAGTCTTTTACTCCGCTCCGGATGGTTCCACTATCCAGGCGATCTCGCCAATGCCATGGCCGCAGGCAAGGAGTTCGATCCACCCACAGCAGCGCCATCTCGCCCGGCTCATCCAAGCAGTGCCGCCACCATTTTGTGAAGCACAGCCGTGGGAGCTGAATTGGTAGTAGCGCACTCCAGGCAACCCGCCAGTCGCCAAAGGTACCAGCTGATGGCTCCGCGAGTTCTGCGGTTCAGTTGTGCTGTTTAGCGCTTGATAGGGATTGAGATGTGGAGGATATTAGGCGGATGAAGGCCTGAGCTGCAAGAGCCTCACACAAGTGCGGAAATCTTGCTTAGTGCCCTCCAGAGCCCCCTCAAAACAGTGTGCATATTACTTTGAATTGATGTATTATCACAGGAACATTTAGATAAAATGTGTGACCAATCATTTGTATTGGGAAAACAGATAAAAATGAAAAATTTACATCCCAAAACAAGTTAATATGGGGCCTTATCAGGCAGTTTGTACTCGTTTTGGATAAGGTTGTAAATCATAAGTGACCAGAATCATTTGATTCTTAAGGGCATTGGGATTCTGTCTGCAGTTCTATGGACAGCCTTAAGTTCTTCAGCAGGGATAAACACCCTGTCTTTAGTTCCCTCCTGCTGGTGGATATCAGGGATTCTGGATGGTTAAAATGTTCTGTATGCCCCAATCAGTTAAAACACGTTTGATGTACTTAAACCACTGGATTTTGAGGGGATTTGAGACATTCCCTGATAATTTAATGATTTAAACCAGTAGACTCAGATGTCCAGTTCTTATGTCAGAGCAAAACTAGCTGAGTCTTGATTAAGTCTGCTAGATAAGGTGCCCCTAGTTCAGAATGGCAAGAAAAGGTGAGACAACAGTTGGGTACAACTAGGAGATTAATTAAAAAGGCATTTTGAGCCATTTGTAGCAATTGGCAGTTAACATATCCCCGCACTCCTGCCCATATGTGGCAGTGGACCGACATTTTGCTCTGTAGATAGTCAACATCTCATTTGGGGACTTACTACCTAACTTCCTAACAAAATTAGATAAGGCTAATGGTTTTAGTAAAAAGGATCTGCCTGGAATTAATTGTGTGCGTCCATGTACCCTCTGTATCAAATAGGATGCCTAATTAGGAAAAGGTTGGGGTAAACAAATCTTAGTGCTATCAATCAAAATATCACAGCATTCAGAGACCTGTTCCTGCACTTCATGATAAAAGTTCCAGGTCCTGCATATATGTAACTAGCTGCCCGCCCCGACATTGTCCGGGGATAAAATAGAATCTCTGCAATGGTTGTAATAGGCAAGGCAAATTTATTTCAAAACTTGCCTGTGTGTCCGCTCAGAAGCCCTCGTTCGGTACCGCTGAAGGTGAGCGTGTGCTCTTCTGTTTGTTGTCCTTGCCGCAATATGCGAACGCGTGTGTCCGCTCCAGGTGACGCGGCAGCCGCAAACTAGTTTGTCCGCTGTAGCGCCACTTAGACGCACCACATGACGTCAACGGCCAACAATGCCAAATGCAACTCTCGCGTCTAATGGCAAATGCAACTTCCGCTTCTCGCAAGCGGTGGAATCCATGTTTGTTTTGAGGAATGCCGCGCCCATCGCTGTATGCACACGCCCCCCATCGCTCTATGCACACGCCCACAGCACAACGCTTCTCGCAAGTGGTATCATTCAGCAGGGTTGGGTTTTGACGAATGCCGCGCCCATCGCAAGCGGTATAATTCAGCAGGGTTGGCTTTTGGCAGGGTTGAGTTTTGACGAATGGCGCGCCCATCGCAAGCGGTATAATTCAGCAGGGTTGGGTTTTGACGAATGCCGCGCCCATCGCTCTATGCACACGCCCCCAGCACAACGCACACGCCCACAACGGACTACTTTTTCCCAAACGTTCTTTTTCCCTTCTAATGTATATGTTGGGCTGGTGTATAGCGTATGTCCATCTGCTGATACTCTCCTTTCCAACGCTGTATTGGGTGTTCCGGTTGGCGCTGTGGTTCCGGAGCTTACCCGCCTTAAAGGTTTGGGCTCTCTCTTTATAATATTAGTATGGATAAACTTAGTAAGTAGACGGTGCAGTACCCAAAGGTGTATGGGCCATAAGTACAGCATTGTCAGCATAGAGGAGGGTTGGAATTGATTGATGACAAATTTGAGGAAGATCTCTGCATTTACTTGCCAGAACACTGCCCAGACTGTTTATATACAGATTAAACAGGAAGGTAGTGAGTACCCAACCCTGCCTGACCCCTCGCCTTATGCTAAATGATTGTGTACACTCTCCCTTAAATCGTATCGTACCCTTGCTCTACTCCCTGATAACATTTCTATGAGGAAGTTTACAGTAGGTGGCTCTACCCCAAGAGCAGTCATAATGATCCACAACTTTTCATGGGCAACACAATCAAACGCAGATGTTAAATCTACAAAAGCTAAGAACATGTTACCTTGTTTAATGTGCGTGTACTTCCCAATTAAGAGGCTCAGATTTAATCCTTGTTCAACTGTCCCCCACCCTGAGCGGAATCCATATTGTAAATTCGACAGGATTTGTTAGGATTTCACCCAGTCCTTTAGTCTATTCAGGATGATTCGGCCAACCAGCTTGACCAGGGAATCTATTAGAGTCGGTCTATAGCAGGCAGGGTTATTGCAATTGCCAAACTTCAGTTAAACAAACAATCATGCCAATCTACAAGAGTAGTGAGGGAATGTTTTACAGGAACTCTTCGTTTCTCAATCAATAAGAAACAGGATGCCTAGGAACCTTGTATGACTATTCTTGAAATTGTAGCAAATGAGTTTTCCACATCCAGATCTTTTTACTCTAAACTACTATTGGAAACATGAATGCTTAAATGCTTTTTCAAAAGTCACGAAATATGGAAGATTTGTATGTCTTCCTATTCCTGATTGTAAATCAATATAATTTAAGAAATTGATACCTCAAGCATTGTACTCAAACTTTTGTTCAAATTGTGTATGTCAACTTCTCTCAAGCCATTCCTTAACTATGGTGGAAAGTATTTTTGTGTCATGATACAAAGAAGTGCTCCAGATAAAACCAAACTGAATAATATAATTAAAGATATCACTGCTACTCAAATGTAAATTTCTGGACGCACTTCCACTTGTCCTGCAATTATTTTCCATCATGGGGAAAAACACTATTCGTGGTCATAACACCATATATTTAAGATCAATACAGGGTGTCCTGAATGTGATGGCACTAAATTAACCTATAAACACAGATTGTCAAAACATTTAATGAACTGTTACCTTCTGATACTAACTCCTACATTTTAATTGTAGGTCAAAAACTGAACATTTGTGAAATATGGATTCTAAATGCTACCTACTACCTACAGTAGATACATCTTTATGTGGCCTAACATGGTTGCTGACTTGTGAAGAAATCGACTGTTTTAGGTAAGAATTGTAGTTAGTTATTAGGAAGAGCTTTACAAATGTATAGTTGAACAGCCATAGTATTAGGATGGGTTTTTTCACAATCCATTTGATAGTTGTTTTTCCCCAGTGTTTGATGATGACCAACATATAATGCTAATCTGCACCCTCGGGGGTGATAAATGATAACATACCGTAGTAACTTTCCTGTTACTACCATCTGAAGAACACTAAATAAAAACATTTTGTTTCAGTATCTATGCATGTTTATTGCTCCAGATTAAATGTCTGCTAGTTCTGTGTTTTAAATAAATAACATTTGAATTTTTGCAAGGAACAATAGTATTTATATATCTACTGACTTCATGAAACTTACGGTTCACTTACTTCTCCTTTAGTCTTCGATTTTATATATTACTAACAGTACCTGTAAATAAAAAGTTAGCAATAATAACCAGCACTTCATTTTAAAGAAATTTGGAAATAGTACTTTATTTTCTTCTTTTAGTTTTCTTCTGTTTTTTCTCTCTTTTTTTCTTCATAAACTGAAGGTCAACAGGACTAGCTATAAAACCAAAAAAAAATGCACCCAACAGGGCACGAAGAAACCTGCACCAAAACAAAACAAAAACCCTATGGGGTTTGGGGAGGACAGCAGTGAGCAATGACAAGCTCATGATGAATATTTAAGTCACTCGTACCTGCGACGATAACTGTTTCCCAGTACAGACAGTAAGTTGCAGTCCCTGCATAGGGCTTTACAATGCTGCACTGGTGCCAGATGTGGTTGACAGCAACTTGCAAGCCACCCGCTTGAATGGTGGGTGGATCTGAAGTACGACTTTGTGGTCGTGGTTGAGTGGGCATGCCTGAAGTCGTAGGTACAGTAGCAAGTCGAACGTCCCCATTTGCCGCAGAGGTTTTCTCCTCCAGTTGAGCCAGATCCAACTGGCGCCTCCTTTCTTTGTGAGCCAAATGGGTGGCATGCATGGCACTCAGGTGCTTCCTGATTGTCCCTAGAGGGTACTGCTGTCCTGCTCCATGTGAGATTACTTTATTTCACAAACAACAAGTGACCCGTCGGGCGTTGACATTCTTCACCCCTGGTGGACTAGTGAAGAATTGCCAACCAAGAGATTTTTTTTACCGAGGTCCAACTCCTTGTCTTCCATAGCAATGTCCTATTTTTCCTCCTCTAATGCATGTTGAACAGCAGCATCAGTTTGACCTCCTTCAGCCATCTCAGTAAAATCTCCACCAACAAAGCGAGTCAGCAACAGCAGGTCTGTTTGAGTTCCGAACAGCTCATAACTACAACAGAAATGTCGCAAAATATAAACCACCTTTCTATTGGCTGGTAAGAAATGTTTCCAACCAATCAGAATCTTTATTACCATCGCGGAGTACCATGGTTCTCCTAGATAGTACCACAGTACCAGTGAAATCACCCACAAAAAAAGATACTGCTGCCTATTTTCAGTATACTATAAACACACAAAGTATCCAGATAGCTCAATTACAACAAATTAATCAATAGAATGAACTTTAGTTCTTAATTCCGAAGCCCGTTGTGAGTTTTTTCTCTTCTCTTTTAGAAAGAACAATATTATCACATTTGTTTCATGTCATCTTGTTGGGCAACACTTACTTTTGTTTTGCATTTATATGTAACAAACACTGTAAAACAATCCTTAACAAACAAATCATGAAACAACACAGTGAAAAATGATAAAGCAACACAATGAACATGTATGACATATCAAAATGCGATAAAACGTATATGACCAGTCCCTTATTTAACTTGTAAATACTAGGCGGACAATTACAATTCACCAACAGATGACATGATGACATGAAACAAATGTGATAATCTTGTTCTTTCTAAAAGTTCAAAAAGAGAAGTGAAATAAATCACAACGGACTTTGGAATTAAGAACTAAGGTTCGTTCTATTTATTAATTTGTTGTAATTGAGCTATCTGGATACTTTGTGTGTTTATAATAATTGAAGTGGTCCAATCCGAATAGTATAGGGACCCAAGCCTCCTTTGCGTGATCTATTTTCAGTATACAACATATACCCTGATTACTAGTTCTACTTTTCAGCTTCAAAAACGAACATAACTATACATAGCTTCACAATTTTAAAAACTTTTCTTTTCTAAAAATACAACAAATTTGCAAACAACAAAGGTTACAACTTAGTTATAGTTAGGGGTTATTACAATAAGCCATTTCAACAACACAAACATTAGAAATAGCATAGTTAGAGTTTTCTTTTTAAGGCTTGCAAAAAGCTTTATTTATACAAATGGTACTAGGGTACATTATAGAATATTACATATATTCGTCACTGATACAGTCTAACAACTATAATTCACCATATATATATAGCAACTGTAAAAGACAAAGTTTGCATCTCCATATCACAATTTATATATCATTACTACATAAATGTATCTATTAAAAGCCATTGTTTATAGTGTGAAGAATACATATACAATTGGTATGTTTTAGTTGATCTACTGTATCAGCGATGTATATATGTAATGTTCGATTATGGCCCATAGTATCATTTGTATAAATAAAGTTTTAATTAAAGCCTTAACAACAAAACTATAGCTATGCTGTTTCTAATGTTTGTGTAGTTTAATGGCATGTTGTAGTAATGTAATAACCCCTAACTATAACTAAGGGCCTGATTATGATGTCGGTCAGAAACGAAACCTCCCGACTCCTTGACGGATTTGGCCCTGACCGACTCGCGGTCGGCGGATCCGCCCGACCGATTATGATGCTTCAGATGGGAAAGACTCCCATTTACTTCAATAGGAGCCTGTGTTCTGACTGACAACACAGGCTCCTATGGGGAAAATGGGTGTCTGCGGAAAACCTTGCACCCAGTCGCGGGCACCCCATGGTGCCTGCCACACTGTGCATGGTTTTACAGGGGTGTCCCTTGGCTACCCACTGGACCCCAAATCGGAAGACTCAGGATGAAGGGGGGCCTGGTAGGGTTCCCAAAAGGCAGTTTCAGACAGCCTTTTTGTGTCGAACAGACCGAGTCGGAAAGGCTGTCGGAATCCGACATTGTATTCGGTCCGTCGGAAACTCTGTCCATTGAGCTGTATGTCTTGGCTCCGACCGACTTGGATTCTCCAAAAGCTGGTCGGAACCGATTCGGAATGACCGAACTGTTCCTCTTCAGACCGCGAGCATCATATTGGGTCGGTCAAAAATGTTTCTGACCAATGGCCTGAAAGGGCTCCGAATCGGATTTGGAATTGCCTAAACCGATCCGAAAGCCTTGTTTCCGACTGAATCGTTCACAGTTCAGAACGACCAAGTACAATGTCTGGAAACCGTAAGCGCTGACTGAATTGATTCCGGAAGGCATTCGGACAGGATGGTCCTTTCGGTTTTCCGAATGAGCGAGTATGATGAATAATTCACACAGCTTTACCTTTTCGGTTTGTCTGGAACGAATCAGCAGCCGGGATCGGACTTTGGGGGCTCGTAGCAGTCCCCCTTCACCTGGGGCCTTTCGAATCGGGCCCGGTGGGGCACCCATGTGTCCCCTCTTCCCAACCATGCACAGTGTGGCAGGCACCAAGGGGTGCCCACCACAAGGTGCACGATTATCCCCAAACACCCCTTTTGTCAATGTGAGCCTGTGTACGCGTTCGGTTGAAGTCAATGAGAGACTGACCAAATCGTATCTGGATGCATTCAAATGCATCATACTTGTTCGGTCGGACTCCCCTGATCCGAGTTGTTCGGTATGCTTTCTGAACAAGATCGGAATTGGGCCCCAAGTTGGGAGGATGGGTTCCGACACGGTCTAGGAGAGTCCAACTGCCATTCGGAGGCTTCCCGACCCACATCGTAATCAGGCCCTAAGTTGTAACCTGTGGGTTTTTTGTGTGCACTTATTACTATAACTAGTTCTTTGTCAAGACCGCAGTGTCTGTTTGTTTCTCGTTCGCCGGTGGGCTCAGTCCTGCAGCACTTTTTGTTATCAAGCGTATTTTTTTCATGCACTTTTGCCTACCGTGATAAAACAAAGCAGATTTTAAAGAATTGTACCACTGTTCTCAACTGAACTCATTGTTCCACAGAAAAAAATTAAATCAACTCTTAAATTCATTACTCCTTGAATGCACAACATATGTAAATATAATACATGTCTAAGGTGCTATACAATGTTTGTGAGGCGCACCATGCAATTTTATATGTTGGATTTTTCAGCATGACTTTAGTGTCCTCTTGTTGGTTGGAAGGCTCAAGGGTGATGTACAACCTGACACATGTCACCCTATTCCATGATTAATCCATTGTGATTAACGAGCAGTCTTTTGTGAAAGCCTGTACTTCATTGATTCTGTGGCATTTCCACTCACTCAAGGTGCGTTATGGTCGACATCAGGGGTACTCATAGTACGGGCCGCCAGCGGCCCGGCAAGCCTTCCTTGGCGGCCCGCGGACCTTCCAGACATCCTACCTGTGTTTAAAAAAAAAAAATTGACAGTGTCTGCAAACACCGCCAGTTGCAGCAGCGCTGTATGGGGGCCAGGCAATTCCAGCGCAGGTCAGAGTGGAGTTGCAAGGGCGCTGAGAAGAGGTGTAATACAACAAAGCCTCATTAACATGTAAGTGGTCTTTTAAAGAACTGTGAAGCACTCGGGTGCGGCCGGGAAGCTGTCTCAGCCCCGGCTGACACACACACGCAAGCCAGGTGAGGTGACAGAGGGAGGGAGAGGGAGGGAGGCAAAGGAAGAGGGAGGGGGAGGGAAAGGGAGGGAGAGAGAGGCAGACAGAGGGAGGGAGACAGAGGGTGACAGAGACAGGGAGACAGAGAGAGGGAGACAGACGGAGGGAAGAGGAGACAGACGGAGGGAGGAGGAGGCGGAGGGAGGGGGAGATAGAGGGAGGGAAACAGAGAGAGGGAGATAGAGGGTGACAGACAGAGGAGACAGAGAGAGGGAGGGAGACAGAAAAGGGGAGGGAGACAGAAAGATGGAGGGAAACAAACAGAGGGTGGGTTACAGACAGAGGGAGGGAGACAGACAGAGGGAGGGAGACAGGGGGAGACAGACAGAGGGAGACAGACAAAGGGAGGGAGAGGGAGGGAGGAAGGCAGGGAGGGAGGGAGGGAGACAGAGGGAGGGAGAGAGACACAGGCAGAGGGAGACAAGTGAAGGGAGGCAGCCGGAGGGAGACAGAGGGAGAGGGATACAGAGAGACAGGGAGACAGAGAGAGGGAGACAGACGGAGGGAAGAGGAGACATAGGGAGGGAGGAGGAGAAAGAGGGAGGGAGGGAGAGATAGAGGGAGGGAAACAGAGAGGAGATAGAGGGTGACAGACAGAGGGAGACAGAGAGCGGGAGGGAGACAGAAAAAGGGAGGGAGACAGAAAGAGGGAAGGAAACAAACAGAGGCTGGGTTACAGACAGAGGGAGGGAGACAGAGGGAGACAGACAGAGGGAGACAGACAAAGGGAGACAAAGGAAGGGAGAGGGAGGGAGAGGGAGGGAGACAGGGAGGGAGGGAAGGAGACAGAGGGAGGGAGAGAGACACAGGCGGAGGGAGACAAGTGGAGGGAGACAGGAGGAGGGAGACAGAGGGAGAGGGATACAGAGAGAGGGAGGGAGACAGACAGAGGCAGAGGGAGGGAGACAACGGAGACAGACAGAAGGAGGGAGACAGAGGGAGGGAGAGAGAGAGAGAGAGAGAGAGAGAGGGAGACAGACGGAGGGAGGGGGAGACAGAGGGAGGGAAACAGTGGGAGGGAGACAGAGGGTGACAGACAGAGGGAGACTGAGGAGACAGAGAGAGGGAGGGGGACAGAGGGAGGGAGACAGACAGAGGGAGGCCGAGGGAGAGGGAGGGAGGGAGAGGGTGACAGAGGGAGGGAGACAGAGAGGGAGGCACAGAGAGAGGGAGACAGAGCGGGAGGGAGACAGAGAGGGAAGGAGAACAGAGAGGGAGGGAGAGAGACAGAGAGAGAGACAGACAGAGAGAGACAGGTGGAGGGAGACAGGCGGAGGGAGACGGAGAGGGAGGGAGAGGGAGACAGGGAGAGGGAGACAGGGAGGGAAACAGAGGGAGACAGAGGGAGAGGGAGACAAAGGAAGGGAGACAGAAGGAGGGATACTGAGTGAGAGGGAGACATAGAGGGAGGGAGACAGAGAGGGAGGAAAAGGGAGACAGAGGGAGGGAGACAGACGGAGGGAGACAGGCAAAGGGAGACAGGCGGAGGGAGACAGAGGGAGAGGGGAGACAGACTGAGACAGAGACAGACTGAGACGGAGGGAGACAGAGGGAGGAAGACAGAGGGAAGGAGTCAGAGGGAAGGAGACAGAGGGAAGGAGACCGAGGGAAGGAGACAGAGGGAGGGAGACAGAGGGTGACAGACAGAGGGAGGTTGAAAGAGGGAGACAGAGAGAGGGAGGGAGACAGACAGAGGCAGAGGGAGGGAGACAACGGAGACAGACAGAAGGAGGGAGACATAGGGAGGGAGAGAGAGAGAGAGAGGGAGACAGTCAGAGTGAGGGTGACAGAGGGTGAGAGAGACGGAGAGAGAGAGGGAGTGAGAGAGAGAGAGAGGGAGACTGTCAGAGTGAGGGTGACAGAGGGTGAGAGAGAGAGAGAGAGAGGTGTGTGTGTGTGTGTGCCGGGAAGGCGTCCGCTGCAGGGACCTGTGTTCAACCTCATGGTCATAGTTTTTTTTGCTCTGGACCTGCCCCCCTCCCCCACTGACCCCACCCCCACCGGTGTGGCCTTCGGCCACAAACCACACTGTAAATTTGGCCCCCGAGAGGAAGTTTGGGAGTACCCAAGGTCTACAAAGTGATTTCACCATCATTTGTTCCTTTCTCTTGCAATCAGTGCTCATGATTTATCTCACTTTATTTTAGCTCACGCACAGTGCTTGATGGTACATGTTGTGATTACACCATCTTTTCTTTTATTACCAAGCAATTTATTAAATCTTGATTTGTGAATTGAGGAATTTGAATTGCGTGTTCAGTGCCAGTGTTTCATAGGTGTTTCTCCATTGCTGCTGTTAGAAAGCTTTCCCCTAGTGAGGCCATGTTAATGCAGCCGATTGTTGCAATCCATTTTATCACTTTCTAATGCCTCCCTAATTCCAATCTGTATTGTTCTGCTTCTATGCAATTAGGTGTTTCTATTTTCGTGCCATTTCATCACTGTTTGTTCAAGACTACTTTATATCGTAAATCCGGTATTTGTAAAGCATGTACTACTCACCCTTACGGGTCTCAAGGCGCTGGGGGCCGTCGTAGAAATTAAGTGACCTATTGCCCAGAGTCACATGGTACTGAGCTGATCTGCCGCCGGAGACGGGGATCAAACCATGAGCCCTGTGCTCCGAAGTCAGCTGCCCAGGCTGCTGCACCACACCTCTCCACACCTCCAATGTGATCATGTAATTCTTCATCCTGATTAAGCCCTTGGGGGGTGAGAGTTTGCATTGACGGTATATGACGTGATTCTTTCTGTCTTAATGTCTTTTCTCTATCACCTCCCTCGAGCTAACTCCGCTCGTGAGATCTTTCGTATTGCTAAAACACTCCTTAGAGTCCCCCTTCTCCAGTAACCCCCTATACCTCAGGCTCACGCTGTAACAATTCAGCGAAGTTTTTCCTCAACAAAATTAAAACCATCTTTACCTCCTTTTCTCCGACCAAGGACTCTATACAGAACTTAAATGCTCACAGTACCCAACTAGTTCTGGAGACCATTCCCTAGATGGATAGGTTAGCACTCAATAGTATCCTTTCTCAGGTGAAAAGTGGCTCGCCCAAAGACCCAGCACCTCTAAAGATACTGAGGCAGGTGGCTGGAACTGTTTCCCCGTCATTTTAGAGTTGATTAACGCTTCGTTTTCCTCGGGAGTGGTCCCTCCTCCATGGAAGGAAGCTATGGTGAAGGCACTGCTTAAAAAACCTAGCCTTGATCCAACTGCCCTTGGAAACTATTGTCCCATATCACTTCTCCCCGGGATCAGCAAAATTGCTGAAAAACACTTCAACTCAGTGCTGTCTACCTTCTTAGAGGCACACAAGCTCCTCCACCCGTCTTAGACGGGTTTTCGACCTCGCCAAGGAACAGAAATGGCCCTGCTCTCAGTCGTTGAAGAGTAAAAAAAAAAACGTGGACTCCGGAGGCACCGCTGTGGTCATTCTCCTGGACCTCAGCGCAGCCTTCGATACGGTTAGCCACCATATCTTGGCCCATAGAACAGGAGTTGCTCTGGCATGGCTACAATCTTTCCTGAGTAATAGATCCTTTCAGGTCTTTGACGTTGATGTGACTTCTAAATAGATGCCTCTATGTTGTGGAGTTACTCAAGGGTCGTCCTTGAGCCCCACCCTGTTTAACACATATATGAGCTTGTTAGTGGAGTCAGTGTTACCTTTTGGAGTACACACAGTGACCTACGCAGATGACACGCAAATTGTGGTGGGGCTTAATCATGCGGAGAATCCCCCTCATAGCCTTCGCCTTTGCCTGGAAGAAATTGCCAAATGGATGAATGACTCCTTCCTGAAACTGAACAGGGAAAAAACTGAGATCATGATTCTGGGGAATAGGTCTCCCCTTGACCTTAAACCATGGCCAACTACTTTGGGCCCGTCCCTATCGCCAAGACTCAGTTAAAAAGTTTGGGTGTCTGGCTATACCAAGACTTCACTTTTAAGACACAGGCACGTAATACTGCGGCCATGTGCTATGGCATCCTGAAAATGCTCCGAAAAGTCCTCCCTTTCCTTCCTTTCCAGGCAAGAAAAATCATGGTTCAGGCACTTATCCTGTCACAGCTGGATTATGGGAATGCCCTTTATTTGGGTGCTCCAATTGCGACCTTCTCCAAACTCCAGACTTACAAACCTGGGCAGCCAGAATTCTTTTGGATACTCCTAAACATCAATCAGCAAAACCTGCTTTGAACTCTATCCACTGGCTCCCATTAGGGAGAGAGTTAACTGTAAGGCGTTGTGCATTGTCCACAAGTCATTATTCGGAAAGGGCCGGGCTATTAACCACACCATCATCCAGCCCTATCTGGCTAACAGACGTCTTCGCTCAGATGACATGAACTTGGTTATTGTCCTCAGGATTAAGAAAGCCAGAAGTGGGGGCAGGCAATTCTCATATAATGCAGCCAGGCAGTGGAACTCCCTTCCACTTCACCTATGAAAGGAATCTAATCATTTTGCCTTCCGCAAATTATTGAAAGACCTGGCTGGTCCCTTAGTCTGGCTGGTTTTTCTATTATCTGCTGCTACCAGTGCTGGGATGCTTTCGGGTAGCCATGCACTTTATAAATGTATCTTTCATTTAATTGCATTTCACCTTCCCTCTCTCCAATTTTGTTACTTGGTCAATAGCATAGTACTTCAATTTTTCCCAGTTGCTGTCATGCTTTCCCACTCAGTTGCTTCTGTCTCTGTTTACTGTGGCTCTGATGTGTTCAATGATTCTTTTTATGGTCTCACTTACAGTGGTCCCCATATATTTTAGGCCATATGGGCATTCAATCACATAAATAGTGAATTTACTTTTACATCTGATGTGTTGTGTAATCTTCCAATATTGCCCACTTGCTGTGAAAAATTCTTGCTTATTAATTGCTATGTTTCATTCTTTACAGTGTGCGCACTTCCAGAATCATGTTTTTTTTTATCCATGTGCTTATTTTGTTGTAGTGACTGTGCACTAACTTGTATCTCTAATTGGAGGACGATATATAAATATAAATCATTTATTTTCCTTTTTTTCACTGTCATGTTTTGTATTAAATGTAGTCTACATACTTTGTGTAGTCAGTTGCAAAAGGCCTTCCGTTAATGCTCAACCCTTTTCATTCATTTGTAATGCTTTGAAAGAAAATACACTATGTACTGCCAAATAAATAGAACAAAGTACCTTGAAACTCCTTGCCGCATAAAGAAAGTATGACAAGAGCAAATTATTTGTTTCTTCAGAGCTTACGATGTTGCTTAGCTGTACTTGATTCCCACTTTGCGTTACTCCTGCCACCTAGCTGTGACAGCTTTCAGGCCGTGCTTCACTTTCTAGTGACGCATGAAGCATGTCAGACACTCGACACAATGATGATAATAAGGTGTATGCAGGCCGGTGCGCATTGAAATTCAAATTGGAATTTTGTACAGAAGCCTTGTTGTACAGCTGTTCCACAGACAGTTGTTGCAATATTTGTTCATCTTCAACATAGCACAAGGTAAAATACTCACTGTTAGAAATCGGATTGTTGGTTGACTAGGGTATGAGCCCTGGTCAAGCAGCTACCACAATCCTAGTCAGGGTTAGCGGTAGGCAAACCATAAATTAACCTGTGCTCACCCTCTGATAGCTTGGCACAGGGCATTAAGGCTTAACTTTAGAGGCTGTGTGTAAAGTATTTGTGCAACACTTCAAACAGCAAAACAGTGAAAACACCACACAAAACACCACACAAAAAGATTCCACACCATGTTAGAAAAACCTAATAACAAAATTCCAATCAGTAGAATTGGAGATATTGAATTTCAAAGATTTTAAGAAAAATAGTGGCAAGAAGCAGAAAGTGCTATTGGGGTTATCTGGATAACCGGAACAAAGTCACAAGTTCAGGCCGATTGTGTTGGAGCACGGACTGGCTATGGAGACCTAGTTAGGCCAGTTGATAAGAAAGAACTTGCGGAGCAGTGCTTGAATCGGCGTCAATATACATCACGCAGCAGAGGCAATGCATCCGTTATGAGATGCATCGAGACTGTGGTGTGAGGTCCTTTTGCGTCGACATTAAGGATCCTGTTGATGGGGCTTGTGATGCTAAGTCCGGTGTCAAGAATGTGAGGCGCAGTCGGGTTCGATGAGCGGTGAAGATGTGTTGCAAAGTTTTGTCGTCGAGGCTGCTATTTTTGAGGAGAAAAACGTTGCACAGCAGCGGTTCCAAAGGCAATGTGTCTGTTCCAAGGTGCGCGAGACAGCGGTGATGCAAGTCTTTTGTGACGGTTCCAATCCACGCAGCAGCCGTGATGCACTGGTTCTCCTCGGGGATGCGCCAGATGCGTCGGTTGCACTGGCAAACACCTTAGGCCCACTTCCAAGGGTCCAGGACTGGGAGTGGCACCACTTGGCAGTGTAGAGTCACAGATGGCAGAGTCCAGGTGCAGGGGTTGGTAGCCTATTATGTCCCTAATGCTTTAGATCAAGAGGCCGGCCATCTAGCCCTTAGAGCCACTCTGGGTTCTGGGATCAAGAGATGCAGGTTCAGTCCTTCTCACCCAGACAAGAGGGCAACAGGCAGCAGATCAGCACAGCAATGCAGGAGTTCAGCAGAGTGCAGTCCAGCAGTGTGGCAGTCATTCAGCAGCACAGTAGTGCTTCTTCCTGGCACAGTATCCACAGTTCCATAAGTGTACTGAAGTGGTGGTGTCTGAGGTCCAGTACTTATACCCAGTGATGCCTTTGAAGAGGGGGAGACTTCAGAGACAGGACTTTGAAGTGCACAGAGGCCCTGCCCTGGCTCCAAACTCACTACACAAGGGTATGCAACTCTTTGTGTGGGGACAGGACACAGCCTATTCAGGTGTAAGTGAGGCTGGGTCCAGATCCACCCTTCAATCGTGCCAGGATGGCTCATCAGGTCAGACTAAGCTCCTATTGTGTGTGGATGTCTATAGGGAATACACAAAGCCTAGCTGTCACCCACCAGATGAGTGATCAGAGATAGGCTTCAGGCACCAATTCGCTAAAGTAAGAAGATGCCATCTTTCTAAAAGTGGCAATTTCAGAATTACTATTAAAAATCAGACTTCACCATAAGTTTGAATTTTAAATTGTGATTCCAGAGACACCAAACGTGAATCATTTATATCTTACCGTTTGGAAATTACTCTTATAAAATTTAACAAAGTTATCCCAATGTTATCATATGGGAGATATAGGCCGTTCAGTAGTGATAAATTACTTTGAGAGTTTTTCACTACCAGGACATGTAAAAGTTAAAAGTACAATACAATGCACCCGGCCCTGGGTTGTCTAGAGCCTACCTTAGGCGTGAGTTATATATATAAAAAGGGAAGGTTTGGGCCTGGCAAAAGGTTTGTTTTGCCAAGTAAACATGGCAGTGTAAATTGCACATGCAGGCCCTGCAATGCCAGGCCTAAGACATGGTTAAAGGGCTACTTGAGTGGGTGGCACAATCAGTGCTGGAGACCCACTGTCCTGAGTACAGGGAATACCACTTTACTAGCAATGTATAAGTAAATTAAATATGCCAATTGGGGATGAATGAATGGGACCATGTTTGGGGGGAGAGCCCAAGCACTTTAGTACTGGTTAGCAGTGGTAAAGTGTGCAGAGCCCTGATAGCAACAAAAAAACAAGGTCAGAAAAAGTGGAGGAGGAAGGCAAAAAGTTAGGGGAAGACCACCACAAGGCTGTCAGGTATAACACTCACAATTTCATTGTTTTCTTTTTCTTAAATATACGCAGTTGAGGTAGTTAAAGAGTACAATGACAAGAGTATTATGTGGAAAGTCAAATTCAAGTCCTCTTAGAAATGCACTCATTCACCACAATACCATCCCTGTTAACCTTTAGTTGTCTAGGGTTGCTGTCTTTCTCCTTACCAACAACTCATTACCAAATTGTAGTTAGTGAATACAGTGCATCAACCTGCAGGAGAAAGAGGTTATTCAACGCAGTTTCTTTAATTGTAGGTATACCTATAGGAACACAAGGGGTGGATACAGTGTGCACTTCATGTTCTCACAGTTTGGCTTCTAGAATGACGAGCTGCATTTTAAAAAGAGCTACTAGTTGCTGGCAACACAATTCTAAGATTTTCAAATTCTGAAAATAGTGTCAGGATATCAGTCAGAGCTGCGTGAAAATGAGAACAAACCAAAGGTCTCAGGTTGCGTTTGCACTCGCCGCCGCATCACAAAAGAATCGAGTGAAGTACAAGCAAGGTCACACCATAGCCTTAGTGTGAAAAACAATGCATTCTTAAGCATTGTTTGTTCTCTGTTAGTGGTGTAAAGATGTGCCCAGCAGATTGCTGTATTTATGACTAAGAAGGGGGAATTCATTGAAACACTATGATAACATCAGGTTCATGTTTTCTTTCTAAAAATTAAGGAGGCCTCACGTTGAAACCCTTCATTTGGAATCTTCTAGAAGCTCCATGTGTGACATATCCAGAATTCCAGTGAGTAACTGTCGCAGCATGAGTCACCTTCTTCACCAAAGACCAACCCTTCTGGAGTGGAACACGACACCTGGCCTCCATCAGAGTCATAGCAGTAAGCAGGTGCACAGGCCCAGTTGCCCCAGGACTTACTTGAGACCAGCCCTACTATCGGTCAAGGCCCTTGCAGATCCAACTCTAGCGCCTATAGGTACTCGCCTCCCCTCTCTCCCTCTCGCACTCTTGCTCACCTCATTCTCTCTCTGTGTGACATTTGTGCCACTTCTCTCACTCTTTATGCCTTTTCTTTCACTCTCTGTGCCTTTTCTTTCACTCTTTCTGTTACTCTTTGCTCCTTTTCTCTTGCTCTTTTTGCTTTTTCTCACTCTTTGTGTCTTGGTGCCATTTCCTGGACTCCTTTCTGAGCTTTCCCATCTCCATATTCTTTTCACCCCTTTCCTGCCCTCTCTGCACCCTCTCACCGCTCCTTACATGTCCCTCACACCTCTCTCCCCACTGCTGGTGTGCCAAAGGCAAGTCTATCTACTGTTTTTCGTGCCTTGAACCCTGGCCATTCCACCATCCTCTTCTTGCATGCCACCCAACACGGAAGACGTTTTTACCTGATTCCTCTGTCTCTTTACCTGCCCCACCACCCCCGCAACTCCAAACAAGAACACAACCACAACACCCATCCTCAAACACACTGCTATATCAATAAACACAGGCACATACCAATATCATGCATGCTCCTCAACACCCGATCACTTAGTAGGCATGCCATTAAGATCTAGGACCTGTTGGACGACGACACCCGGACCTCCTCTTACTCCTGGAAACATGGGTGACCACAGCTTCAATGCCAGACATTACCGTCATCCCCTTTGGATACAAGATCATCAGGCAAGACCGCCTGACCAGACCCAGATGAGGAATCACCATTGTCTACAAGGATACATCTGCACTGTCACTGCTGAAGCCGGAACAAACTACAACGTTTAATAACAAATCACAGCAAATTTCAACATAGGTGAAATCTAGTCTACCACCTGAACCTCGCAAGCAACATCACAGAATTAATCGCCCCCTAGTCCTCAACTCCAATGCTTTCATTCTCCTAGGAGACCTCATTTTCCTTCTTGGAGACCGACCCAACCACAAATCAGCCACCATTTATGACAACCGTGGAAACCTGGGACTAGTTCCAAAGCATCACAGACCCCTCCCACACCACTGTACACCCGTGTACACTGTACACTGTGACCGCCCGGACTCGCTCCTGACCGGTTGCTCCCTCCTTGCTCCTCTCCCTGTACTGCTGCTATCTTCCTGGAGATCTCCGCACTGCTGAATCAACTTCACGGTATCGCCTGCATTCTATAATTTAGTGATATCGCCTGCATTAGACTAATTTGCGCTGTGTTTAAAATCTGCTCGCCTGCATTTCACCAATTTGCGCAGTGTTTTTTATAATCTCACAGCTCTCAGCGCATGTGATTGTAGCGCCGCCCGCCCTGCACTGCATTTAACTGTATTGGCCCACCTGGCAGCAACGTGCATTATTGTATTCATTTTCGCTGGCGACCTACTGCCCCTGCCTCGCCTCCCCTCTGACCTCCATCTTGTTTGCTGTTGTTGTTTTCCCTGCCCCTCCTCCCCGCTACCGCCTCCCAGCTGCTGACCCTCCCACCCACGTTCACAGAGCCTACCTCGTACTTTCAGCCCCTGTGACCGCCCGGACTCGCTCCTGACCGGTTGCTCCCTCCTTGCTCCTCTCCCTGTACTGCTGCTATCTTCCTGGAGATCTCCGCACTGCTGAATCAACTTCACGGTATCGCCTGCATTCTATAATTTAGTGATATCGCCTGCATTAGACTAATTTGCGCTGTGTTTAAAATCTGCTCGCCTGCATTTCACCAATTTGCGCAGTGTTTTTTATAATCTCACAGCTCTCAGCGCATGTGATTGTAGCGCCGCCCGCCCTGCACTGCATTTAACTGTATTGGCCCACCTGGCAGCAACGTGCATTATTGTATTCATTTTCGCTGGCGACCTACTGCCCCTGCCTCGCCTCCCCTCTGACCTCCATCTTGTTTGCTGTTGTTGTTTTCCCTGCCCCTCCTCCCCGCTACCGCCTCCCAGCTGCTGACCCTCCCACCCTCCGCCCCCTCCACCATCCATTTATGGCCAATGCCTCCACGCGCAGCGTCCTCGCGCTTCGGCCACGCCGAAGGTGCGCCAAAGGTAAGCCCGTCTACGCCCGTCCGCGCCTGGACCGCGCCCAGCGCCAGACCCCCTGCCCCTCGCGCTGCCCAGCCCTCCCGCATTACCTACGATGCCGCCACCCTCCTAGCCCTTAACCCTGGTCGCGCTCCCAACTGCGTCCAAGCCGCTCCTGGACACACCCATGGACCTTTCTCTTGCTACTCCTGCAAATTCATCGGCACCGACAACATCTCCGCTACAACCTCACCACAGATACCCGACCCCAACCACCTACATTGTATCCTTCTCAACACCCGATCAGTCCACAGGCACGCCATCGACCTATGGAACCTACTAGACACCATCTCTCCGGACATCGCCTTCCTTACGGAAACATGGATGAATGCATCCTCAGCACCAGACATCACCATTGCCATCCCTGATGAATATAAGATCACACGCAAGGACCGCACCAGCCACACAGGAGGAGGAATCGCTATAGTCCATAAGAAATCTATCCGCATCTCAACCAGCTCTGACGCCAACCTCGCCAATTCCGAACACCTTCACTTCCAGATCCACATCGACCCCAAGACCACACTCAGAGGCACCCTCCTTTACAGGCCACCAGGACCCCGCGCAAAATTCAGTGAAGACATCACGGACTTCATCACTCCACACGCGCTCCCCTCCAAAGAATACATCCTTCTGGGAGACCTCAACTTCCACTTCGATAAGATCAACGACCGCAACACCGCCACCCTCGTGGACAACCTCTCCAACCTCGGACTTAAACAACTGGTCACTTCCCCCACCCACATCGCAGGTCACACACTCGACCCCATCTTCACCTCCAGCAACCATGTCTCCTTCAGCCACACTACGGACCTCATCTGGACTGACCACAGATGCGTTCACTTCACCTACAACAAACCAAAACCCAGCATCCACCTCCAACCTACCTTGAAAAGGAACTGGAACAAAATCACCACGGACCAAATCTCCGCATCGCTCCTTCAACACACCCCAGCCCCCTCCTCCAACGCTAACGAAGCCGCCGCTAATCTCACCCTATGGTTATCCAACACCGCTGACACCTTAGCACCTCTGAAAAAACATCAAAACAAACCTGGCAGCAAGAAGGCCTCATGGTTCAACGATGATCTCAAGAAGTCCAAGAAACTCTGCCGCTCCCTTGAAAAGGCCTGGAAAAAAGACCCAACCACCAGCACCAAGGACGCCTTCAAAAACGCCACCCGCACTCACCACCAACTAATCCGAAAAGCCAAGAAAGCAGCATTCAAGGATCGACTCGACAACAACGCTCACAACAGCAAGGAACTTTTCAACATCGTCAAGGAATTTTCCAATCCCTCGGCCAACTCCAACGACATCACCCCCTCTCAAACCCTCTGCGACTCCCTAGCCTCTTTTTTCCACAACAAGATTGCAGACATCCACAACAGCTTTGACAACCAACCCGGAAACCAACCCACCCTACCGTCTGCTGTCCATCCTCCCCCCGTGAACACCCTTAACGACTGGAAGCCAATCTCCACTGAGGACACCATCCGCCTGATGAACTCCATCCACTCAGGATCCCCCACAGACCCATGCCCTCACCACATCTTCAACAAAGCAGACTCTGCCATAGCACCGCACCTCCGAGACGTCATCAACTGCTCCTTCAACTCCGCTACCTTCCCTGAAGACTGGAAACACGCTGAACTCACCGCCCTTCTGAAAAAACCAACAGCGGACCCCACCGAACTCAAAAATTACCGCCCCATCTCGCTTCTTCCATTCCCGGCCAAAGTCATCGAGAAAGCCGTCAACAACCAGCTCGCCGCCTTCCTCGAAGCCAACAAATCCCTCGACCCCTCACAATCTGGCTTCCGAGCAAAACACAGCACTGAGACCGCCCTCTTCGCAGCAACAGACGACATTCGAACTCTACTGGACAATGGAGACACAGTCGCCCTCATCCTCCTCGACCTCTCTGCAGCATTCGATACAGTCTGCCACAGCACCCTTCTACAACGCCTCAATAACATCGGAATCCAAGGAAAAGCACTGGAATGGATCACCTCGTTCCTCACCGGTAGAACCCAGAGAGTCCGCCTTCCTCCATTCAAGTCCGAGGCCTCTGAAGTCATCTGCGGCGTACCTCAAGGATCCTCACTCAGTCCCACCCTCTTCAACGTATACATGAGCCCCCTCGCGGCCATCGCACGCCAACACAACCTCAACATCATCTCTTACGCGGACGACACTCAACTGATCCTTTCTCTCACCAATGACCCCGGCGCCGCCAAAGCTAACCTGCACAAAGGAATGAAAGAAGTCGCCGAATGGATGAAACAAAGCCGTCTGAAACTGAACTCAGACAAAACAGAAGTCCTCATCCTAGGCACATCCCCCTCTGCTTGGGACGACTCCTGGTGGCCAGAAGCCCTCGGAAAAGCACCCATCCCGACAGACCACGCACGGAACCTTGGCGTCATTCTGGACTCTTCACTCTCAATGAACAAACAAGTCAACGCCGTATCCTCTTCCTGCTTCAACATTCTTCGCATGCTCAGAAAAACATTTCGCTGGATCCCCTCCGAAACTAGGAAAACAGTCACCCACGCCCTGGTCACGAGCCGACTGGACTACGGAAACACCCTCTACGCAGGTACCACCGCTAAACTCCAGAAGAAACTCCAACGAATCCAAAACGCCTCAGCCAGGCTCATACTAGACATCCCACGCAACGAACACATCTCTGGTCACCTTAAAGACCTCCACTGGCTACCCGTCAATAAGAGGATCACTTTCCGACTGCTCACCCACGCACACAAATCCCTTTACGACATCGGACCAGACTGCCTCAACTCTCGACTGTCCTTCTACACCCCCTCCCGCCAACTACGCTCTTCCGACCAAGCCCTCGCCACTGTACCTCGCATCAACAAGACCACCATGGGAGGCAGATCCTTTTCTTACCTGGCTGCTAAAACATGGAACTCACTCCCCGCTTACCTCCGCCTCACCCAGAACCACCTAGCGTTCAGAAAACAGCTTAAAACGTGGATATTTGACAAATAATCCTCCTCCTCCTCCTAAGCGCCTTGACACCCTCTGGGTATGTAGTGCGCTATACAAATTTTATGACTTGACTTGACTTGTACACACACTAGACTCTGTTTTCCCATCTTTGAACAACATGACGATCAGTGCACCATCATCCGTCTCTGGACAGACCATGTCATAGTCAATTTCCAAATTGACATACAACAACCCAGAAGAACCACCACAGCGGCCCAGCACACCGACACTTGAACCCTAACAGAGGCAGATTTGATGACCACCTTCCACAAGAAATAACTGCAACTCACGGACCTTCTAGTACGCAACATTGAGAACTTCAACAAGTGAATCACCAACTGCACCAACACTCTGGCCTCTGTGAAATGAAGCAACACAGCAAAAACTAGAACGCAAGCCAGATCATACACGGAAGTCCTCAGAATGTGTTAAAGACACTACAAACAACTGGAATGGAAATGGAGTACCAGCAAAGGGGAAGTGGAAAAAGACACTTTTAAAGCTGCCCATAGAAGGTACCACCAGCTAATATGAGAAACCAATAGGAAGCTGATCCAGAGTGCAAAAATCATGCAATGTTGGGAGTCACTCCATGGAGCCCGCGTCTAACACCTCTCACGTTAGGATTACTGCAGCTGGTGTATGCTATATCTTCACTCACCCCAGCCCGAGGCACATTAAGGGTTCGGGCAGGTACCCCCTCATCAGTTGTATGGAGTAGCAAATACTGGCGCAGTAGATACTATATATTTTAAGCCTGGAAGTGGGTGGCTGTAGTGAGGCATAATAAATGTCACTCATGGTGTCACAGTTGACTAAATCCCGGATCCAGCCCTGTTTTGTTGAAACTGATGTAGTACACCAATGTATAGATACCTGATGCTTCGCTAATAAAATCGCAATGGGGCATATCACCGAACTGCAACAGGGAGTGGCTTAACGTATCCGAGCAGTGCCACAAGCCGGGATGGGACAAACTCCACTACAATCATTTGCTATAAGATCTTGAACACTTAATCTCAAAAAGTATATATCTGTGCACATTTCAACGCCAGATGCATGAAGCCTGCGTGGTCCATGGCACATTTGGTGCAGCTATGTGTTCTTTTTCAGGTCAAATGTAGCTAATAGTTAAGGGGCGGCGTATTCACAATGAATATATTTCAAATTTAAAGAGTTTATGTCGGTGGTTGTTTGAGATCAGTTTGGTTTGTTCACAGCAAAAGTGCCATGTCTTGTCAGGTATGGGATTACCCAGATCCGTCTCCCATGCTCCATGCACTCCCTTTAGTTAGAGAGCGTATAGGCGTAAGACCAAATGAGAACGATCTGTGATTGCAATAACTAGTGATACAGGGGCGTAGCTAGAGCTTGTGGCGCCCGGGGCTATCCTTCAGAGTGCCGCCCCCCTGGGAGGGTGCTCTGGAAAAAGGACGGCGAGCACCTGAAACGGGTCCGAGAGACACGTAGTATCGCCGCTAATAGTTACCTCTATCATGCAAGTTACATGCACATACATGACACGGTCCAGGTCTAGTATGTATAGACAAGATGAATCCACTTTTTAGAATGGGAAGGTTACCCTACAGTGGTTGGGATCACCAGAGTTGTTAAAATACCCCTCACACACCAAAAGGCCCTTTGGTGTCATGCTTCGTCATCTGGGTCGGCGTGCTGCGACCTACGATTACGCGGGAGCACTTAGAAACGACTATGTGTGGTGTGTGTGAGGGTTTTTGTTTTATGTGTGTGAGTGGTGAGGTTATCGTCGAGTGATGTTAAAAAGTGCCTAGCTCGTGGGGTGAACGCAAAAAATACTTTAATGGGCCCCCGGGCTGGCGCTGTTAAAAGGGTGAAAGAAGCGGAGGTGTGGTATGCAGGACAATGTGCATCACCTCCTGTGTGTGTGTGACTAGACAGCCCCGTCCCCAAAATAGTGCCGCCTGGGGCAGACCGCCCCCACCTAGCAACGCTCACACTCACTCTTCTCTTCATCCATCCTTATCTCCATTCAGCTATTCACCTCACACGTTAACACGTCAAAACAATATGGAAAGCATCCTTTTTCTTCCTCAATACCCTACTGAATATAAACCTTACATAAATTTCCAGGATTAAGATCACCACATATTACCCAGCATAGTGACAGAAATAGAAGAATCCAGTGGACTGTATGTAGGCCTTGCTCTGTTACTCAAGTGCAAAACCCAGCGTGTACAAAAGGCAGCAGTCAGGCTTCTTCTACATCTTACAGCCACAGAGCTTAGTAACGTTGTATGTCACACCTCCAATGGCCCCCAGTTTCTCAGAGGATTTTCTTCGAAGGGCTTGGCATAGTCCACAAAATCACCTACTGAGCTTTCATGAGACGTGAATGTCCCTGCCCAAAACCTAGGGTCAGTATCTAGACACCTCCCCTTTCCACAAGAGGGGAAATGACTGAACACCCTTCTCACTCCAAGCAGCTAATACCATGAGACATGTTTCCTAGATTCATTTACAACTTTTTAGAATACCTAAGATTTAGGAACGATCTAAAATAAGGCACTTTCCCACATCCACTAAACAATACGCAAATACTAGTGCAATGCCATCTCACCCTTTATGGCTGCTTACTAAGTTCCCACTCCTGTCCAGCTAGGGACCTTAGATTCCATCAACCAGCCTACAATCACCTAGTACCCCTATGCGTCATATATCAAAGTCCAACAACAAATCATGATTGAATCACCATATCCATCTATCTTCTTTTACTTATTTTGCTATCTTTAATTTCTTTCCCATATTGTCTTATGATGCTGAGCTCGTGCTTTTGCCTATATTATGCTCCTGTAGAACCCGTATATCATTACCGGTTGCAAAGTATGCTGCTTACTTACTTATTTCCCATGCAACTGGCTACTCCAGCATCTCGAAGTTGCCTCTGTTTGGTCTTATTTTGTTTAGAAAAAAATTTCAATAAAAATCTTGGAATAAACAAATAGCCTTTGCTGAGCAATAGACTGCCATTAGTGAATGGATAAACACCTCTGATACTGCCCAAATTCTGCTCACTGCACATTGTACACCAGCTGAATTACTCATCACAGACTACAAACAACTCTCACTTGCCTCCTATAGAGACTTTTTGAATCCTTTATACAGCACACATCACACACTAAACCTCAACTACATACATCTCCCTTTTCAACAAAGACCGGACAGGCCTTCTCCTGAATAACGCAGACACACCCACTACTTCACGTGACATGGCTTTCAGACCTATTGGTCTTTCTCAAAACCAAAACCGTCAATGACTGCAAGTACACACTGGTAAAAAACATGAATAAGCCCACGGTTTGACTCACACGTTACACACCAACTCCAACTTTCTCGGGCATGATTAATTTCAGGTTCAGCAGCAGCGGTCCGGTCGCAGGAACACATTTTTTAAAATGATTCCTCGGTGTGCATAGCTGCCAAGGTCTCAGATTGCCATGTGTGACATTTTCAGAATTTCAATGTTATTAAGAGTGACATTTGAAGGAGTATGAGTGACACTTTCTCGTGAGCAAAATGAAGCAATGAAGACAAGGGAAACATAAATATCACAAATTACAACCATTTGTGCAATGAGACACTATACTAGCTCCTCAGTAAACCCATGCTGCCCTCTGTTGCAGGGGGTGAAGTGTCTAGTAGGCCTTACTGCACAGTGTGAGGCGGACATCAATGAAGTTTGAATGGGAGCATCTGAAGGCCGTGAAAGGCCTAGCGTTAGAAAGCGCTAATGTGCACACTCCAAAAGAGCGACAAAGAGGTGGAAATGCGTGGATTGAGACACATTGGAACATAGATACAGTAACAGACGCGTATTTACAGACACTGGGATGTAGAGAAATAGTCATGAGGGCATAAAGACATGGGCAGACTGTCACTACAATTTAATTCAGACACAGGTTGGGAAGGTACAGGGAACTCACACCAAAAGGTAGGGACACGTTAATGGGGCTTAAAAGTATGGGTGAATTGGCACAGACTATTACAAACACAATGCAGAAAGACAGAAACAAACTTAAAGAAACTGAAAAAGACCGAAAACGGGGTAAACGGCTTAATAAATGAATGTGGCCTTGAGGGGGTAGTGAAAAGTGAGGACATGATGCCAAAATCAACTGCATGACTATGGATTACCCAGACCCAGAAACACGTGCTGCTTTTTAATCATCACGAGGCTGGACTTCTTCCTAGGCTAATGTTTACCGAAAGTCACCAGTCAATTATGCTACAAAAAGTCACAAATCAATACACTGTACTAGCGACATCACACAGCCAAACACTTCACAAAGTCCGAGAATGAGATAGCAAGTCTTAAAGCAATCAGATTTATGGCTTACCTGACTGGAAAGCGGAGTTCCAACTGCTAATAACACCGCAATTGCTGGAAATTGTTTAGTGAAGGCAGTGGGGCATGTAATCGGCAGTCCCTCTCTTACTTACACTCCCTCTGCCGTGTCTGGACCTCTCTCCTCGGCCTTAGCATAAGACAATGCGCGCGCGGCCGGCTATGAGGTAATTGGACCTGCACAACATTCAGTTACTCCATCTGAGACTGCCCGGGCCTAAAAACTGGTGCTACCTTAAGTGTTTCTTCCGTTCAGGCACGCACTGTATAAAAGTGCCAGAATGGGCACCACAAAATATCACAGATATTAAGTGTTCACACGAAAATTGTAAATTGCTGCGTATTCCGAGTGCATATAATACCGTGAAAACAGAAACTGTAAGTGAAACAGCGCAGTATAAAAGATTTTTTAGCGCTGCAGCAGCCCATGGTGTTAATCAAATCTCGGGTGGGTGGCTGGTTCTTACTTCGTGTCTTAACCTGCCTGACCTGCCTCGTTAATCCAGGGCTGCCTGCAGTTGTCCAGTGACAGACACTGACTGTCCTGGGCGGCCTCTGCCCGATGCGTAAAGTGAGTGCCAGGAGGAAGTTGTTGTGGCAATGAGCGCGCCGCACACGACGTGCCGAGCAGTCACTGTGTATGCTGCCGCTCGCAAAGTAGTGCCGCCTGGGGCGGACCGCCCCCACCGCACCCCCCTAGCTACGCTGGTGTAGTGATAGCAATGAAAAATCGTGAATTTCCGCCAGGACAGTTGGAACTATGGCAAGTAGTGCAGTATATAGTCAATGTATTATGAACCTGTCCATGTGTGACACATTGCATCCATTTGATAAGGATGTGGTAGAGCACAGAAGAGCATCTGCAAAGAGGTCACCAAGCTGGAGCAGCTGACAATCGGACAAGAGGCGCTTAGTGCGGTTTTCTGTGGTTAATGGCAGCCAAGGGTTATCGGCAAAAGGAATGTGTGGAGAATATAAATAATCATAGCCCAGATATCTTTGAAGTTTGGTCCAGGCCCAATAAGTGGTTGAAAGTGTTTGTATTTCATTAGCTTTTCTGGGCAGGCCATGTGGCAGTATTGTGGGGAGTGGTGAGGGGTGTATCTGCGACCATTCTGGGTTTAGAAACGGCAATCATGCATCATCATGTTACCAATGGTATGCGGAGTGTGCTTACACTACTAAATAATAGAGATAAAAATCGGGGACACTGAAACATCCATGTGCATATGGTAAGGTCAAGGTCTGCCAGTTGATTCTGGGCTGCTTACCGGCCCACACCAAGCGTGTTAGTGCACTACGTAGTTGATAAAAAAAGGTAGTGGTTAGCGCTATGGGGATGTTGATGAATAAGTATAAAAAACGGGGCAGTACCACCATCTTTACAATTGCTATTCTGCCTATAATGGATAATAGAAGTGTAATCCATTTTTCTACCAAAGACGCTAGTTTTTCGATTGCGGGACCATAATCCAAACATATGACCTTAGCGCTTTGACGGTGAAGATAGATGCCAGATAGTTGGGCGGGCAGAGCACCATTTTTATTCAAAGGCAGAATTGGTTGTGACTTCTGTTAGAGGGAAGATTTCAGAATTGCTCCAATTAATCACAAGACCAGAGAGTGCCCCGAAAATACCCACCTTGCGTACTAAAGGTGGTAGATTGGTGTCTGGGTTCCTGACAAATAGCATTATGTCACCAGCATATAAAAAAGGCTAAGAGGGGTCCACGGTGAAATTAAAGGCCCCTCATTAAGTGACGCTCCTGCAAGTGTCTCACGAGGGGATCCATAGCAATTATAACAAGCATTTGCAATGCAATAGGTCTCGCATTAGGAAAGTTTGAGCTATTGGTATTGTAAATGACAATTTTTTGATTTATGTGTTGGTTTTGAAAATAGCGAAATTAATAGCTTTGTCATTTACAATGCCAATACTTTTAACTTTTGCAAATGTGACACCTATAGCATTTGTAATGCAATATGTGTTGTATTTACGTGACTTAGATGTATTGATATTATAAATAACAATTGCGTTTAATGTTTTGTAATAATTAAGACTTAAATAAAAGTTATTGTAATTTATAATTGCTATAGCTTAAACTTTTGTAAATAACTTTTGTGAAGATTATGTTCAGTGTATTTTATTGTGACGAAAATCCAAGAACAGAAGTAAAATATTAATATCTTTTTGTGACATTTGTAATAAAGCTTGAAACATTGAGAGAACATATTGGAACCAGTTTTTGTTGAATGGTTGTACTGACTGATGCTGTGGTGGCGCTGAGTGATGTTGTGGTGGCGACGAGTGATGCTGTGGCGTTCAGTGATGCTGTGGTAGTGCATAGTGATGTTGTGGTGCCCCTGAGCGATGCTGTGGTGGTGCTGAGTGATGCTGTGGTGATGCGATAGATAGATAGAGTGTAATTATGTGCGTGTAACTATGTGGCACTAAGTGGTATTTGGAGTGTATGTTGCATTGACTGCAGTGTAATTATGTGGTGTGTAATTATGTGGCACTGAGTGGTATTTGGAGTGTATGTTGGGCTGAGCGCAGTGTAAATATGTAGCATTTACTTATGTGGCACTGAATGGTATTTGAAGTGTATGTTGCATTGAGTGCAGTGTAATTGTGTGGCGTGTAATTATGTGTCACTGAGTGGTATTTGGAGTGTATGTTGCGTTGAGCGCAATGTAATTATGTAGGAGTCAAAAATGGCTGATCTACATCCAAGGGGGGCAGAAAGTGAAGGCACCCTAAATTGAAACCAACCTTTACCCCAAGGGCAGCTCCCCCCAGATACAGTAACTTATTCCCAGGTGTTTTGTGAGTTTGCAACCGCCTGCCCCACCTACAGGGCAAATTGACCTAAAAAAAACAGGCAGTCTCACCCCAAGGAGGATGGAAGCAAAAGAAACAAGACCCACATAAGCAAACGTTAAGAAAGATGTAGTACTGGCTTCTGAAAGCCTGCGCATCTGGTCACACGATGAGCCAGAGAGAGTCGAAGACTCCCAGGCAAATTATATTTTATCTGGTAATTACTTTTTTTGTCAAACTACTATGGTGACCACTTGGTGACCTGGTGTACAGAAAAGTATCCAGGAGAAATACGGCAGACAACTTACATTTCATCCATCCACCGTGATAAACAACTGTGTTGAATTCTACCCGATGCCTTTCCTCAAATGTGTGTTTTACTTTGATACGAGCCACCAGTGCGGAAAATTAAAAGGAATAAAATAACATTCCTGTTCTCTTCTGGTTGCATAATGGTGGCCGCCCGTCATACTACTGACGTGTTTCAGTTTCGCTTTAGTGAACTGGGAGCACCACTCCCAAGTGACCAAAAACCATCAACTGCTATTGTCTCAAGACCCACATAAGCAAACGTTAAGAAAGATGATTTGCGTATATGGTATATCAGCCAAATGTGGTGGTGGAGGGGGTTATGTGCGCGCGTCCTTTTACGTGTATGTACACGTTGAGTACGTACTAGTGCAAGGATATGTGTTTACATGAGACTCGCTTCCCTTTTTTGGCTATTTCATTTCGCTCTGTGCCTCATACGTGTATGTACACGTTGAGTACGTACTAGTGCATGGATATGTGTTTACATGAGACTCGCTTCCCTTTTCGGCTATTTCATTTCGCTGTGTGTACTTTGTTTCAAAGGCATGGGAGTGTGTGTTCCTCGACAGTCCCAAGACAACGTGCGTGCACTGCCTCCTCCCATTAAGATCGTTCCCTGTAGTTAAGTGTCAAGCTGCCATAACGCAGACATTACATGAAAACATAGTATTAGTATTACTTTAATAAATGAGCATCATGTGATAGAGGAACAAAGCTGCACACTCACTCTCCCATCTCGATACCCTAATGTCACATGCTTTGCGGACTGGCAGGACCTTAAAACCATTTACTTTTAAAGTATTTTTATTTGCTGGCCATGTCAAAATCATTTTGTGTCAATGGTTTTCGAAAGCATGCATAATACAATCTCATATTTAACCCATAACACATGCCTCTAGAGAAGCTTGGCCGGCATGTTTAACTCAAGTAGGCACTGGCATAGAAGCAATGAACAATGTTGTGTGCCAGCTCACGCCGCATGTGGCGCACGCTGTGACAACAGGGCTCTGTCTGTTTTGGACCAGTTGGGTGCACGCGCCCCTGTCCCCAGATCTTCTGCTGCCGGCCTGCCACGGGATCACAGAAACGACTGACAGCTATAAAAATAGAACGTTTGATCACTCACAGCTGGAAGTGGTTTTAAAGACAGGCTCTGAAATGACTGCACTGGTACCCACACAACTCGCCTTCACACCCTACACTAGTCGATACCGCAACATGGACCTGCACTCTGTCCAACATCAAGCGCTTTTCGGATACACACAATGCAATGCGTCAGTCGCCGCGCAGACTTTCGCAGTAACTCAACGAAGTTCTGTCCGCCTCGGCGTCCACGGCGGCCGCCTCTATGTTGAGCCAGTGCTGAGGGGCGCTCAGCCAATGGCGTGCTAGCAGGGCGGTGCCCCGGAGGCGGCCGAAGGCAGGGGCTACGAATCCTGCGCAGCCGCCGTCCTGCCCCGCAGCAGAAAGTTAGCAGGCTGGAAGTTGTTAGCCTGTCTGTGGCCGCGTCGCCCCCGCCGCCTACCCACCCATCGGGAGCCGAGGACCCGGCGCTCCAGAAATAATTGTCCCCAACAGCAGCGGTGAGGAGCGGCTATCGGAAGCAGGTGAGAGGGAGGCCCCGCGGGGGCCCGTGCAGGAGCGGACCCCATAGACTCAGACTCCACCCTCCCTCTGCGCGCTTGTGTGTGCCTGTGTGTGTGTGTGTGTGTGCCTGCGTGTGTGTGTGTGCATGCATGCGTGAGTGTGGCTGTTGTGTGCGTGTGTGTGTGTGTGCATGCGTGAGTGTGGCTGTGTGTGTGTATGTGTTATTCACTTGCTGAGAATGTGGGATAGGAGATGTGCACGGCGCCGGGCTGGGCGTGCGCGCCCACGAGGTGAAATCGCCGAGGGCTTGCACGTGCACATCTCCTGTCTCAGATTCCCAGGAAGTGGCCAACAATACATACTTCGCTGGACGCAATGCTTCGCATTGCTACACCAGCTCGCCATAAAAAGAAGGGGAGACAAGGGGCATCCTTGTCTAGTGCCACAGGATAATGTGAGTTGATCAGTCAGAGTACCATTGATTTTCAATCGAGCCAATGGAGTAGCATAGAGAAGGCGGACCAATTCAAGGAAACCGTTAAGGGCTCCCAGCTTGTTCAATGTAGCAAATAGGAAAGGCCACTCAAGTGAGGCAAACGCTTTTCCTGCATCAAGAAGCACAGCCAAAACTGAGAGCTCTGGGTTTATCTGATCAAGGGCAGCAAAGATGGTCCACAAGTTTATTGATGTGGAGCGATTTGGGATTAACCCCAATTGCATTGGAAACACTATTTGGCCTAAGTGAAGAAAGTTGGGTGGTAAGAATTTTAGCCAATATCTTATTGTCACAGTTTTATCATTATAATGGTCTGTAAGAGGTGCATCTGTCAGGGGGTTTGCCCGTTTTAGCAGCAAGTTTAATACTGCCTCACACATCGAAGGTGGGAGGCTCCCCTTCATGTGTAATTCCGCATAGACTTCAAGAAGATGCAGGACAAGCACTGTTTTATAAGCTTTGTCGAAAGCTCCAGTAAAGCCTTCAAGGCTGGAGGCATGTGTGTTGCTTAAATTGTCAATGGCCTGTATAATCTCATCAATCGAGATAGGAGAAGCAAGAAATCATTTTTGACCTGTATCCAATCACACCATGTCTACTTCTGCCAGGTAATCTGCAATATCTTCCATAGTATTATCACAGTTGGGTGTAATAGTCAAAAAAAGTAGTAGCTATAGTGTCAGTATTGTTGACCGTGGATTCATCGTATAGCTGAAGACGCGTAATCAATGAAGTCTGATATGAGGGACAAAGCAAATTGGCCAACTTTTGGCCTGGTTGTTCACCCTCAAGTGCAGGTATGTGCATATTTACTAAGATATTTGGTTTCTCGGGCTGCCAAATCCTGAAAGTCTTGTATCAGGGATGCACGTTTGCATAGTGTTGGGGTGGAATCATTGGAATGTGCTTGTGTATCCAAGTCCTGCAGTGTCTGTTCAACTGCCGTGAGTTCCCAGCGTATAGAGCAATACATCCAGTGGTGGCTGGTGACATTTGCAAGGGGTGGGGCATAAACTTTCTGTTGGAGTGCACCGTGGCAAGCGAGCAAACCCGAACATCTTAAGGAGGGTTCGGGTTAGAGAATTTTGAAAAAAGAGTGGGTAAATGGTGCATTTTTAAGGAAATTTGAGAAGCAGGAAGGTTAATAACGCAATTGTGAAAGTGCAGTTATTACATTAATAAAGGGATGTCATATAACAACATGTAGATAGAAATGTTTCTAAAACTAGGCCCTGCCAGTGCCATGTACCTGAGGGCAATATACACGCTGTGTGCCAGCAGGGCCAAGCATCAGAAACATTTCTATTGTTATGATTTTGAAGCTAGAGAGTGGTAGGGAGGCATGCACACGATCAGCCAGGAGGCTCACCACAAAGACACTGTCATGGTGAGAGCTTCCACAGTGAGCTCAGGACACGGCCTACTAACCTGCACTAATGGCGGGTGTGCTTCAGAAGTGCACTCACTAACCCTCACCTGCATTCAGTGACCCACACACTGACAACCAGGGTGCTCATCACAAAGATGTGAAGTGAGCTACCACAGTGAGCTCAGGACACGGCCTAATAACCTGGACTTCTTAGAGCTCGTCACCTGTTAATCCATGTGTAAAACGCCAGGAATAACACACCACTCTCGACAACAAACGGAAGCACCTCAGCACTGTTCACCGAAAATGATGAATGTCACATTGAACCTGTCACGTGGAGTCTCTAATAATGTTTTACAACAGCGAGTTCTGAAACCAGCGGTGCTACACTCAATTAATTCATTCTAAAACAAGGTTAACATTAGAAGCTTAGCTTTTTTTTTTAAGTTTGCAGATGGGAGGAGGGAGAATAGTGTTTAAAGTTTAGACTTTTAGAGTATATTTACAAATATGAGCAGTATGCCTCGTGGCAAAGAAGACTTTGAGCGATATAAATAAATATGTAAATGGCAGATAATAAAAATGCATTTCTTTCGGCCTGCTAGGCAGCCTTCATCTGAGACCAGACAGCTCCATCTAATACTGCGGTTCTGTGAACTGTACCCTATGAATATTGGCCTGCACGCTGGAGGTTAAAGAACAGCTAATGTTTCTCTGAAGGCTAACAAATATATCACCCCTGATAACGAATGACAAATGTTGTTCCATAGTGTGTCAGACAAAACCAAGGCTCTTGTAAAACAAGTGTTACAGCTGGAATAGGATATTTTAACACAGTTACGCTAAGGTGTAGGTAAACAGACAGCTGCCTGCTCAGCAAGGTAGTCGTAGATGAATCCAAACGTGCAATCAAATGGCCATGCACAGCAAATAGTGGGAAAAGCAGATGAGCAGCAGGAAAAACATGCTCGTGAAATAGTGCAGCTGAAAAGGAGTTCTGTGCCATTCTCGAAGTCAGGAAGCCAAAGTTAAATATTGTACCGCGTATTGCCTCAGGAAACACCCTTGCTTTTGGTTCCAAAGAGCATATGAGGATTCCAGTAAAAATGGTAGCTCCTAAATGGAATGTGTGTGAGGCCAGCATCACTGACTATAAAAAGCAAAATAATGAAAGTAATTGTAAGACTAACAAAAAGAAAGTTCACTTTATGAAACACAGCAGTAGGCATTTTAGTACCACGGCATGCGTTTTCACAACTTCTTGAAAATGTTTTACTTGTGCAAATATTTCATACTAAGAGTAGAGCCTCATCACGTCACTGCCATTACCACCCTACAATAGGTGTGGTCGGATAGAAGAGCCCACCTGCCTTTTTCAGACTCGCAACTCGCGTCTCCCCAGTCCCAACTGAATTAAAGTCAGCAGCCATGCAATGCAATATAGTAAATATGCAGCGCTGCACTGCGCACTTGAGCCTGCTCGGCGCAGCTATTAGTCACTCAGTTAGTAGTAGTAGTAGCAGTCGCGGCTCGCGGGGGTCCAGGAATTAAATATAATTATGAAACTAAAAACTTACCTCACAGCCGGTCCGCGCCACCTCTGCTCCCCTTGGCGCCTTCACGAACGGCACTGGAGTGGACTGGCAGCCCCTCTCAGCCAATCCTGGCATTGCTAGCACCGCCAGGATTGACTTAGGGCACGGTTTCTCTTCGTCCACTGCCTGCCCATTAGGAGACCGAGGGGCTCCTAATGGGAATGCGCAAACCAGCGCAAACACAAGTGCGCATGACTGGGCACAGGTGAAAAATTTGCTCACCTCCCCACTCATGCGCACTTGTGCTGCTGCCTGTTGCCCCTGGTCTGACAATCATGTCAGTCAACATGATGCCGGACCGCCCACCACCTTCAATCGCTGAAGGGGGTGGGCTGTCCGAGGTCATGCTGACGGACATGATTGTCAGTTCTCCCTCGGCGTCTTTGAACTTAAGTAAACTGATTCAGTTTACTTAAGTTCAGAAACGCAGAGGGAGCTGCGGGCAGGGGGGCTACGCCCTAATGGACGCACCGCGCCTGATTACACCCCAGAAATTTTAGCTATGCATACCCCTCTGATATATGCTTTAAAAGCATCCCCGAGTGTAGAGTAGTGTTCTACAGTGCCAGTGTTAAGTTGAAAGAATTTTGTTATTGCGTCTCGCACTTCCGATCTGAAAATGTCGTCTAATAATGCGTTGGATTGAAAGCGCTAGGGTGCATGGGGCAATAAGGCTTTTGGGAAGTCGGATAGTGAGGAGTACTGGAGAGTGCTCAATAGCATTCTAGGGAGATGTTTGTGAGTGCCGGCGTCAAATTTGTGATGAGATACCAATGGTTAATACGCGACCACGATCCGTGCGGGGCAGAGAAAAAAGTATAACTCCTGACGGATAGGTCTTTAGAGCACAGGGCAACTACAAGGAGATTAGTGTGAAATAGCGTGGAAAGTGTTTGGAGGAAATGAGGTATGGTGAGGCGTCCAGTGCCTGTCTCGGCTATCAATGGGTCCGTAGTAAGGGTAAAGTCACCCCGCCATGATTATCGTGTGATTTTGAAGTCGGCTAAGTTGTGCGGAAACATTAGTATATAAATAAGGGGAATCGACGTTGGGTGCGTAGATATTTACTAATACAAGGGGCATGTTAGCTAATGTGCCAGAAACTAAAAGATAGTGGCCCTCTGGGTCAGTAACAACCTTGTGTGTAATAATAGGGATTGCTCTGTGTATCAGTTTGCATACACCTGTAGAGTACGTGCTGTAATTGGCGAAAAATAGGGTGGCATCCCAATTAGGAGCACAGCGATTGAGAGAACCGGGGGGGGGGGGGGTAGGTGCGTTTCCTGGAGAGCATTTTGAAACCGCCGCCACTGCCGAGAGTCAGACTTACCTACCACAAGCCCGAGGAAGGCTGAAGCCATTGCCCACGCCACCGCCAAGAGTCAAGGGTTACCAGACTCCGCGCCGCCGCTCCGGGAGACTCCAAATCCCGGCAGGCACCGCGGCGGCGCGTCTGAGTGACGCGGCTGCGACCAGGGAGCGCCAACAGAGGCGCAGAAAAGGAGGAGCACCCCCGCGTCGCGGGACGCCCGGGGCGAAGCCCGGGCAAAGGGCGGGCCGTCTGAGGCCGTCCGAGGTCGGCCAAGGTCGGGTCGGGCCAGGGACTTTGCACAACTTTCCATAGGCCTGCCAAGGATTGTTGTAATTCGGATTCATTGACTCACAGGTACATTTTCTTACCCCTCAATTTGTTTTGAGCCTTGACCCTGCACCTACTCTGTATATTGTTGTACACATGCCTGGCAGAAAGTTAACCCCTGTTACAAACACCATGGAGAACTACCTAGTCCAAAAAGTGACTAAGATAAATAGTGACAGAAGGTCCTCTTTGGGCTTAGATTCATCCACGTTATCTCCATCATTAGATAAAGAGCCCGAGGATCCCTTCGATCTGCTAAATAGTAGTCTCTCTGGGGAGGTGCACGCTGCTGTTCAGGATTCTGTTATTATCCAGCCCAGTGGTATAGTAGCCAGTACTGCTGACAACAATGTTCATGAAGTAGTGACTGTGACCCCTTCAACTAGTGAGTCCAGCACTGTAAAGTCTGTTCCTGTTCCAGCACCGAGGGCTACAAGGGCCAAGAGGAAAGTTACACAAAAACGGGGGGGACTAAGGTCAGCCAAAAATAAAATAGCTTCGCCACCAAGGACAAATTCTGATGAGGAGGCGGACGACTCGTCTGATGAAACTTATGTGTCCTTCTCTAATGCCCAATTTCAGAAGTTTTGCAGTATGATGGATACAAAAATCAAAGGGATAGTTAAACCTTTGATAAGTAAAATTGATAAACTATCCGCTGAGGTATCTAAATTGGAAGGCTTACTTGGAAAAACCCTGGGAGAGGTGGGAAAACTCCCAGAAGTCATCACCTCTAGTGTTCAAACCTTGGCGAGCGAAATCCAACTGATTAAATCTACCGAATTGATTTCTACTGTCGCCCCAAACCTCCCAATGGCCCCATTGATAAATCTAACGGATGATACCCCTGGTGCAGTACCCTCTGCCCCTCTTCTTGGTGAACCTAATACTGCGCAAGGGTCTTTTGAGCTGGTGGTGGAAGCCTCACCATTAGTTCTTGTACTGGCTAATGTGCCTCCTTTAGTCTCTGGGGAAGTTGAATCAACATCATCACTCCTTAATAAATCCTTATCTTGGCTATCTGATAATATGTCCATATCACCATGGGGCAAGCAGCAACTGGCTGAGGAGTTGGTTAACGCAAGAAGAGTTGAGTGGATCGGGAATAAGGAAAAGAAGTTCAAGGGTGACTGTGTAGTCCTCAATCTCTCTGACCCTGAGGTTCTACCGAACATCTTGCCCCATATTTTTCCGCCGCAGAGACGATCTACCTCTATTGTACCATTGACTCTTGACTTTTTCTATCCTCGAAAAGGCAGAGGCCTCAATCCAAGCACTCTAAGAACAAAATGGAATGTTATACCCAAAAGGGGCAGTAAGAATTTTGGCTCCGTAGGGTGGGGTCTAGGTTTGGAAAATAGATTTTCTGCCCTTTCTAATTTAGATGCTTGTGATTGACATACAATGTGCCGTTTACCTCTGCTAGAAACTTGTTCAGATGCTTGCATAACTGAGGGGCATAGTCGAGTTACAGGTGGGCCAAATGATCTATGTAACCTTGTTGTCGCTGTGGGACTACCTCCTGTAAGTAGTAATGTTAATGTTACAGCTGATGCAGAGCTGAATGGGTCTGATCACAGTCCTGTATTAAGCATGGAACGAGCCTCTGAAAATTTATTATCATGGAACATAGCTGGGCTTAGTTCCAAAATGGACTGTGGAGAATGGTTTGGGTTTGTCAGCAAGTACGATGTTTGCATTTTCCAAGAAACATGGGCCTGTGATCCTGTCTTCGCTTTGGGGTACTTGAACTTTTATGTACCAGCTTCCAAGGGCCCCAAAGGGAGACCGATGGGGGGTCTCACTATATGGGTCCGCCAGTCCCTGAGGATTGTAGTAAAAAATCTGGTGCTTAACCTCAAAGATATACAGCTTATTAGACTTACGAGGGACTCCTCCACTTCCATTGACATTTATAATGTATATGCTAGGGGAGGAAGTGGAGGTAAATCTGCAGTCCTATCGTCTCTGTATAGTCTTCTAGACACTCACTCCTCTGGGAATAATATTATACTGGCAGGAGACCTAAATCGTACTTTTGAACCCCTTGATACTGGAGAGGCTTATCTAGGTGCGGAGGAAGATAAGATCTGGGATATCCCCGCACTTGATTCAATCCCAATAACTCGTTGGACTGAGGATGTTCTAGGTCTAAATGCTATGTGCCTTGAACACGGGTTAAGGGCTTTGAATGGTCGTACTAAGTCAGACAGAGTGCCAGCCATGACTTTTAATAATGGCAGGTCCGAGAGCCGCATTGACTATGTCATTTGTAGTATGTCCTTATGGTCATCTATTATTGATATGGAGGTCAAGGAAAGGCCAGAGAGTGACCATAACCCCCTATGCGTTCGTCACAAACTGTGCCTGTTTGATGTTATTGCACCTAGTACTTTTGCTGATCCTTTACCCCCATTGATTGTGCCAACTAACGATTTACGCAGGCTCAGGTGGACTACTGTTAAAACAGACCAGCTGGTTCTAGAAAAAATAAGTATGGCAACTGACAAGGCTATCATGGCCCTTGAGGGTGCGGTTGCGCTCCCCCTGAGCAAAAATAATGTTATCAATGTCCATGAAGCTCTTTTCAACGAAATCAAATGCCATTTTCTGAAACCGGTAAATAAAAGGCGGATCTGCACCTATAGAGCAGCAAGATGGTACAATCATGAATGTAGGGTGGCAAGAACATTTTTGGGTGACGCAATTAAAAACAAAAATCTAGAGGTTATTAGATTAGCCAGGAAGCAATACAAACAGTGCATAGCAAAAGCGAAAAAAGATTGGGACGAGGCACATTGGAATAACTTAAAAAATGCAAGCGACCGCAAAGATTCTAGGTTATTTTGGCATATAGTCAAATGGGGACACGACAGATTAGAAGAGGCTAGCTCTAATAATGTCCCTCAGGATGCTTGGGTCAAGTTTTTTTGTGATCAGTATGCTTGCAGAGAACTGGCAGTAGATAGAAGATGTATGCCCGCTCAACCAGCAGAGGAGGACATGTTCACCCAGAGTGAAATAGTCACTGCTCTTAAAACTGTTCGAAGTGGGCGGGCTCCTGGAATTGACGGGGTTCCGGCAGATGTTTTTCTGAATGACATTGAAAAATGGTGCAAATACATTTACCTGTTAATACATTTTATCAGCAGAGGTGCAGACATCCCAGTAACCTGGCGGGGTGCTGTAATTATCCCTATATATAAGAAGGGAGATCGAGCCCAGCCTGGTAATTATCGCCCCATCAGTTTAATTGACACTATCCAGAAGGTAGTGGGGCGAGTAATTGTCAACAGGTTGCTAGATTGGATTGAGGACAATAATATCCTATCCCCCTTTCAGGCTGGATTTCGCAGGGCAACCAGCACTGTGGATCAAGTCTTTCGTTTCCAACTGATACAGTGGAAGACCGTGGTGCTAGGCGGAGGTAGCCTGTATGCAGCATTTGTTGACCTGCGGGCTGCCTTCGACCTGGTACCTAGGGCCAAACTGTGGGAAGTGTTGGAGACACTAGGTGTCCCTGGGGACCTGTTGACTTTAATTATGCGTTTGCATGAGGGCACCTATGCCAAGATACGTTGGGGAGGGTGTGGGAATGACACTGCCGAATTTCCCGTAGAGCGCGGGGTTCGCCAGGGTTGTTCAATGGCCCCTACATTGTTCACCCTTTTTATCAATGGTGTAGTTGCCCGCATGCAAACTCGGGCTGTGGATGCCCCTTCTTTGGCAGGTGAGAAAGTCCCTATTTTAATGTTCGCCGATGATACTTTAATTTTATCAAAAACACCAAGTGGTCTGCAAAAGGCATTGGCAATATTTGACGAGTTTTGTGTTGATCACGGTCTGGAAGTGAATGCGTCCAAGACAAAACTCATGGCTTTTAATCCACATAGAAATTTTAAATCAAATATTTCCATGAGTGGTCGCACTCTGGAACTTGTAAAATCTTTTACATATCTGGGGATTCTTATCTCCAATGATAATAAGTGGCAACAACATCTAAATACTGCTATACTGAGGCACAAGCAGCTAGCTGGCACTATTATCAAGGAGTTTAGGAAATCATTGACAAAACCCATCAAACCTCCCTTGATAATATACGAGGCAAAAGCAATTGGGTCTGCCTTGTACGGGGCGGAGCTTTGGGGGAATGAAAACCTCCAAGAGCTCCAAATATCAGAAAATAAATTTCTTAGGCTGCTAACAGGTATCCCGCAGAGCAGTCCACTTTTGCCCCTGCGCTATGAGTTAGGATGGAGAGAAATTTCGGAAAAGGCTAAATTACGTCCGATTTTATTCTGGCGTAGACTTTGGACTACGCCAGAGCTCTCTCACTACGCGGACGGGCTTATTGATGTTATTAAATCTGACCATTATCATAAAATCAGATGGTTTAAAACATTGCAAATTGCATTGTTCAACCTAGGACTAAATGCTCTATGGACCGATCCTGCTGGGGCTTTATTCCCCACTAAGATCGCTTTAAAAAATATTTTTGGGGAACATGTTGCCAATAGGAGCATGCTTAGTACCAATAATGGGACCTTGACTACCGGTTTCTTAGAAATCAAGATGTATCCCAATTATGAAAAGTATTGGGATTACATCACAATCCCCATGGACAGAAAATTGTTATTCCAACTGAGGGCAGGCTCGCTCCCTCTTCGTAAATTAACATCTAAATGGAAATCTGGGGGCACGGCCACTTGCCCAGTCTGTGGGGTAGGAAATGAAACTGTAGGTCACTTTTTGTTTTGTTGCCCAGTATATTCTGTTCCAAGGCGTGTCTGGTTGGCTCCTATGTGTAGGAACCTAGGCACAAAAAGTAGTATGGTGGCATTGCGTATTGCAAAATCCACTACTGAAGATTGGATCAATATTGCCATTGCAAAATATTTGGGGTGGGCATGGGTCTTAAGGCAGAGACTGTTGGTAAATTAATTACCCTCTACCAAATTGCCTAAGGACTGCTAGACAAATGTCTATTCTCTGTAACTGTTTAATAATAGTCCAGAGATTGCTAAACTATCGTTTACTCTCTGTAATTGTTGATCAGAGACTGCTAGATCTTTGTCTATTTTATGCTAAGGATTATTTAATGTATCATCGGTTAGAACTTTTAACGTTATGGATGTTAGAGGATTTTCACATTGTCATTACGATTGTTACTCCTCTGGCTTTTTGATGGAAATGATTTTTGCACCTGTATATATGATGCGTCAATTTTATTAATTGTTTAATTTTTGTAGGTGTTACGTTTTTTAAACGCTTATATTGTATATGTGCTTTGTCTAAATTGACTTTGTAAATTTAATCGCTTTTTATTATATGTTTGTATGTCTTGCTTTTATGAGTAAAACTCGAATAAAGCACTTTGAACTTGAACTTGAACTTGCTATTAGAGCTCCATGTCTGGAAAGGTATGACCACACTTGATGTCCTTTTGCGGATTGTATAACCCTTGCACATTCCAAGTAATACACTTTAATGTTGCACTCCCTACTCCTTCAGCAGCTTTTGGCATTTAACCGGGTACATATTTGCAAGGATAATATTGGTATCGCATATGTCCAGGTAATGTAGTTACTGTGTATGCATTCCTTCCCTCGTTCAGAATTTGAAGCATTCTTAGACAGGTTAACCATGCAAACTCCAAAATCCCCCCACCCACGTCGGATAGCTAACAACCCGCTACCGGTGCATCCCATCAAAATAACAATCACCCAATAAGAAAAACATACAAATGTAGCCATCCTGGGGGGGGCAACACTCAGAGGAGGGCGCCTATATGTAATGGGTAGCATATTCCAGTTAGCAGGGCCTACTGGAAACGTAGTGTTAATTCCTGCCTTTAATAGCGCCACCACGCTGACGCCAATGTGTGGTTCAAATCCATTTCAGCAGTCAGCCAGCCATCTCCTGTATGGTGATATGTGGGTGTAGTTCGTGGAAATGGTGACACGCAAGCTGAATGTGTCTCTCTTAGTTCATTGAGGGGTGTGATAGAGAACTGCAAGACCCATTGCCAGCTGATGAGATCAATCCAATGTAATTCTGCTTGCAAAAAGTGATGGCTTCCGCAAGGGTATCGAATATATGAGCTTTACCATTTAGCTGTACATGTAGTTGACCAGATATAGTATGGAGGGACCAGGCTTCAAACTCCTATCCCACACCTACACAGGACACCACAGTACAGACCCTACCTACTTGAACAGCTGCATTCACTTCCACAAACGTTCCAGACACCTCCGCTCCGCTGATCTCTCACTGGCACATACCCCCCGCATAGACAAAAGCAGAGAAAAGGGGCCAGTGCCTTCTCGTACCTGGCCCCTAAAGCCTGGAACAACCTCCCACAACCTCATTAGAGCCTCCTCCTCGCTTCTTGAATTTTGCAAGAAGCTGAAGACCTGACTTTTCGAGTAAACCTTCCAGGGCTGACCTCTCACACCTGCTACAGAGCACCTGGGTATTCTCATGGGTAATTAGATTGTTATTAAAACATCAATCGAGGGGCCAGAAGAAAGGACTTCCCTTTACATGGACGATGTCCTATTGTTCCAGGCTGACCCGCAGACCTCGGGCCTTGTTGCTTGGAACACCTCACATTATTCAGCGAAACCTCTGGCCTCCAAGTGAATACATCCAAATCTGTATTGGCCCAGGTTGAATGTGATACTAGCGCTCACGTTTGGCAGTCCGATACCCCGGTGAAGCATCTCTGCTTCAAATTTCCCTTCTCCCCAAACTCACGAGACACCTTAAGAAGACAGCTTTGGAGTACAAGATGAAAAACGACATTCAGTAATGGCACAGCTTCCCCTGCACGTGTTGGGCTGTATCGTCCACTTCAAAATGATGATTCTTCCTCACTTCCTTTATACATTCCAACACTTCCCACTTGTGATTTAATTTGCTGGTTCCGTACACTTATTTCCATCATCTGGTCCTTCCTCTGGTCTGGTGGTCGCCCACAATCAAGTTCCCCAATGGTAGGTGATCACGGTACAACAGTGTGCTGGAGATGACAGACCTCCAATGTTACTACAAAGCCTCCTAGCTGATTGTCATTAATGCGTGACTAAGTAGCGGGTGGGATGACCCAAACTATCGAGGGGAGGTTGCTTCGCTAGGGCTCGACCATATCCAGGATATTCTATACGGTGCTCCAATATCCCATACCCTACCTGGCATCCCTCATCTGGTGTCCCTCTGTTGGAGAGCCACACTGAGATTTCTGGGCTGGAGCTGTAGACTGACTGGGATGACTCACATCTGCATTTGCAGGGCTCCACCACACAGGTTAGAGGGCTTCCACAAGTGAGATATATAGGCATTATAGTCCTTGGAGATGTTTGGGCAGAGAAACGTATTCTGACTTTCCTAGACCGATGCAATCTCAATCGGACACAATTTCACAAATATCTACAACTGTGCCACACACTCATAACCAGCCTACCGCCTGGCACTGACATTCCTGATTTTAGCTCCCTCAAGGCCAAACTCCTCATGGGGCACTTTGGTAAAGGCGCCATATTCCAAATCTATTGCTTGCTCAAAGCGAACGCCTCACAAGATTTTGACACACTTAAGCTCCCCTGGAAGGGCTGGATTGGCGAATTTGGCAAGGCGGGCTGGAGAGAAGCCAGGTCTGTCCTGCGCACACTGGCCATTTTTGACCTCCTACGGTTGATTCAATTGAATTACCTCCATATGATATACCTCACCCTGATTTATTTTTTGAACTTCAATTTTTATTGCAGAATCAGAAATGTACAATCATATGGACAATCTCGCCCATCTCCGCTTATCGCCATTCCTCAGTCATGAACAGAACAACACACAGCCATTCAGCCCACATCCCGGAGGCAGGGCGGCGACAGCTAGGGATCCGTACATAAGTCAGGCGATAAGGCATTAACAGTAATAATTACTTGACATCAGTACATTCAGGCTTGTTTAAAAGATCTGCTTTTCTCTACCCACCCAACCCCTAACCCCAACCAATAACTTGCCCCCCCCGGCCACAATGAAGAGTAGTGGACAAGGTCAATGCCCTTTGCTCCACCCAATGGAACCTACCAAACAAGCCCATCTTTCCTCTACCATCCCTCTAACCACACTCAGCAATCATCTTCACGCTTCGGATATACCTCACCCTGATACGCCTACACCATGCTGGCAGGATCCCCCAACCCACTTGCTTTCACTGCTCTACTACCCTGGCTGATTTCTACCACATGGTTTAGAACTGCCCAACCCTCTCACCATATAGGCAGCAGATACAGGGTAAACTTTCAGGGTCTTTGGGCCGGGACTTTGATCTAACTCCAGATTGGCCCTCATGGGCATGTTTAAAGAGATTGGCGACCCCTGGGCAGATTGTAGCCTGTGAGTATCACCACATTAGGTACTAAGCGAGACATTGCCTGGAAATGGAACTCCCCAAGTGCCCCCGATTTTGACAGAATGAAAGGCATGAGTAAACTGGTGCCAGGGCCCGACTGGCTACCGGGCAGTTTGGAATGCTTCGAGCTGGGGACTGATTTCGTTGATGGGGACCTGCGTGTACTAAACGAAATTCGTTTTGCTTTCATTATTTCGAAGCACACGCAGGTCTTCATGAACGAAATCAGCCCCCACTGCAATTAAAGCAGCCCCCAGCACGGCAGCTTTCCAAACTGCCCGATAGTCAGTCCGGCCCTGACTGGTGCGCCCAAATGAAGAACCCATACATGCTGCACGAGGATGTCCGCATAAACACAAGAAGATATGGGGTAGCCTACAATGGTCTGGGGCTGTTGTCTGTCAAAGGGTGGATTGTAATGTGAAGGTGTTATGCATATGTAATTGTTCTTTCCCAGGTGGTTTAAAAACGTAATAAAATTTTTGTTATATAAAAAAAAACACTGATCGAATACCAGAGCATTACAGAGCTACTGAACTTCTTCTAAAATACTATTTTAAAAGGAAGGCAGAAAATAACTAACAACTTCGTTGGACACAGTTTGCCTTGTTTTCTTCTTCAAGGCCAGGCTGAGTTTTGAAATATGAAAACAATCAAAGAGCAGCCTTCGAAGCAGAACTTACCTAATTCACTTGCTGGTGCTATTCAAGCGAGCCCATGCAGCCAATCGCTGGTTCACTTCAGATTTAAAAGAAATGAAATTGGCTGCACGGAGGGCCGAGCGAGCTTGGAGAAGAACCTACAGCCCCGAGCAAAAGACAGTTTACTTGTCCGTGCTACAAGTCTATAAAAAGGGCATCCTTGATGCTAAAACCGAGTTCTACACGAGTAGGGTAATGGCAGCAGAGTCTCACCCGAAGGAAATATTCTCTACTGTTCACGAACTGGCTTCATCTGGCAGAGCCACGGCCACCATCCCCCCTTCCCAGTCCCTCTGCAACTCACTCAATGAGTTTTTTATTGATAAGGTCGCAAAAATTAAACTCAACATTCCCCCCCCCCCCTCCCCTACATTTGATAACCCTTCCCCACCCCCCACGGTTCCCAAATTGACCACTTTTCCATTGTTAACCAATGACTCCCTCCCTCCGCTGTTGGTCCGAGTCAAATCAGGCTCCCCCCTGGACTTTGCCCCGGCCCATATCCTTAGGGAAATCTATTTAGTTTGTCCTACCCCGCCCCTGACCCTTCTTAATGATACACTTACATATGGCACAGTTCCCAGCTTACATAAATCAGCGGTTGTCGTTCCAATTATAAAAAAACCTGGCGCCGACTCATCTTCCCCTTCCAACTATCGTCCTATTTCTCTCTTGCCCTACCTAGCAAAAGTCCTTGAGACTCATGTTACGACCACTCTGAGTGCCCACGTAGAGGCAAATCATTGCCTCTCCCCCTGTCAAGCTGGGTTTAGGCCCCTGCACTCTACGGAGAAGGTGGTGATCTCGGTAATGGACAGGCTACGGGAGGGTATTGATACTAATGTACCACAAGCCCTGATACTTTTAGACCTGTCCGCCGCTTTTGACACGGTGGACCACTCCATCCTCCTCAGCCGTGTCAGGGCGGCGGGCATAGAGGGCCTGGCCTTCTCGTGGCTTGAGTCCTTCCTAGCCGGGAGAACTCAAGCGGTCCATTTGGCTGGCTTTGCCGCGGCCTCCCGCAAGGTAGAGTGCGGGGTCCCTCAGGGCTCGTCACTTTCCCCCCTCTTATTTAATTTGTACATCTACCCCCTTATTTTTATGTTACAGCAGCTGAAGGTCACGGTGTTTAATTACGCCGATGACCTCCAGCTAATCTTCAACCTCTCCCACTCTCCCTCATCTGCCCAGAATGTCCAGTCAGTCATGACGTTTATCCACGATTGGATGAACTGCAACCACCTCAAACTCAATCCAGACAAGACCGAGCTGGTCTTGACCGGAGGTGGTTGCAGTCCGTGGTCCCCTTCCTTTTGGCCCCCTTCACTTGGTGCCCCTCCACTCCCTGTGCCTAAAGTTAAAACCCTTGGGATTTTCTTAGACTCACAACTTTCTATCCATTCACAAATTGGTTCAGTTGTCTCCTCTTGTTTCTTTTCCCTAAGAATAATTAGGAAAGTCTCTCGTTTTTTTTCCCTCCCTGCTCTAAAAATTATTGTGTTGGCCATGGTACTGTCTCGTATCGATTACGGTAACGTAATTTACAATGGGGCCCCCGCCTACGCGATTCACCGCCTGCAGCTGGTACAGAACCAGGCTGCTCGCCTGATTCATGGCCTTCCTAAATATCATCGGGCCATTCCATTACTTAAAGCACTACACTGGCTGCCGGTGCGAGAGCGCGCCCTTTTCAAACTCGGCTGCCTCACCTTTCAGGCTAGGTCAGGCACTGCCCCTAAATTCATATGTTCTGCTGTCACGCCCTATCTCCCAGGCAGAGAGCTACGCTCCTCTCATATGGCCCTCCTAGCTACCCCCCGATTTAAAAAACAGAGGGCGGGTGGAGCGAGCTTCGCTGTCCTGGCTCCAGTATTCTGGAACTCCCTTCCTGTTGCCCTTCGTACATCGTCCTCCTACCCTCAGTTCCGGAAGGATCTTAAAACCTTCCTATTCACACAAGCCTACTCTGTCTAACCTCTGCAACACAAATAGCGCCATGAAACCGCTGGGTAAAAGTGCGCTGTACAAATGTTTTTAAATTCAAATTAAATTCAAATTCAAATTATTCACGAATATGCCCTAGTACTGAAGCCTACTTCGCTATGAGGATAAGACCTAGAACCAACTTGCAAGAACATTAAAGCACACCAACAACCTTACAGCTTTTCAGAGCCTCTGGAGCTGACTAATATGATATGCAGTGAGCCTTATATGCGAGTTGGAATATTACTGTCCTTCTTTCTCTTCTCATACTAAGGTATAGTTATACCACTGTCTCCAAAGAATCCATACATTTGAATAAGGTCCGCTAATACATCAGTGATTACTGCAATAAACAGGTAGAAGAATGGACAATTCTTATACTGAAGATCTTAGTTTCTCTGTTCAGTGCTGAAACAAAAAGCGTAATTGTGACTCGTCGTTTATAGGATACATTACCTAGAATCCCCTTCCTAATTACCTCCCCTCAATATTTTGCCCTGGTTGCCTTTGCCCCAGAATCGTGGTTACTGCATCAAGGTAAAGTTGGCGACGGATGTCATCCTGCTCCAGAAGTATACAAGCGAGACACATAGCAATGACAAAGCACATTATTACAACAGTGTGTTAATGCTGGAACACTCAACATGAGCTATGAAGCTGTTTATGAGGAGGAAACCTGCCCATGAGAAGGTGGAACGCCATAAGATCAGGAGGATATACAAATCCTCTGGGAAGTGGTGTTCAGCATGTGGGTATGGCCAAGAAGTAAACATTTAGGAGAGGATAGAAAAATCTGCAGTGAGCTATTAGAGTTGGAACTGGGCAGGACGCATTACAAATCTGCGACACTGGAGCTACAAGAAGAAGTAGCGTTAGGTGTCCAAAGGATAAATGTTGGCTAGACATTTGATGCAAAAGTGGAAGCAGTTATTGTGACTGAGCTTGATTAGAGAGAAGGGTAGAGAATCAGCAAGAGTAGTTTGGAAAGGCTGAGCAGTGTATAGAGACTGTAGTTCCTGAATTAGAGGAGTATCTAGTATAGGGATGTAATGGAAATGTGAGGACATTTGGGGCTTGATTCACAAAAGTAAACTTACACGTTTATTTTGGAATTCACAAAAACTGCATTTCAGCAGTAAGTTTATGAGTGCGGAGACTCCACAGTCAGGGAAGAGTACTCCGCAGATAAAAAGCTAGGCATGTCGAATCTCTGCACTCATGAACTTATTATTAAAATGCAGTTCATGAATTCCAAAACAAACTTAAACTTACTCTGAAGTGTAAGTTTACCTTTGTGAATTAGGCCCTTTGTTTTGGTGCATTTCAGGAAAAAGACCAATAAAGACTGGGCAACTGGAATTAATGGTGCAAGGTTCTTTGAGCTCCCTAGCTGTGTGCTAATTGTCAGCAAATTGTGAGTTGTGTATTTTTCCTTATCTGCCAAGTTGGGGCACTTTTTTTTTGCTTTGGCTAGTAGTTATTGGTCAACTGCACTTTCAAAACGTTAGATCACTGTGCAGCACGAGCAGCAACTGTTTCTCTTGAGCTTTTTTTGAGTAGCCAACTCCACCCTGTGATTAGATGGTGACTAATGAACCTCTGATTTTTCTGGAGGATCCGGTCTTCTGGAAGGATTGGTCCCTGATCGCCTGGAAATGTACGAGGGATTGGCTGATTCTCATTATAAATACAGCCAAGAAAATAGCCGATGCCCTCTACATCAAAATCCAGGCGAATGAACAGGGGATAAAAATGACTATTCTGTCTGCCACCTTCAAAAAGAAATTAGAGGAAATAAATAATTACATAGCAGAGCACAAGGACTACTTGCTAAGATCTAAAGTAGATAAACTCCAGAAGGACTTGAAGAAATTTTCAAGGGAAAATGTCTATCCCTATATTACTGACGAATATACCCAGAAAAAAATTAATGATAGGGTATCAGTAGGAGCATAGAACATCAGATAGAACCAGCTCCAGTAGTGAGGATAGTGATTATGAGAGGACGCCCCATAGAAGAGGGAGAGGCAACGGGTTCTTTGGAGGTCCCCGTCCTCAGTTTAGCACACCATATCCTCACTATCCCAACAACAATTTTGGTTGGCCCCCACTGTACCAACCCCAATTCACAGGTATGCCGGGAGGCCCAATGACACAATTTCCCCAGATGCCTAATCCTTTTCTAGGGAAGGGGCCGGGGGAGAGGCAGGGGCAAACAGAAGTGCATGTCGGAGGTTCAATGAGAGGAGTTGGAACAAAGAGTGACCAGGAGTATGGCGAAGGAACCAACCCGAAGGCATGAGCTGGAAATGACTTCTCTAGTGATTAATCTAGCAGAAACCAAGCCGACGGACACACAAATTGCAGTACTTAAAAAGGGTTTGGGGTTTGTACCCACCAATACACCAGACAATTTCAAGACTAGACAAGAATTAGAGGTATTTTCCGTAATATTCATCTGAGGGTTTTCTTTGGTGACCAGAATGTGGAAGAAGTAGAGAGGGGAGATACCAACTTCCACCCAAAATCTGAGTTTACTCCGGCCTTAGCGCAACTCCCTATTGAAGTAGAGGCCTTTGAACAGGCAGTTATTCATGAAGTGTAATCATTGTCTAGGCAGTATAACACCACTTTCATGAATCTCTCCAAAAAAGAAAGAAGACCCCTGGATAAACTCAGGAATAATGATGATCTAGTGATAAAGCAGGCGGACAAAGGGGGAGCGACTGTGATACAGAGCAGAGCTGCCTATGAAACGGAATGCTTGAGACTCCTTGCTGGTAGGAGACACTACATGGTATTGAGACAGGATCCAACAGAGGATATTAAGAAAGAAAGAACATCAATGGTGGAGGAAGCCATTCAAAATGAATGGATTACAGAAATAGAGGGAAGTTTCCTTTGCCAACCCCAACCAGTGACCCCATATTTTTATACTCTCCCGAAGGTTCATAAACCAACAAGGTCCCCACCGGGGAGACCCATTGTATTGGAGATGGGGTCATTATTGGAGCCTTTGTCACAATTTTGTGACTTCTTTTTTAAACCCATAGTTCAATCCAGACCGGCATACCTGAAGGACACTACAGAGGTCCTAACACTACTCAAGGATGTGGAATTTGATCCCACAGAAGATATCTTGGTAGGCCTGGACGTGGGGTCCTTATATACAAATATACAACAGATGGAGACATTAAGAGTGGTTGAAGACATTTTGTACACTTTGGAATGGGAACATAGCACGCCCAGACCTTTTATTCTACATCTGGCGAAAATCGCCTTAACTAAAACCTTTTTCGAGTTTCAGGGTACCTATTACCTCCAGACTCACGGGACCTCCATGGGGAGTGCATTCGCTCCAAGCCTAGCAGGGCTGTATATGTCTGCTTTAGAGGACCAGTACATCTATACCCATGGAAATCCCTGGTTCCATCACATTAGAGTCTAGAGGTGTTTTATTGACGATGTCCTTCTGATATGGAAGGGGGACAGAGAATCACTGGATGATTCCTGACCTGGCTCAATAGCAGGAATCCCTTACTTCTTTTCCCTTCAACTGTCACAAAGGAGAGTCTGCCATTCCTGGACCTCTCCATTTTCCCAGAAGGTGGAGGTTTGCACACAAAAATGTCCCACAAACCTACTGACAGGAACAGTTTGCTTTAGTTTAAAAGCTTTCACCCTAAGTCCCTGAGGGAGAACCTCCCCGTGGGATATTTTTTGCGCCTTCGACGCAATTGCTCAAGTTTAGCAGACTTTGGGTCAGAAGCGGAGTCCTTACAAAAGAAACTTTTGCAAAGGCATTATCCTCCACGAATTGTAAAAAGGGCAAGGAAAAGAGTGAAAAACTGTCACGGCGCTGCACTCCTCAAGTCAAATGAAAAACTGTCCACAAAGAGAACAGTTTGTGTTACAACATTCAACACAGCATCGGGTAGCATTAAAAAAATCATCTTATGCAATTGGAAGATTTTAAACTATAAGGGACATGCCTTTGAGAAACCCCTGTTCTCATTTAAGAGGAGCCAGAATATTAAAGATATTCTGGTGCATACAAGACCGAGATATACCAGAAAGAGGCAAGAGGAAATAGAGGGAGAAGGTCTGAGGGGGTTCCTTCCCTCAGTGTCTGGCCACACAAGATGTGAGATGTGTGATGTTTGCCATTTGACAGCTAATACAAAAAGTATAGATGTCAGGCTGACCCATCCATGGGAACAGTGGAGACATACTAATTCTAACTCTTCCTACGTAATTTATATGCTTATAAGCCCTTGTGATCTAGTGTACCTTGGTATGACCACCAGACGGGTAAAAACAAGAATCATGGAGCACAGATCCACGTTTAGATGCCAATGGACTGTGAGTAGATTAACTAACCATTTCAAAGAGAAGAATCACTCGGCTGAGGACTTCTTCTGGACTATTATAGACAAACCTAATATCAATATGAGCAGGGGTAACCCAGAAAGAGCCCTATTTGTACGAGAGCAGAAATATATTTACAGGATTGAGAGCTTTTCCAGGGGATTGAATGATGATATCCCCTGGAATAGTTTTCATAATCTTTGAGCTCTCTCTGGTAGACAAGTTGACTGAATATCAATGGGTAATTTCCTTCAGAAGTACCCATGTATCATTGAGTAAGAACTTGGGAGAACCATAGTGAGAATATTACATCTCTAAACTTAACCTTTCCTTACTTTGAATTAGAAGTGGATCTTTTTAATCCAAGCCAAATAATTAACAAATAAAAATTACCCCAATTACATATACTACTACCGCGCCGTAGTTAGCCGCCTCCTTGACTTTTTTCAATACTTAGGGCCCTATTAGTATGTCAGGCGGATCGCCTACGCCCGCATGGCAGTGGCGATCCGCCCGACATACTCTTCCACCCGCATGCAAATCCCCCCGCCACATTACTATGACGGGGAGACCCCGGCTGATGGTCTTTCCGCCTAGTCGATGAGTCGACCGTGCGGAAAAGCAGTTAATATGGTGGCGGTGTCTGGTAGACACCGCCATCCATATGAGTATGCATGCGGGGACATGCCTTTGCCGCCACGGAAAGCCATGTGGTCTTCGACATTGGCGGCCCTTAGCGGGCCCCCAGGGATTCTGGGGAGTGGGGGGTGCACATGGGGGGTACCTATGGTACCCCCCTGCATTTCAATGTACAACGTGGCAGGCACCGCACGGTGCCTGTCACGTTGTGCATTGAAAAGCACAACCTGCATTTTTGGCATTGCGGGGCCCGCCGCAATGTCAGAAATGCGGGATGCGCCCGCCAGTGTGGCAGGGGCATCCTAATGGGATGTGCGGGACCGCCGCACCCTTAGCGGGCGGTCCCATTTCATGGTGGTATGGCGGGCGGACAAAGTCCCCCCGCCATACTAATGAGCCCCTTAGTTTTGCATTCCTTTTATTTTGTTAACCATCATGTCATAGCGGTATTTTAATACTTCCCCCGTTTTAGTCTATCACCCACTTACTGCTTTATGATGTGCATCGCCTGGGCCCGTCCACCACTTAATTTTTTGGAAATGTTTTCCCGTAATTAATGAACTTGCCATTGCTGAAGGGAGGATGGGTGGCTCCGATCCGGGGTGTTTTAAAATTTCGACTAGAACAAGCGCTTTAGTGTCTTACAGCCTGATTCATCAAGCCGAATTGCGCTCGCAAAGGGCCAGATTCTGAGAATCTGGCCCATTGCGAGCGCAATTTTTGCATTTGGGATTCATCATCCCAAATGCAAAATTCGGTAATTGCTAATTCGCTAAATTGCGAGGAATTACATTTAAGGAATCTCTATTTGAGATTCCTTAAATGCAATTCATCAACCATTTTTAAATTGCTAATTCGCAATTTCGGGCCGCTATTTACCGAGAGGTCAGACCTCTCGGTAAATAGCAAAAACTTAGAAAAATGCTTTTAAAAGCATTTTTCGAAGTTGCATGTTGAGCACACACATGTCCTTTGGACATGTGTGTGCGCAACACCAGTTTCAATTTGCATTTAAGGGGTGCTACAGGGTGTCCTTTGGACACCCCTGGCACCCTTTAAATCGCTACCTTATTTGCGAGTAGCAAATTGCTAATCGCAAATAAGGAATACTCCCCATTCATTCCTATGGGCCTTTTGGCCCATAGGAATGAATGGGGAGTTATTCCTTATTTGCGATTAGCAATTTGCTACTCGCAAATAAGGAATGTGTAGGAATCGCTATTTATTTAGCAATTCCTACATGAATACCGTTTTGCGAGTCCTTAATAGCGATTCGCTATGAATCGCTATTAGGGGCTCGCAAAACGGCCCGTTGATGAATAAGGCTGTTAGAGACTTTCGGGACACGCTGGTCACGAGGGGTAGTACGCCACCAGGGGCGTGTCCATGCCGCCTTCAAGAGAGCCGCGGTGAACACCAGTTGAGTGTTCTACGCGGCGGTGAGGGAGAGACGTATTTCGTTGAGCGACAGCTGACCTCGCAAGCAGTAAGTGGGTTGATAGTGACCGATGGGGCTGAGGATAATGGAGGGAGTGTGTGTAGCCAGAGAGGGTGATTAGAGAGGCCTTTGATTGAGGAAAGGTGCACTGGGATAGTTAATTTTGATAACAGTTACTTCATGGTGTAGGCTAAAACTTGGTTTGCCCTCAACAAGACTTGGACTAACGGGGCACTTGGATACTTTTAAGTTTCAACACAAATAGGAGGAGAGAAATGTTCTGGACAGAGACCTCTCTTGTGTCTGGAGTGTGGTTTTAATGTGTAATACCCACCCATAACATCTGGCCCTGGAATGGGAGGGAGTCGGTAGCAGGGAAAAGTTACAGTTTTGCTCAAATCACTATGGCGTTTTTTGCAACAGCGCCAAACAAACCCAGCATGACTGGCATCAGACTACGGCTAATGGGTACTTGTCTAGAGGCATTGGGGCAGAACAAGAGGAGAGGGGAAACATCCGGATGGAGTTTTCTCCTCTCTCTGTTAGTGATAATACTGAGGTCTTTGATCAAGTCCCACATATGGGTTTTTAACCATTTTTTATTTCCCAACAGAGAGTGCTAATAGGGAGCTATTTTCACTCCCCCCGCCAGTTCGAGTTTAAAAATTTAATAAACTCGGTAAGATTCATGATTAACTGACACAGGTTGATTGTGGTGTGTTCCGAGGTTTTTCAATGCCTAAGTGCATCTTTATCTAATTCTTTATCTTTGGTAAATTGAGAGTGAGCACTGCAAAAATCTTGCAATGGAGTGCTTGCGTATTTGTCATAAACGCTATTGAGCAAGACAAGTTTGAGAGATATAAAACTATGAAAAAACTACCCTCACCCTAAAAAAATGTTTTGGGGGGGAAGGCGGGTGCCCATGTATCTCAACTGAGGGTTATGAGTGAGTGGGGGTGATGCACCGCAATAATTTTTATTAAATGTTGCATGAAGAACAATTCACATAACACTTCACTTGTTCCATGTCTTTTTAATATTCTAGGTTCCTCTCCAAGAGTGAGGGGCTCTACTAAAAGTGACATCCCCGTTACTTCTGGATTTAAAGGAGGGAGGGTGAGCACCCAGGGATCACAGTGGTGAGAGTCCTGAGGAAAGCCGGGGTATTATTTTTGCTAGCTGAAACATGTCAACACTTATACAGAGTGGAGGGGTTGGCTTCTCATTATAAGCTCCCCAACCCAGCATCCACATTTTTGTTTTCAATCTGGACAGGGTACCTATTATTAAAATTACGATAAGGACTCCCTGATACCAGTTTTATATCACTTTTTCTGCACAATTTCTCAACTGGGATCTTACACTTTACACTTTGTGTTGTATTGTCTTCTCCTCCCTATTGCTCCACCTCCAGCGTTGGGCTGACGCGGAGGTGTGTTAGCAGCCCTATGATGAAGCATGACACAGCTTGCTGTGTGTGAGGGCAGTTTTATCAATCTTGTGCATTCCCACATACTCATCCACCTTTACGCAGTGTTACTATCCCTCTTCTATTTGTGAGATTAAATTAAATGAGATGGTGCCACTTATCCACCCAGATATGTGGAGTTTTAGACAGTGCACGTAGCTTTGCACAGGAGGACAGGAGTGATCACTGTCAAGGTCCATAATGTGTGTTTACACCCATCAGTCTGTGCAAGCTCGTATAAGTGTTCTTACACCTCGCAGCTCTGACAGTGAATCATGTGAGGGTACTGTCACATTTGCAGCTCTTGAGCTCAAGATCTCTTCAGTTTATGAAAGAGGGAAAAGCAAACCGTGAGGCGAAACTGAAAGAGGCCAGTAATTATAAGTGAAAAATTACTGTAGTGAGCATGTGTGTGTGCTTTCTAACTATTGAAGAGAGAATAGGACTGTGAATAGTCCTAAGGCTGGATACTGGCTGCTGCACAATAGAGGAAGTGTATAATGGCTCCAGCAGTCTATTAAGGCGCAATACCATATACAGAGGTGCAGTTTACAGAAAATAATGAAACCGTATTGAAAGGGTTTTATTTATCAATGTAAAGATGAGGGTGGACTACTCCTTGGGATGTACCTGCCCAACTAGGCTAGACTAGGGATTACTGGAGGGTTCAACCACTCCCAGGGAGAGCACTTCTTCCTTGATGATGGTCTTTACCTTATCCAACAACTTGTACATGTTGTTATTTACAGGTAAGCTGTCACCATTGTCAATGTCATGGAACCACCTCTGGGTCAGTCCATGGTTCAGGCAAAACATTAAAGCAAAATGGCTCAACAACTAGCGACAATCCTTCTACTGTTGCTCTGTCAGTGTAGAGGAGAGAACTACTCCTCTAACTGAACCATCGTTGTCATTGTGAGACTGGAGATGTGGGAAAGTTTCACTTTTCTCTGCCTCTCCTCCATCAGTCACCATCAACATAGTCAGGTCTGCCCTATTAAAATAGAGTCTCAGGTGGTTGACGTGAGCCATCTGGGAAGGCGTCTAGGGATGCCCAGGTCCACCAAGGAGGGAACCACACACATGTTCTCCAGCACTGTATACAGCCTAGTTCACTTATCCAGACCATACATGCCAAAAGACCTGATTCATCCAGGAAACTCCAGATTTTTTTCTCGGGCCCAGCACATAGTCCACAATGTCTTGTTTGGGTTCCTTGAGAGGTTTATACAACCCTTCCTGGACCAGGCTTCAGGATTCTCTGACAGGGTACCCATACAGAAGCTCGAAGGGGCTGAAACCTACTATCTTCTGTGGTACCTACCAGTAAACAAACAGGCATGGTAGCAGGATCCTCCATTTCCATAGGAGTTTCTCAGATAACCCCATAGTCAGGCATTTCAGGGTCTTGTTGAATCTCTCCATGAGCACATTGGCTTGGGGGTGATAATGTGCGGTGAACTTCTAAATCACCAGACACTCTTCCCACATAGCATTCAAGTACACAGACATGAAGTTTGTACCCCTGTTTGAAATTACTTATTAGGAGAAACCCCTTCTTGTAAAGATACCAAACAGGGTCCTGGCCACCAAGGGCGCAGTCATTGTCCTTGGAGGTCCTGCCTCAGAGTATCTTGGGCATGGTCCACCAACATGAGCATGTTCCCAGAGGCTCTCTTAGGACAAAAGAGTGTCTGTCCCCACCCTCTCTAAAGGCGATCCCACCATTGGTAATGGGATCAGGCAAGACTTGGGATGTCCTCCCATCTTGCAACTGGTTTGATAGATGGTGCAAGAACGACAGAACTCATTCACCTTCTGGGACATCAGGGGCCAGTAAAAGTGGTTGACAAACATTTTCCAGCTTTTGGCATGCCCTAGATTTACAGCTAAGGGTAGGTTATGAGCTAGCTCCACGAGGAATGGTCTTTAAGGCTGGGTACTAATAATTTTCGGGTTTACCCTGATTCTGAGTCCCTAGCCACACTGTACTGGACACCATCTTCCCAGAAGGCCCTTTGGGTTCCACTTGTATCCCCTTTTTCCTATGCTTCAGCCTGGCAATGAAGGCCTTCAAAAGTTGTGCAGCCTTTCTGCACATGATAGAATTCTTCCCTTAGAGGGTCATCCTGCCCCATGAATCCTGCCTCATAGAGTTCTGGCATTCTCTCAGGTTAGGAATCTCTTCCCCTTTAGACTCCAGATCTGCATGTAGGAGGGTAAGACTCCTTCTGGGCAGTGGGAAATTTTGGGGCGGGTTTTCCTCACCCTGTGCTTTTCCTTTTGACTGCAAGAGTCTAGGCCATTGTTCTGAGATGATCTGCTCTGGCAACATTAGCCTCTCTAGCACAGTGGTAGTGCTAGCCCCAATGCCTCTCAGAACCACTACTTTGGGTCCATTGATGGTTGGACATTGTCTCTACTTCACCATGCTTGGGGGCAAGGTGGCCATGCCTTAAACAGTGACCCCACCCACGAAGACTAAAGTAGTTTCAGTGCAATCTTTGGTTTCCCCTGGGCAAACTTCCACTCAAATGTCTACACTTGTGGTATCTTGGGTCTGCCATCCAGTAGAGGGCTTCTTTGGACAGACATCCTCCCTTCTTGTGCCCAGGCTTGTGGCAGTTCAGGCATACTCCAGCCTTAGAGGCATCAAAGAAACATTTCCCCTTGCACTCATTCCACCTAGGTTTAGTAAACGTGCAGGACTCCTCTTCTTGTTTAGACGTTTGAGGTCCTTGTGAGAACTCCTTAATTTTATCATTGTTGTGCCCCTCCTTCACCTGTGGGGAGGGCTGAACCCCCTTTATTGGGACTTTATAGACACCCCAGTGCACCCCTACACATCAGCTGCCTTACCATGCTGCTTGGGGTTAGTCAGGGTGGAATCCACTAGATGCTGGACCAACTCTGGCAGACAATCACGTAAGACATGCTCTTTCATTGTCAAATGATATAGCCCATCATAGGTACTCACCTCATTGCCCTTCACCCATTCCTATCTACAAAATCTGATCATATTTGATGTTCCTCTTGCATGTGTCCCAGAACTTCTTCCAGTATTCTTCAGCTGGGAGACCAAACTTTTGCACTAATGCATCCTTCAGCTGCCTCATAGCCTAGAATTAGGAGTGGATTCTGTATCTCCATCTCCTTGAAGGTCTCTGGTGTCTTAATTTACCGCCCCCTCCATGCTCCAACCTCCGAATTGTTATCTCCTTAGCGTGAGGTTATCTATTCGGTCTCAGTATGGTACTCTCATTTCACCATCCTAGAGGATTGTAATCTGCATGTAGATGTGATGGCTGAAAAAGCAGGATTCATGTTGGTGAAAATGTGCAAGGAACTAAATCTAAAACATCCAGTTACCATCCATCCCAATGCATAAAGAAGGTCATTTGTTGGACCTTATTTGTTTTAATCATTTATTGACCCCATTTAGGTGAGAAAGAGGTTATATCACTACTGATTCAACCAGAAAGGACCAAGCTTGGTATACAATCAAGTCATCAGAGCTGACACAATTATTAGTTGTGCCTAAGTCAATTCTCTTGGAGAACAAGCATTCTGATCTTGAGTCAATTCATTCTGGACTACTCGAGGCCACCAGATCCGTAGCCCTCTTCACAAATGTCACCACCAAGCACAGAGGTTCACCTGCCCCATGGTTCTCAACAGAACCTTTAGTCCTAAAGAAATGTTGTAAACATCTGGGGCATAAATGGTGGCTGCACTATGATAAGCTTCCTAAAGAGCCCTACACAACAGCTCTCAAGTTGTTCCATAAGGCCATGAAACCCTCCCACAGCACCTTCTATGCTCATCAAATTACAGAAGCTGAAAATTCCCCTTGAATAATATTTGAGATTGCAACTATAAATTCATGCATTGGTGGAACTATGCAAGAAACTATCCACCTTTTTTGAGGATAAGCTTTTAAAGATCCAAGCTGGCACTCTATCACTATCACCTATCCAAAATACTTCATTAATGGCTACAAGAGTCTAAACTACCCCCTCCCTGATTGTTTCTTGAACAAATTTGGCATTATCTCCAGTGAACAAATTTATCAAGACCTTTTGCAGTGTAAATCAGGATCACCCAGTGACCCATGCCCCGCCATACTCAGTATTTCAGCTGAAGCTATAGACCCGGTCTTCCTTAAGCTCTTTTATAACTCCCTGGAGTCAGCAGTTGTAAACTCCTGCTACAAAAAGGGCTAAAGTGGTCCCTCTTCTAATGAAACCATCTGCCAAAACATCAGTTATGTCCAATTTCCGCCCAATCTCTCTGCTCCCCTCAGCCTCCAAAATGTTGGAAGAACTGGTTAATATTCAGCTGTCTGCTTACCAAAGGATAACAAACTTCTTCACTATACTCAGTCAGGTTTCTTTCAATGTCATAGCACTGAAACAACCCGTTTAGAGGTTACTGAGGTAGTTAAGTGCACGCCGGATGAAGATACCTCTTCCCTGATTCTGTTGGACTTGTTGGCAGCATTTGATACTGTTTGCCATGCCATCCTGTTACAGCGTCTGATGGAGGTTGGCATTTAAGGAAGGGAAAAAACAAGGAACCTGGCTTGCCCCATTCACATCGTCCTGCAAGCAGTACACAAATGGACTCATATGGTTTGAAGACCATCTCATATGCTAATGACACCCAGTTGTTCCTTACTTTTTGCCCGCCATTTGAAGACTCATTAGCAATCTTTAAATCTTGTTCTAGGAAAGTTCTAAGCTGGTTGCATGAGAACCAGCTACAATGCAATGCAGAAAAAACTGAGATTCTCCCTTTCTGTCACGTAGGACAGCATTGATTAAACAAATTTTGCCCTAATGCCATGCTTTTGCCTTCAGCATCCACTTCAATGGCCAAAAATCTCAGTGTTAAGTTAGATGCCAAACATTCTTTCCAACCCAGATTCAGTGTGTTGTCAGGACTTATTTTGCCCTGCTCCATTCCATCAGAACGTTTCTTGATCTTCTCTTGCATAAGACAATTGTCCACGCTTTTATAACCTCCAGGTTGGACTCTGCAAACATTCTCTATTTTGGTCGCCCAGAAAAATTGATTAAAAAACTTCAAGGTGTTGAAAATGTGGTTTCCTGTCTCATCTTGGACTTTCCCAGGTAGAAAACAATCTCTTATCATCTTCGTAATTTGCTCTGGCTCCCAGTCAAAAAAAGGATCCTTTACAAAGTATTTACCACCATACACCATGCCTTCTACAAGCGTGGCATATAATATCTTTTTGACAGGTTTGTGCATTATCGCCTGCTTAGATCTCTTCACTTCACCTCTGCTCTACTTGTCACTTTGCCTAGGTTTTGCTAGGCTAGAAAGAGAGGATGATCCAATACGGTTCTTGGGAGTAATGCATGGAATCGGCTTTCACTATCACTGTACACTATTTTTCATGAATTTTCATTCAGTAAAAGTCTTAAAAACCAATTATTTGCATCTGACTAGTGATACCAGGAGCTAATTTTTGCTGCGTCTTCATAGAGCCAGACACACAGTGGAGTAGCCATGCGCATTTACAAATTATTCAGTCATTCATCCCTCACCATTGGTGGTACCGATCCTACAAAAATGCTCCCCAGTGCTGCTTGTCCACCCTGCACATCCTCAGTGCTCTTTGATAGTAGGTGAACCATTAATCTGTCACCCCCCCCCCCATCATAAAGCTAGGCACAACATCTTTTGGCAGGTGGCGGTGATCCCTCCAGACACCTCACCGTTGCTGCCTTCTTCATGGGACCTGCCGGGCCCCAACCTGGCTTTCTTCTCCTCCAGAGACAGATTTTTCTCTTTGAGTGCCAGCCTTTTCTCCCTCGGTGCATGAGTTGCTTGCTTCTCCTCCAGCTCCAGGGTAGAGAGCTGTTGTCTCAACTCTCTCTCAGCTTTTCTGTTTGCTGACTTTATCTTGTGAGCTTGCAGCTCTGATGGGGTCTTCTGTGAGCAGACACACTGCTTCCAGCCCTGGACAACATAGGCAGTACTGCTCCTTGGGAGACACCTCGCTTGCACTGGCTCTTTGGCCATCTCATCCTCAGAGGTGATATGTGCTTGGCAGGCCTCCTTCCCAACCACTGAGGGCCTTCTACTAGTCCACCATCCTGGCACACAGCCCCATTTTCAGCCTCCTTGCTTTGCACATGGCCTCGTCAGCAGCAGGCTGGACTACGGAAACACCCTGTACGCAGGAGCCTCGGCCACACTCCTGAAACGGCTTCAACGCATCCAGAACGCCTCTGCACGTCTGATCCTCGACATCCCTCGCCATAGCCGCATCACACCCCACCTGAGAGACCTACTCTGGCTCCCTGTCAACAAGAGGATAACCTTCAAGCTCCTCACTCACGCACACAAGGCACTCCACAACACCGGACCAGCGTACCTCAACAGACGACTCAGCTTCTACACCCCCACCCGCCAGCTCCGCCCTGCCGACCTCGCCCTCGCCACAGTCCCCGCATCCGAAGAACGACCTCCATCAGCAGATCGTTCTCCCACCTGGCCGCCAATACCTGGAACACCCTCCCCTCCCACCTACGGCAGACCCAAGACCTGCTGACCTTCAGAAGACTCCTCAAGACCTGGCTTTTCGAGCAGGAGCGGCATTCCCCACCCCCCAGCGCCTTGAGACCCTCACGGGTGAGTGGTGTGCTTTATAAATGACATAATTGATTGATTGATTGATCTCCACCTTAGAAAGACTAGCCAGGGTACCCAGATCCACCTCCATGTTCACAAAGCAATTTAAGTGTAAACATTGGACTAAAAATACTTTAGAAAAATCTGAAATGACCCATGCAAAACTCTTATGCCACTTAAAGATCAGTTTTAGCTGAGTGGAACTGCTGAACTCAAATACTTCTGAATCCCACCTCTGAAGACCAATATAAGACAGTGAATTATTATTTGGGATGGATTGTAGTCTGCCACAAGCAGTAAAGCTACTTATCTGTTAAGTCCAGGCAAAAGTTTCAGTTATTTAAAACTGAGCTCATACTGTTATTACTTTAAGAGTCATGAATGTTAGTATGGAAGACAACTTGGATCATCATTCTCTTTACAACACAACCCTGGTAGCCATTGCGCATAGCAGACATGCTTAACTTAGAGAAAGTGTGTAAAGAATTTAAGAGTACTCAAACAGTTAAAAAGTCAAAAACACCATACAATAAAATTCCACTACAATTTAGAAAAATAGTGCAAAATATAATAAGCAAAAAGACACTAAAATGACAAAATTCCAATAAGAGAAGCTGAAGATATGTACTGAAGTTTTAAGGAAAAATAGCACCAAAAGCACTAATTGCCAACGATAGTCTATGATAGTGGTAGACCAAAACCTAAACACAAATTTAGGCCGACGTTGATGGGTTATGGGTTTAGATACACCAACCAGATTTGTCCCGGTTGGAGATTTTACCTTGGGACATAGTCTCTGAATTGGAAATCACAATCCTACAGCGGGGCAAGGTTACAAGCTATATTTGAGGAATTCCTCTCAAAATTAGAGAGCCATTGGACGTGGTCATGCTGCAGCCGTTAGTTTTGGCAGGAAAAGCTCCAAGTGCCAAATTTTAACTTTTACTTTTGGTGCTTTCGCCTGTTTAAGATTTCTATGTTCAAGCTAAGGGCCCCATTAGGATGGCAAGCAGACATCAGTCTGCCCGCCACCCTAGCGGTGCTATGACCGGCCGCCAGGATTGCGCCGTTCCCGCACCGCCAATTAGGATGCGACCGCCTGGCGGTCACATCCCGCATCTTTATCTGTGAGTAGGACCCGCCGCAATGCCAAAGAGGTATGTTGTGCATTGCCATGCACAACGTGACAGGCACTGTACGGTGCCTGCCACCTTGTGCATGGCAACCAAGTGCAGCCCCCGACCCCTCACCCCTCCAGGGGCCCAGAACGGGTCCCCATTGCAATTCCCGCCTGCCTTTCCATGGCGGCATCGCCGCCATGGAAAGGCCTGAACCGCCAGGCATCATAAAATGGATGACGGTGCCTTCCAGGCACCGCCACCATATTATGCCCGAGTTCCGCCCGGCCGGTGCCGATTGTCGACCGGCGGAGAAGCGGCAGACGGACATTCCGTCCTCCGCGGTACACCCCACCATGGTAATATGGCGGGCGTAATTGAGGTTGTGATGGCAGGCAGATCACCACCGCCGGCCAGGCACTGGCTATCCGCCTGCCATCCTAATGGGGCCCTCTTTTTCAGAGTTCACAACCCTCCAGGTGGACAAGGTTGAAAGCTGAATCCAAGGCAGCCCTCTCGAAGTTGGACAGCCATTGGACAAAGTCCTGCTGAAGCTTTTGGCTTTGACAGGAAAAGATCAGAGTGGGGAAATACCAATTTCACACCCAGGAGAGTTTTTGCACCGGCCAGATACTTTTGGTGCCTTCTCCTGGTCAAGATTCTACGTTCAGACTTAGGGCCTGATTCTGAGGTGGTTTTGAAAGCTTCCCGACCAAATGGGTTTGGCAGGGGTGTAACGGACACCCCGCAGGCCCCGCAGTTTGGGGGGCTCCCACTCTTCAATATATGAAGGGGGGCCCCCTCAGCCCCATAGAAGAACAGATCCCCCTCCCACTCCTCCTCACAGAAAGCGTCTTCCACTGCTTGTCTGAGAGGGGAAGAGGCTGCACAGACCTTAGTAGGGCAGAGATAAGGTGCTACCTTTAATTGCAACAGACAAATATAGCTACCTGTTCACCATTTAACATTCTGCAAAAAGGCCCCAATATTGTTCTGAAATAGAACTTTATAAGAAATCATTGTTATTCATTTAAATATGGCCTTTCTGTCTTTGTCAGTCAGTGGTCACCAGGGCAGCTCTAGAACAGCTGTAGAGCACACTTAAAGTGTTTTCTTCTTACATTGCCTGTTTAAACTATGAACTAATAAGGGGAAAAAATACCAATCAGATTTTCCTAATTATTGTACTGGTCGGAACATTAAAATACAGCTCATGCCCATATAAAACCAGTTAGGTGGCAACCATAGGAAGAGGATGTGTGCAACTGTAGAAATATAACCAGGAATCTACAAAGGGGCAATGGAGAGACAAAATATTGCTGGAATGTTGAATGAGTGGTGAATGATGTGGAGGGGTGACTCCTGACCTGCCTGCAGGCCGGATCGCCCCCCCCCTACCAGCTCCTCCTGCTGAGGCCTCGCCGCTGCCCCCAGCGCGAGTTCGCGGCCGCTGTGACCGCTGCCCCTGCCTTCTGCCTCCTGTAAGTGTTCTGACTGTGCCTGTTTGTGCTTGCTCCCTTTCGTAGATTGCCTCTGTGTTATTATTGTATTTTGTGCTTGTGTTACTCCCGCCTTAGTCGCAAGCCCGCCCCCCCACCTTCAACCCCCTATTTCTTTCTGTATCCCCAGCTTCCCGCCGCCTCCTTATAAGGCCACGCCCCCTCGCCACCCCGCTCCTGCCTCCCAGCTGCTCCACCGTCCCGCCCCACCTTAAATGGCAACCACAGCCCGGACACACCGATTGCGCGCCAAAGGCAAGTCTGTCTGCGCCCGTCCGCACCTGGACCACGCCCAGCGCCAGAACCCCTGGACCCCAAAGCCGCCACAACACCAGACTGCACTCCGGCTCCAGCACCCTCCACGCACTCAAACCCGGACGAGACCACTCCTGCTACCGGGCCACCCCTAGGCACTCCCAAGGGTCCGTCACCTGCTGGAACTGCAGCTTCACCAGCTTCCGGCCCGCCAAACCATCTACCGGAGAACCCAACCACCTCCGATGCATGCTCCTCAACACCCACTCCGCTCGCAAGCACGCCGTCGAACTCTGGGAACTCCTAGACTCAACCACCCCCGATGTCGCCTTCCTGACGGAGACCTGGCTGGACGCCACCTCGGCACCAGACATTGCCATAGCCAGCCCAGAGGGCTACAAGATATCCCGCAGGGGGCCGCACCAAAGGAGTGGGAGGGGGAATCGCCATCATCCACAAGGACACCCTCAGAGTCTCGACCAACACTGACGACACCCTCACCACCACTGAGCACATGCACTTCCAGATCCACACCGACCCCAACACCACCCTCAGAGGAACACTCGTCTACAGACCACCCGGACCCCGACCACAGTTTACCGACACTATCGCCGACCTCATCAGCACCCATGCCCTCGCCTCCACGGACTACATCCTCCTCGAGGACATGAACTTCCACCTCGATAACAACAACGACGCCAACTCCACCTCCCTGATCAACAACCTCGCCAACCTAGGACTTAAACAGCTCGTGACAACACCCACCCACGCCTCTGGACACACACTGGACCCTATCTTCTCCGCAAGTCCCCATGTCTCCTTCAACCACACCACCAAACCCCGCTGGACAGACCACAGATGCGTCCACTTCACCTTTAGAAAACCCACCACACACCACCGCACCCAACAGCTGCCACGCCGCTGCTGGGGCAAGGTCACCAAGGACCAACTAACCACCACCCTCGCCCTGAAACTACCAGCAGACCCCACCGACCCCAGTACCGCAGCCACCAACCTCAAACAGTGGATCAGCGACTGCGCCGGCACCCTCGCCCCACTCAAGACCTCCGCAACCAATCACACCAACAAGAAAGCCGCATGGTTCACTGAAGACCTCCGGACCTCCAAGCGCACCTGTCGGAAGATAGAGAAGAACTGGCTCCGCGACCGAACACCAGACAGCTACATAGCCCACAAGAACGCCACCCGCAGACACCACCAACTCATCAGGACCGCCAAGAGGACTGCCTTCAAGGACCGCCTTGACAACAACGCATACAACAGCAAAGAGCTCTTCAACATAGTGAAAGAACTCTCAAACCCCAGCTCCAACACCAACCACATTCCACCATCACAAGACCTGTGCGACTCACTCGCCACCTTCTTTCACCGCAAGATCACCAACATTCACAACAGCTTCAACACTGACACCCCCACTTCCACCGCCGACACCACCACCCCTGCGACCTCCACCCGCACTAGTCGCCTTACCGCCTGGTCCAACGTCAGCAATAAAGACACCATCAAGACCATGAACTCCATCGCACCACATCTCCGGAAAACAATCAACATCTCCTTCGAGACAGCAACCTTCCTGGCAAGTTGGAAACACGCCGAGATCAACGCCCTACTGAAGAAACACAAGGCGGACCCCAAGGACCTCAAGAACTTCCGGCCCATCTCCTTGCTCCCTTTCCCGGCTATAGCCACGGAGAAGATCCTCAACAGACAGCTGACCCGCTACCTCGAAGACAACAACATCCTGGACCCATCCCAGTCCGGCTTCCGCAGCAACTTTAGCACCGAGACCGCCCTCATCGCCGCCACCGACGACATCAGGATCCTTCTGGACAAAGGTGAAACAGCCGCCCTCATCCTTCTGGACCTATCAGCAGCCTTCGACACGGTCTACCACCGCACCCTAACAGCACCCCTCTGGGACGCCGGTATCCAAGGGAAGCCCTGGCCTGGACCACGTCCTTCCTCTCCGGCAGAACCCAGAGCGTCCGCCTCCCACCCTTCCGCTCCAAGACCACCGAGATCATCTGCGGTGTTCCACAGGGAATGCATTTTTTATTGTATGCATTGTCTATAATATCACTAGTGGAACTATCTGTAGTGTCCTTAGAAGCAAATTGTAGGGGGGCATACATTAGGCCATAGTTAAACTGGTGGCTGTACTTTATGAGATAAAGCAGCCCCTGCCATACATTATAAGGATATTGCAACTCACTGAGGAGTTCATGACCATATAGCGCCGTGGTACTCATAGTACTGCCCGTGGGCCGCCAGCGGCCCGGCAGGCCTTCCTTGGCGGCCTGCGGACCGTGCAGATAATGTACCAATGGCCCCCCAGAGAGAAGGTGGAGAAAGAGAGAGAAAGTGGAGAGAGACTGAAAGTGGAGACAGAGTGTGGAGAGAGAGTGTGGCGAGAGAGACCGTGGAGAGAGAGGGAGAGAGAGAGAGAGAGAGAGGAGACAGAGTGGAGAGAGAGAGTAGAGAGAGAGACTGACTGAGAGACTGAGATACTCACTGAGACTGACTGAGAGAGAGACTGACAGACAGAGAGAGACTGACTGACAGAGAGACAGAGACTGACTGACAGAGACACTAACTGACAGACAGAGAGAGAGACTGACTGACAGAGAGAGAGACTGGCTGATAGAAAGAGACTGACTGACAGAGTGACTGACTGGCTGAGAGAGAGATTGGCTGGCTGAGAGAGACTGACTGACTGGGAGAGAGACTGACTGACTGACAGAGAGACTGACTGACTGAGGTAGAGAGAGCCTAAGAGAGAGACTGACTGGTTGAGAGAGAGAGACTGGCAGAGAGAGAGAGACAGAGACTTGACTGAGAGAGACTGACTGACAGAGAGAGAGACGGACTGACAGAGTGACTGACTGACAGAGTGACTGACTGACAGAGTGACTGACTGACAGAGTGACTGACTGACAGAGAGAGAGAGACTGGCTGACAGAGCGAGACTGACTGACTAACACAGAGAGACACTAACTGACTGAGAGAACAAGACTGATTGAGTGACTGAGAGAGACTGGCTGAGAGAGAGACTGACTGACAGAGAGAGACTGACAGAGAGAAAGACTGACTGACTGACAGAGAGAGAGAGACTGACAGGGAGAGAGAGACTGACTGACCGGCAGAGACTGACTGACCGTGAGAGACTGAATGACAGGTAGATTGACTGACTGACAGAGAGAGACTGACTGATTGGGAGATTGACTGACAGAGAGAGAGAGAGACTGACAGAGAGAGCGAGACTGACAGAGAGAGCGAGACTGACAGAGAGAGAGAGAGAGACTGACAGAAAGAGAGAGACTGACAGAGGGAGAGACTGACCGGGAGAGACTGACTGACTGACCGGGAGAGACTGACTGACTGACCGGGAGAGACTGACTGACTCACAGAGAGAGAGACTGACTGACAAAAGAGAGACTGACTGACTGAGAGAGAGAGACTGACTGACCGGGAGAGAGACTGACTGACCGGGAGAGAGACTGACTGACTGATAGAGAGAGAGAGAGACTGACAGAGACTGACTGACAGAGATAGAGACTGACAGAGAGAGAGAGAGACTAAGACTGACAGAGAGAGACTGACTGACTGACAGCGAGAGAGAGACTGAGACTGAAAGAGACTGACTGACCGGGCGAGAGACAGAGAGAGCGAGAGAGAGAGAGACTAAGACTGAGAGAGACTGACTAACTCACAGAGAGAGAGACTGACTGACAGAGAGAGACTGACTAAGAGAGAGAGACTGACTGACCGGGGAGAGACTGACTGACTGACAGAGAGAGAGAGACTGACTGACAGAGAGAGAGACTGACTGACAGAGAGAGACTGATAGAGAGAGAGAGACTGACAGAGACTGACTGACAGAGAGAGAGACTGGCTGAGAGAGACTGACTGAGAGAGACTGACTGACAGAGAGAGAGAGACTGACAGAGAGAGAGACTAAGACTGACAGAGAGACTGACTGACAGCGAGAGAGACTGACAGAGACTGACTGACTGACAGAGAGAGAGAGAGACTAAGACTGACAGAGAGACTGTCTGACAACGAGAGAGACTGACAGCGAGAGAGACTGACAGAGAGAGAGGCTGACAGAGAGAGAGACTGACAGAGAGAGAGACTGACAGAGAAAGACTGACTGACAGAGACAGACTGACAGACAGAGAGAGACTAAGACTGACAGAGAGAGACTGACGGACAGAGAGAGACTGACTGACAGAGAGAGAGAGAGACTGACAGTGAGAGACTGACAGAGAGAGACTGACAGAGAGAGACTGACAGAGAGAGACTGACAGACTGAGAGAGAGAGAGACTGACAGACTGAGAGAGAGACTGACAGAGGGAGAGACTGACCGGGAGAGACTGACTGCCTGACCGGGAGAGACTGACTGACTGACCGGGAGAGACTGACTGACTTACAGAGAGAGAGACTGACTGACAAAAGAGAGACTGACTGACTGAGAGAGAGAGACTGACTGACCGGGAGAGAGACTGACTGACCGGGAGAGAGACTGACTGACTGACAGAGAGAGAGAGAGACTGACAGAGACTGACTGACAGAGAGAGAGAGAGACTGACAGAGACTGACTGACAGAGAGAGAGACTGACAGAGAGAGAGAGAGACTAAGACTGACAGAAAGAGACTGACTGACTGACTGACAGCGAGAGAGAGACTGAGACTGAAAGAGACTGACTGACCGGGCGAGAGACTGACTGACAGAGAGAGCGAGAGAGAGAGAGACTAAGACTGAGAGAGACTGACTAACTCACAGAGAGAGAGACTGACTGACAGAGAGAGACTGACTAAGAGAGAGAGACTGACTGACCGGGGAGAGACTGACTGACTGACAGAGAGAGAGAGACTGACTGACAGAGAGAGAGACTGACTGACAGAGAGAGAGACTGACTGACAGAGAGAGACTGATAGAGAGAGAGAGAGACTGACAGAGACTGACTGACAGAGAGAGAGACTGGCTGAGAGAGACTGACTGAGAGAGACTGACTGACAGAGAGAGAGACTGACAGAGAGAGAGACTAAGACTGACAGAGAGACTGACTGACAGCGAGAGAGACTGACAGAGACTGACTGACTGACAGAGAGAGAGAGAGACTAAGACTGACAGAGAGACTGTCTGACAGCGAGAGAGACTGACAACGAGAGAGACTGACAGAGAGAGAGGCTGACAGAGAGAGAGACTGACAGAGAGAGAGACTGACAGAGAAAGACTGACTGACAGAGACAGACTGACAGACAGAGAGAGACTAAGACTGACAGAGAGAGACTGACGGACAGAGAGAGACTGACTGACAGAGAGAGAGAGAGACTGACAGTGAGAGACTGACAGAGAGAGACTGACAGAGAGAGACTGACAGACTGAGAGAGAGAGAGACTGACAGACTGAGAGAGAGACTGACAGAGGGAGAGACTGACCGGGAGAGACTGACTGCCTGACCGGGAGAGACTGACTGACTGACCGGGAGAGACTGACTGACTTACAGAGAGAGAGACTGACTGACAAAAGAGAGACTGACTGACTGAGAGAGAGAGACTGACTGACCGGGAGAGAGACTGACTGACCGGGAGAGAGACTGACTGACTGACAGAGAGAGAGAGAGACTGACAGAGACTGACTGACAGAGAGAGAGAGAGACTGACAGAGACTGACTGACAGAGAGAGAGACTGACAGAGAGAGAGAGAGACTAAGACTGACAGAAAGAGACTGACTGACTGACTGACAGCGAGAGAGAGACTGAGACTGAAAGAGACTGACTGACCGGGCGAGAGACTGACTGACAGAGAGAGCGAGAGAGAGAGAGACTAAGACTGAGAGAGACTGACTAACTCACAGAGAGAGAGACTGACTGACAGAGAGAGACTGACTAAGAGAGAGAGACTGACTGACCGGGGAGAGACTGACTGACTGACAGAGAGAGAGAGACTGACTGACAGAGAGAGAGACTGACTGACAGAGAGAGAGACTGACTGACAGAGAGAGACTGATAGAGAGAGAGAGAGACTGACAGAGACTGACTGACAGAGAGAGAGACTGGCTGAGAGAGACTGACTGAGAGAGACTGACTGACAGAGAGAGAGACTGACAGAGAGAGAGACTAAGACTGACAGAGAGACTGACTGACAGCGAGAGAGACTGACAGAGACTGACTGACTGACAGAGAGAGAGAGAGACTAAGACTGACAGAGAGACTGTCTGACAGCGAGAGAGACTGACAACGAGAGAGACTGACAGAGAGAGAGGCTGACAGAGAGAGAGACTGACAGAGAGAGAGACTGACAGAGAGAGAGACTGACAGAGTAAGACTGACTGACAGAGAGAGACTGACGGACAGAGAGAGACTAAGACTGACAGAGAGAGACTGACGGACAGAGAGAGACTGACTGACAGAGAGAGAGAGAGACTGACAGAGAGAGACTGACAGAGAGAGACTGAGAGGGGGAGACTGACAGACTGAGAGAGAGAGACTGACAGACTGAGAGAGAGACTGACAGAGGGAGACTGGCTGACTTAGAGAGACTGAGAGAGAGAGAGACTGACTGACTGAAAGAGACTGACTGACAGAGAAAGAGAGAGACTGACTGAGAGAAAGGGAGAGAGACTAAGACTTATAGAGAGATACTGACTGACAGAGAGAGAGACTGACAGAGAGACTGACAGAGAGGCTGATAGAGAGAGAGACTGACAGAGAGAGACTGACTGACTGACAGAGAGAGAGACTGACAGAGAGAGACTGACTAACTAAGAGAGACTGACTGAGAGAGAGACTGACAGAGAGAGAGAGAGAGACTGACAGACAAAGACTGAATGACTGAGAGAGACTGACTGACAGAGAGAGAGACTAAGAATGACAGAGAGAGACTGACTGACAGAGAGACTGACTGACAGAGAGAGAGACTGACAGAGAGAGACTGACATAGAGAGAGACTGACAGAGAGAGACTGGCTGACTGGGAGAGAGAGACTGACTGAGAGAGAGAGAGAGAGAGAGAGAGAGAGAGAGAGAGAGAGAGAGACTGACTGCCTGACTGACAGAGAGAGACTAAGACTGACAGAGACTGACAGAGAGAGAGACTTACCGAGAGAGACTGACAGAGAGAGAGACTTACTGAGAGAGACGGACAGAGAGAGAGAGACTGACAGAGAGAGACTGACTGAGAGAGACTGACTAAGAGAGAGAGACTGACAGAGAGCGACTGACTGACAGAGAGAGACTGACTGAGAGAGAGACTGGCTGACTGGGAGAGAGAGACTGACTGACAGAGAGAGAGAGAGAGAGAGAGAGAGAGAGAGAGAGAGAGAGAGAAAGACTGACTGCCTGACTGACAGAGAGAGAGACTAAGACTGACAGAGACTGACAGAGAGAGACTGACTGACAGAGAGAGAGAGACAGAGAGAGACGGACAGAGAGAGAGACTGACAGAGGGAGACTGACTGAGAGAGACTGACTAAAAGAGAGAGACTGACAGAGAGAGACTGACTGAGAGAGAGAGACTGACTGAGAGAGAGAGAGAGATACTGACTGATAGAGAGAGGAAAAGAGACTGAATGACTGACAGAAAGAGAGACTGCCTGACAGAGAGAGACTGTCTGAGAGAGGGACTGAGAGAAAGAGACTGTGATGGAATCGGGGTCAAAGTGTGCATTAAGCTATGCAATGCCTCTTAAGATTGCTATTGTCTGCTAATAAAAATGTATTATCAAAAAGTGCTCTTTGTAGTTACATCAGCTTTTGAAATACAGCATTGTCTAATGTTTTGAAACAGGTTTGATTTTTTTATACTTTAGCCCTGCCCCCCACTGACTCCACCCCCCACTGACCCCACCCCTACCGGTGCGGCCCTCAGCCATAAACCACACTGTAATTTTGGCCCCGACAGAGGGGCAGATTTATGTTAACTGGCGCATCCCCAGGGATGCGCCAGTTAATGTGCGTCACAGCTCCGCCACCCATGGTGCGCCGCATTTACAATGCGGCGCACCATGGGGCAAAAACGGCACAGATGCGTGACGCATCTGTGCCGTAAAGGCGGCGCATTGCTGGAGTTGCGTCGCAAGCGCGACGCAGCTCCAGCAAGGCTCGGGGGTGCCCTATCTGACCAATGCTGCATCAAGACCTACGCCTGCTTCAAGCAGGCGCAGGGTTTTGACGCAGCATTGGCCTGTAAGTGACTGAGTGAAATCTTGTAGATTTCACTCAGCCACTTTTGCGAAGCGCACCTGCCCCGGAACGCCCACCCTGCGTCAGAACGCCCACAAGCGGCGCAGGGCTTTACAACGTGACGCATCTGCCTAGATGCGTCACGTTGTAAATCGTTCGTAGGGATGCGCCACGTTTACGCCACCTTGCGTGACGCAACAGCGGCATAAACGTGGCGCAAGGGCCTCATAAATCTGCCCCAGAAAGTTTGTGAGTACCCATGATATAGCGGAAAAAGGCCGAAGGTGACTAACAATATCATTATCATCTACGGCAGCGGGCACTTTATTCCATGTAATACATGGCAACACCATCATCTTTCCCACAAGCCTCTTAAATCCTTGGTGTGTAGCTATTGGTGTAATAATAGCCCCCACACACCCATGGTGCAGAGGGGCCCTGGGCTCCAGGGTGCCGCCTCCTAGACTGTGCACAGGCGGTGAGGTCCCTATCCTTAAAGCTACAGACTGGGTCCAGGGCATGGGGGCCCCCTCTGTGAAATTTGCAGGGGGGGCCCCCTTAGGTTTCGTTACTTCACTGGGGTTTGGGAATGGTTTCCAACCAAATCGGATAGGGAGAGTCCAACCGACCGAGTACGATGCATCCGGATGCTTCCAGATACGATTTGGTTGGACTCCCATTGACTTAAACGGGAGCTTTTGCTCCGACCGAATGCATAGGCTCCCATTGAAGACAGGGGTGGTTGGGGAAAATCGGGCACCCTGTGGGGGGGAACCCCTGGTGCCTGCCACACGGTGCATGGCTAGTAAGGGAATACCCATGGGTACCTCCACGGGCCCAAATGGGAAGGCTCCGGGTGCAGGGGGCCCACTACAGACCCCCAAAGTCTGATTTTGGCTGCCAATTTGAGTCAGACAGCATGATTCGGAAAGACTGGCCAAACCCAGCATCGTTCTCAGTCGTTTGGAAACACGGCCCGTAGAGACGTACAATTCTGCACCGTATGGTTCGGTCATTTCAAATGCCATCGGGTGTCAGTTGGGATAGTCCTAAACTCTAACTCACACCGTACTGTGTCGGTTGGAAACCTTTCCGAGTCGGTTGAAAAGACACATTCACGATCCGATTTGGACGAAGCAAATTCCGTTAGGAGACCTTTCTAACCGCATCAGAATGAGGCCCTAAGTCTCTTTACGAGTTCAGAACCCTCCAGTGGGACAAGGTTGCAGACTGTAGCTGACAATGAGTTCCACAAGGCCATATATCTTCTCTCTTAGGGCCTGTCAAAATGTATTTGCTGCTGCGGTGAAGCTGCAATGGGAGAAAAAAATGTTTCAGCCCAGTGAAGCTGCACCTTGGTTCGCTTGGATTGAATAGTTTTTCCTCGTCCTCCGGGAGCCTAGAAGTTCACATTATTCCAAATCCTTACTTTTCAGAGTTGTTAGGAGAAGTCCAGTTAGACATAGCAAAGGGTACCAGGACCTGAAGAACAGCACGCGGAGGTCAAGACATCCTGTAAAGTCCACCAGCAGAGTCCAGTTCAGGTCCAGTTGCTACTAGTCAGCTTGGCACTTCAGGGAAAAGACTTTTTTTGATTGTTGTGTCCCTGTAGCCAACCAACTGACCCCTGGAGTCTACGTCTTTGTTCGGGGGGGCAAGTGGGCGCAGGTCAACCCCTTCAGATCTCTTCACTGGTCTCAACAGCAGGTGCAGTCCTTCTTCTGTTGTTTCACAGGTCCTTTACCATTAGATTGCATTTTTAATGAATATTAAAAATAGTGATGACATCATTTTACTAGCTTGACCCAAATTATAGATAGCAGAATTCATATTTAATCTATACTCTAATTTTCCTTATAGGCTACTCTAAGCCTTCCACAGTGGGTGACCATTGATGTCCAAAAATCTAAACAGTATATAGCACAATGTAAAATTTCTCCAAAAATAAAACATTTTACAATTGTAAGACTCCTGCTAACTCCGTTGGAAGTAGCACATTCCTTCAAGTTGTGTATCTGGACTACATAAGTCCATTGCCCTCACCAGACAGGTAAACCTGGGCATAACATTTAAGCTGGGATGGTGTCAATGACAAACTACTGCTTGGAGAGTCATAAAAGAATTGTTAGGTTTAGTAGCGATGGGTGGAGTTAATATATTTCATTCTGGTCAAGGGCCAGTGTTTCCCTTTCAGGCATTTGCAGAAGCGGTTGCTATGGTGGGGGTATGTCTCTAATTCTTGCATCTGTCTAGAACCAATTCCAATGGGGCTGTCAAGAACTGGAGGATCTTGGGTTAAGAACCTGCTTAGTGTGCAAGAAGTTATGCATAATATGGCAAACATGTACTATTCAACCGCTTTCCCTATGAAATGCTGCTTTGAGTAAAAATTTATATATGAGACATTCCACGATGGATGTGCATCATAGTCACGACGGTGGAGAGGCAGAATATTGAGTTGCACAAATATCGAGTCATTAATATTGTGGATCAGAAATAGACAGCAAGACTATTGTGGTCAAGAATATCGAGTGAAGGTAAGTAATATCGATTTAAAAAATATTGAAGTGTTTAATATCATTTGTAAAAATGTAGGTGCCCATTACGATGGCGATCCGCCCGCCATCCTGCCATGAATAACCCCAACCACATTAGGATGGCTGCGGGGTCCGTGGTGGACGAGAGACCGTCCGTCGCGTTTCCGCCGGTCGACTGGGCGGAAAACTGCCACAATATGGTGGCGGTGTCTGAAAGACACCACCATCCATATTAGCATGCATGCGGTGTCTTGCCTTTCCATGGGTGCGTTGCCACCATGGAACGGCTCACGGTCTTTGCTGTTGGGGGCCCGTAGCGGGCCCCCAGGATGTTGTGAGTGTGGGGGGTGCACATGGGGGGTACCTATGGTGCACCCCTCATTGCCATGCACTACGTGGCAGGCACCACGTGATCCCTGCCATGTAGTGCATGGCAATGCTGTGCACAGTCCATTTACACTGCGAGTGGGTCTGCAGCCAGCAGATCTACCCGCCATGTAAAGGGGCCAGGATGCACCCGCCAATGTGGCGGGTGCATCCTAATATACATGACTGGACCGCCGCGACTTCGGTGGTCGTTCCCTTGCTCCCTTACGATCGCCCGCCATCGTAATGCCCCCCAAGTTGTTAAAAATATAGTTTTTATTATTGTTATGTATTTTAGTATATATTTTATATGTATGTCTTTGTATAAGAATTGTTTGTAGTTTCAATATGTGTTATGTTTTTAGTAGTTATTAATTTTTTGTAATTTGAATTTGGCGCTTTTAGTTCCGTAGGAGGTTGTGAGTTTATAGGGGAATAGGGTTGGAAATAATTTAATTATATTAAATTTATTAAAAAAAATTTATTAAAATTTTGCGTTTTAGTTCCGTAGCGGACTGTGGGTTTATAGGGGACTAGGGTGGGAAGTAATTTAATTATATTAAGGGGCTGATCCGATTCGGTAAAATGCCCTCCGAATAGCCGTACGGTGCTTTTTTCCCATACGAATCATAAGCAGAACCGTACCCGTACGTATGATGTAGTACGATGTGTACCCCAGGCAGTTCTCCGTACGAATCGTACCGAAGACCGTAAACTCACTAATCAGTACGAATCACATTCAGAATGCGCAGTATGCAATGTCCGTACGGATCAAAGCTGCATTTTCCGACCCAGCAAGTACAAATCGTATCGACAACACTTCTTACGACTCTTTTTCTACAGGAGCTTAAAACGTCCGTAAAAGCAGATTTCGCCTCGAAACGGGTACGGTGCGTACACCCACGATTGCAGGGGTATGGTGCATCGGGGTAAGGTGCATACACCCCTGGATTTCAGGGGTACGGTGCGTATGTCCCCGTGCGTACACTCCATGACCGTAGGTGTATGGACCGTAGGGGTACGGTTCGTACACCCCAAGTTCGTAGGTGTACGATGCGTACACCCCTTGATTTTAGGGGTACGGTGTGTATGTGATAGTGTTGCCCTCCGTACGAATTGCTCATATGTGACGTTTACCATACGAATCGCGTACGCATTCCCCGGTCTGGATCGTACTCGGCGGGTCGTACTGCATTTTTACAAATCGTACGGTTCACTGTGCGGGTCGATGTCATACGGATTTACCCTTCATTTTCCTACGGTTCGTAATGATTCGGACGTATTTTCTCGCAACGGGTCGTACTACACGATTCGTACGGATCTGTACGATTCGTACGGAAACGGCTACGAATACGAATCGTCGTACGTATTCATTTCCCGAATCGGAATCGACCCCTAAATGTATTGATTAATTTTTATTTATTAATATTTGTTTAATTGAGATGTTATTGTGTAAAATGTATAAAGTAATTTATTATTACTTAATTATTAATAGGTTGTTAATTAATTTTAAATAATTAATTGGTTATTAATTTTGATAATTTTGTAATTAATTTTAGGTGTGTGTTGTGGTATTTATAAGTGTAAAGGGTGGGAAAGAACATAGTTTTAGTTTTTAATTAATAATTGGTTAATAAATTTTAATTAATTAATTGGTTATTAATTTTGGTAATTGTGTAATTCATTTTAGGTGTGTGTTGTGGTGTTTATATGTGTAAAGGGTGGGAAGTAATTTATTTTTAATGTATGAATTAATAATTGGCTATTAATTTTAATTAATTAATTGGTAATTAATTTTGGTAATTGTGTAATTAATTTTACGTGTGTGTTGTGGGGTTTATAGGTTTAAAGGGTGTAAAGTAATTTATTTATGAATTCATAATTTGTTGTTAATTAATTGTAATTAATTCATTTGTAATTAATTTTGGAAATTGTGTAATTTATTTTAGGTGTGTGTTGTGGTGATTATAGGAGTAAAGGGTGGGAAGTAATTTGTGTTTAATTAATTAATATATAGTTGTTCATTAATGTTAATTAATTGTTATTTATTTTGGGTAATTGTTTATTTTTGTGTGTGTTGTTTTTACTTTTAAAGGGTGGGTATTTAATACATTTTAATTATGTAATTCTATGGCAGGACCGGAGGCTTCGGATTATGCCTTACTTTCTTCACTTTATTCACAACAGCAGCAAGAAAACATATGAAAACTACTTTTCCCATGAACACCAGGGAAAAAACAGGAACTTGAAACGTAAGTCCTTCTTTGGTGTCCATGCTCCAACAGCACCCATAATGCATTGCGGGTCCTTCCTCTTCCTCTTTCTTCGCTGCTCAGCAGCAAGTTAAGTGCTTTTGTTACTCTCTCCTGGGTTTTGGGGTTTTCTGTGTGCAGCACGTGGCTTGGTTGCATAGCGCTGGTGTTTTTCGACCCCTACAGGTCCCCTGATCATCGCGGGACGCTTTAGCGCTCCTAACGCGATTTGTGCCCCAGTGGAGTGCGGTGTGCCTCAGGCGCCGCTAGGGGGCAGTGCTCTCGCTGCTGCTAGGTGCGCTATAACTCGCGTTTTAAAAACGTTTTTTACCGCGTTTTCACAGTTGCAGTGCTATCCCTGGCCACCCAGTGCTGACACCCTGCGGGGTCGTAATTTAGGTTTTCCCTCAGTTTTGACGCCCTGCGTGGGTTGTATTCAGTGACTAGACACCCTGAAAGGGTCGTAATTGCGCTAGAGTGTAGCGCTAGGGGACGCTTTACTGGGTGGTGCCCTAGTACATAGAGGGCTGTTGCGTTCCCTGGGCCAGTCCCGAAATTCGTGCCTCTGTGCCACCATATTCACTGGGTTGCCCCAGTCCCACAGTGTGCCCCTTGGGGGTTTTGGCAAGCAACTGTGCTGTACCTCCCTCTGTTGAGCCCAATTTACCTCAGTATGCAGGGGGAGTCAGGCCAGTACACGGAGGAAGACCCTCTAAATTGTGCCTCCTGGGATGATGACTTTAACCAGGCGGTTGACGACTCCATCTACAAGGCGGTGGATCAGGCGATGGTGCCCCTTGAACAACGCCTGACGGCGCGTTTGGATGAGGCGTACGCAAAACTTGCGGCCCTCATTCCAGCGCCTGCCCCGGCGTCGGATCCTTCCCCGTCAGCGGTTCCCCCCCACCTAAAAAGCCCTGTACTGAGGGGATTGATCCGGTGGCCTTTGACAGGGTTAGGAGCGCTTTTAAGGCGCTTGAGGAGCCTCTACCTGCCCCCACCCCGCCGGTGGGCGCCCCACCCCCCACTCCCCGCACGATGTCCCCGGAGCCCCAGCAGGATGACGATTCTCCAGACTCGGAGGAGGAGGCCTGCTCTTCTAGGTCGTGGCTCCCTTCCCAGCCGTCCACCTCCGCGGCCCCTTCGGACATGTTGGACCCGGACGATATTGTCCACCCACGGTCCTCTGAATGGGTCCCGGGGGATAAGGTGGCTCTCTATGTGGCAAACCGTCTCCGGAAACCGGTGGACAAGGATGCTCGTAGCCGCCTTAGGGCGGAGTGCCCCCGCCCTTCCTTGGAAGGGAAAGTGGCAATGACCCCGGACATTGACCCCAAAATGGCCACTTTCCTCGCTAAATTTGTTAAGGATCCCCGGAAGGGTATTGATCGGTCCTGGCGTACTTGCCAGGACAAGCTTTTGGACGCAGTAGGGCCCATGACCAAAATCCTCAACATGGCGGAAGGGCCAAGGTGTCGGGGGATCTCATATCTCCGGAGGTTTTATCTAATTGGGCGCAACGCGCCATTATTTTCTTGGGCAATGCCAACTGTGCCCTCTCTACGGAGAGGAGGAGGTCACTGTTAATTAAAATTGACCCTAAATTGGGTGACCTCGCCTCTTCGGAGGCTGGCGCTGTGGCGCAAGGTGGTTTGTTCGGAGATCCCTTTATTAAGGAGCTCGGGAAATTTGTGGCCACGTTTACGTCACTGGACCGGGCCCAGTCCAATATCAAGATGGTTTTTGCCCCTCGGGTTTTTGAAGGGGCCGGACGAGGCAGGGGCCGCTCGTTCGGTCGGGGCAACCCCTCCGACAGAGGGCAAGGCTCCGGACGTGGGCATGGTCAAGAACACAGCTCCCGCTTCAACAATTTTTACCCCACGAGAGGTCAGAAGTTCCGAGGACGTGGGGTTTACCGAGGTCAGCAACAGGGTGGACGAGGTGAGTGTGCTACCTTCTGCGAGTTTGCGGGTAGGGGGGCGCCTGGCGCAATTTCTCCCGGCATGGCTTTCCCTTACCAAGGACGCCTGGGTACTACAGACGGTTCAGGGCTTCCAGTTGGAGTTCCATGGCCGTCCGCGGCAGCCCCAGCGCCCTCGTCCCATTACGTTCTCTCAGCGCGATGCAGAATTGGTGCGCAACGAGGTTTCCGCCCTCCTTCACAAAGGGGCAATTTGCTGCGCGTGCGAGCATCCAGACGGCTTCCTCAGCAACATCTTTTTGGTCGACAAGGTCGATGGAGGCCGCCGTCCGGTTATCAATCTAAAGGAGTTCAACGAGTGGCTGGTTTACCGCCACTTCAAAATGGAGGGAATCCACCTCCTGAGGGATGTGCTGCGCCCGTCCGACTGGATGGCCAGGCTCGACTTAAAAGACGCCTATCTGGCGGTCCCGATTTTCCCTCCGCACCGTCGCTTCCTGCAGTTCAGGTGGGACGGGCAGGTCTACGAGTTCACCACGCTGCCCTTCGGGCTCTCCTCAGCGCCATGGTGTTTCACAAAGGTGCTACGCCCGGCAGTGGAGGCCTTGCGGGCGCGCGGTTTCCGCATGATAGTGTATTTAGACGATATGCTCTTCATGGACCAGTGTCCGAATCGCTTGACGTCCCAGCTGCAGTTCGCGGTAGACTTGCTGCAGAGTCTAGGGTTTGTTATCAACGAGAAGAAGTCTCTCTTAGTCCCAGCTCAGTGCGCAACCTTTCTCGGGTTCAGCATCGACTCGGTTTCAGCCTCCTTGAGTCTTCCTGCACGGAAGATGTCGAAAATTCGACATGAGTTGCGCCAGACCCTGGCGAAGCCTCTAATTTCCTTGCGTCAGCTAGCGCGGGTAGTGGGCCTTTTGTCGTCTTCGATTCAGGCTATCTTCCCGGGCCCGCTTCACTACCGAGCCATGCAGCGGTTGAAAGCGTATCATCTCAGGAAAGGCCTGACGTACTCGCAGTTAATTCCGCTGTCGGAAGATGTGAGGAACGAATTGAGATGGTGGCTGACGCACATGGACGCCTGGAATGGTCGTGCAATATTTGGCTCCGCCCCAGATGTGGTGATAGAGTCGGACGCCAGCCGTTCGGGCTGGGGTGCCAGGTGCGGAGAATTCTCCACGGGCGACGCCTGGTCTGCCCTCGAGCAGTCATTGCATATCAACTGTTTGGAGTTGCTGGCGGGCTCCCTCGCGGTACAGTGTTGGACCAAGGATCGAGTCCAGTCGTGTGTCCTTCTACGGATGGACAACGCGTCCGCGGTCCGCCACATCAACCTGTAGTGTAGTTCCTATTATCCCAATAGGCTCTGCGCATTGGAATAATACCTCCAATAGTATAGACCTAGACCAGATGTTAACTAGGTCTTCTACTGTCGATATTAGACTTAAAGTTTTGGGTTTGCCAGCTAGCTCAGAGTTCACTAGAAACTTTCTCGAATAGGCAAGGAGGAGTTTAACCTCCCTGGATAGACAAGAAGGGATTTAGTTTCTGACAACCATAGAACATGACAACTTTGCTCTCCCCTAATCAAGAGTATATCTCTAGAGTCGTGTGAAAACAAAAGACAACTTATTTTACTCAGTCAGTACGTGCATTCTTAGTTTCACCAGTTTGTAGAGAAAAGGAAGAGACGGGCGTGTTCAATAAAAGATGTTATTTATTGATCAGTCTCTTTTCTCGTACAAGAGAAATGGATCGATATTATAGCAATACTTATGGTTAAGTAAAGTGCATACAATAAAAGCAGAAGTATAAAATAATACTGTAAAAAACATTTATATGGTTTCTAAGCCATATGGTGTTTTAAAATGGATAAAATAGATACATACATGTAAACATTTGACTAATCGTACTCAACTGGTGCTTCTAACTACGCCTACCCCAGTGTACCTGACCTAAGCCTAATACGTGGGCGGGGATAGAAAGTAGCAGTTTAAGTTAAGTTTGTTTTGCCAAGTGCCTGACTCAAGAATTCTCTGCAAAGGGTTATTCAGTTCTGTACCTTGAATCTAGGATGGTTGAGGGATGGTATCTCTCGTCTGTGGTCTCGATATTCCAAGCTGCCTGCGAGGGCTGCTCGGAAGCGCCGGAGCTGGATTTCTCGGCAGGAGAAAGCAGCGTCTCGTTCTCAGCGCGTCAGGAAGGCGGGGCAGCGCCAGTGGGCTTCGCTCTCTGCTCGGCTTCGGCAAGTCTCGCTGCTCCGATCTCGTCACCACCGCGTGTGTTTGCTTAAGGCAATATCGGTAATATTTATACCTGTAAGGTGCCGAGATTGACGTAAGGATGGACATAGATACGTCAATAAGGATGTCATACGAGCTGGTCGTTAGCACATTCTTTTACTGAAGTTCTTTGAGAAATCAAAACAATGGCCGCAGGGATTTTCCCAGGTTGTCATAGGTTTGATTTGTTTTGAGAACTCCGTATGCCTTATCAGGGGCTGGAGGAATATTGCTTGCCTAATTAGATGGCAAGCGTTATGACCTAATCAGATAACGCGCTCCTGTGCCGTGCTCTGGCTTAATCAGATAACGGTTTCTGCATCATGGGATGGCTGCTAGTTAATTTGTTAACCAGAATAGGGTCAGGAATAGGGGGATCTATACAGAACCTATAGGAATACATCACAAACCATCTGGGTGGCACCAGGTCCAAGATGTTAGCGGATCTCGCGCGGGACTTTTAGCACTTCTGCCTCAACCATCAGGTCTCGGTCACGGCGGAGTATTTGCAGGGCCGTCAGAACGAGGTGGCCGACTGGCACTCCCGACACCTCCTGGATGCCAGCGTTTGGAAGCTGGACCCACGGGTGTTTTCCCAGCTCAAAGACCGTTGGGGTCCGTTTTCGGTGGACTTGTTCGCCTCGCGGCTAGACCACCAGTTGCCGAGGTATTTCAGTTGGCGACCGGATCCGTTGGCGGAGGCGACCGATGCGTTCCTCCAGGACTGGTCGAGAGAGCAGGGTTATGCGTTCCCTCCATTCTCCATGATAACGCGAGTGTCAGCGTTGCTGCGCCGTCAGTCAGCGCAGGTAGTGATGATCACGCCGTGGTGGAGGTCTCCAGTGTGGTTTCCAGTTCTTCTGGAACTTTCCTGGGATTTTCCAATCCTACTCCCCCACTCTCCTCACATTCTCCTGAATCCGGACGGGAATCCCCACCGGCTAGTTCAGGAGGGCTCGTTGAGACTAATGGCATGGAGGATCTCCGGCGTCGCTGGTCTCTCCCAGGACTTTCGGGAAAGGCAGAGGACCTACTCTCTAAGGCCTGGGCGGACAGCACCACCAGGAGATACCGTTCAGCGTGGCATAAATGGCGTCGCTGGTGTCTGCGACGGAGTTTCAATCCCGTGGGGGCAGATGTAGTCCATGTCCTTAATTTCTTAGCCTCCTTAGCGGAGGAAGGGTTGGCCTACAGGTCTATCAATACCTTCCGCTCAGCCATCTCTGCGGGACACGACCCGGTTCAGAGTTCCCCGATTGGTGAGCATCCGTTAGTTTGCAGATTGTTGAGGGGGATTCGCCTCTCGCTGCCGCCTGAGCCGCGATATTCCGTCCTATGGGACGTGAACAGGGTTCTGAACTTATTTCTTTCTTGGCAGCCAAACAGATTTTTGTCTCGCAAAGAGCTTACAGCTAAGTTGGCGATGCTACTGTGCTTAATTTCCTGCAGGAGAGTCTCGGATGTGCGAGCACTTGATGTTACGGCCCGGGTTTTTTCCCCGGAGGGTGTGTCTTTTACAGTGAGCAGGAGAACTAAAACCCTTACGAGGGTTATTTCTTATCCGGCCTTTCCGGACTTCCCCAAGCTGTGTGTGGTACAGTGCCTCCGTGCATATGAGGATATGACTGATGATACTCGCCCTCCGGGCAAGAGACAACTTCTTATTGCCTTACGCAAACCGTACAAGGCTGTTTCTTCCCTGACAATCGCCAGATGGGTGCGTTGGGTGATGCAGGAGGTGGGGATTGATACGAAAAAATTCGGGGCTCACTCAGCGCGTGGCGCTATGGCCTCGAAGGCTTTTGCTCTAGGAGCTAGGTTGGAGGACCTGATGAGAGCGGCGGATTGGTCCGCTGATTCCACGTTTAAGAGATTCTATTTTAAGCCAGTGACGGAAGTGGCTCGGCTGGTTGTCGACAAGCTTTGAACTGGCATAATCCGAAGCCTCCGGTCCTGCCATAGAATGAGAATTTGCCTAGCTTTAGTGCTGGTAATTTCCAATTCTATTAAGGACTCGGAGGCGAGGATTATCCCTCCCAATGACTTCCTCGAAGTGGACCCTCCCCGTACTGAATGTAAGTAACTTGTTCATGGGAATTCAAATGTTGGTACTGCTGTTGATGTGTATGCATTCGCTGTCGCGTACCTTGTTATTCTCAAGACGATCGGAGTCTGACTGTGAGGTTTCTTGCAGGGAATGATGGTCTAAAACAAGATGCGTGAGTCAGCCAGAACATGAGCTTCGCGCGAAGAAAGAGGAAGAGGAAGGACCCGCAATGCATTATGGGTGCTGTTGGAGCATGGACACTAAAGAAGGACTTACGTTTCAAGTTCCTGTTTTTTCCCTGGTGTTCATGGGAAAAGTAGTTTTCATATGTTTTCTTGCTGCTGTTGTGAATAAAGTGAAGAAAGTAAGGCATAATCCTCGCCTCCGAGTCCTTAATAGAATTGGAACTTACCAGCACTAAAGCTAGGCAAATTCTCATTATCAGTTGTTAATAGTTTTGTACTTTGAAATAAGTTTTAATTGTGATTTAATATTTTATAGTTTAATTTAGGTGTGTAATGTGGATATTATAGTGTTAAAGTTTGTGTAGTCAATTAATGTTTCATAGTTTTGTTTCTTAATAATATTGTTTTTAATTGATTATTAATTATGTTAACTATGTAAATGATTTTAATTAAACATGTTTAAGTGTTTTGGGATTGGTGTGGTGGTAAAGGGTAGGAAATAAAATTAATACATTTATGTTTTATTTAATGTTTTTGTTTGTAAATATCTTGTAGTTTGAAAGAATGATTTTCATGTAAATTTATTTGTTTTATTTTATGTAATATTTGTTGTTTTTCGTTACATGTAAGTAATAATATGTGTTATTTTTATATGTTTAAATATATATATTTTAAATATTGTTTATTTATTTGTATTATTTTATAAACATTTTAATATATTTTCTTTCAAGTGTTTGAGTGTAAAAAGTAAAAAAAAAAAATCTATGCTGTCCAACACTTTTTCTACTGTTGCATTCACTGGAGTGTCTTTCCCTACTGTTGCATTCACTGGAGTGGGAATAGTAATTTTCCTCCCACCGCTCTCCAGTACTTTCCCTACTGTTGCATACACTGGAGTGGGAATAGTAATTTTTACCCCTCCGCCATCCGGCACTTTCCCTACTGTTGCACTCACTGAAGTGTGAATAGTAATTTGTAGCTCTCCGCTATCCAACACTTTCCCTACTGTTGCACTCACTAGAGTGGGAATAGTAATTATTACCTCTTTGCTATCCTACACTTTCCGTACTGTTGCACTCCCTGGAGTGGGAATAGTAATTTTTACCCCTCCGCTATCCAACACTTATCTTACTGTTGCATTCAGTAGAGTGGGAATACTAATTTTAACCCTCCACTATCCAACATTTTCCCTACTTTTGCAGTCTTTGGAGTGGGAATAGTACTTTTTACCCCCTGCTATCCAACAAATTTCCCTACTGTTGCTCTCACTGGAGTGGGAAAAGTACATTTTACACCTCCACTATCCATCACTTTCCCTACTGTTGCACTCACTGGAGTGGGAATAGTCATTTTTACCTCTACGCTATCCAACAATTATCCTACTTTTGCACTCAGTGGAGTGGGAATAGTAATTTTTACCCCTTGGCTATCCAACACTCTCCATACTGTTGCTCTTACTGTAGTGGGAATAGTAATGTTTACACCTCCGCTATCCAACACTTTCCCTACTGTTGTACCCGCTGGAGTGGGAAAAGTAATTTTTTCTTCTTCGCTATCCAATACTTTCTCTACTGTTTTTTCTCAGTGGAGGGGTAATAGTAATTTTTACCTCTCCACTATCCAACACTTTCCTACTGTTACACCCTTTGGAGTGGTAATAGTAAGTTTAATTATTTTGCTATCCAACACTTTCCCTAATGATGCCTTGTTTATTGTATAAGGCAATTTATGTTTAAATATTTTTTATCGTTGAATGTTTTAATTTATACTAGAATTTTTTAAATATTTTAAATTATTTATATAAATATATATATAGTTTATTTTGATATAATTTTAAACTTTTAAAATAAATTAATGATAATGGTTTATTCATTATTTTAAAGTAAATATATATGTATAAATTATTATGTTTGTGTGTTTACTTTTTTAAAGTAAGTTTGTTTGATATATTTTGTAAAAATGTATATTAACTTTAATTTATTTTGTTAGAATTAATATTAATATTTAATATAATAAATATATGTTATTTGATGTTATATATATATTAATATAAATCGATATTTGTTACATTTATATTTTTATACATCAATATATTTTATTAAATATTTTTGTACTTACCTTTTTAAGTATAAGAGTTGATATTTTTGTTCTCTATATTTTTTTATCGATATTTTTTACATTGATATTTTGTACATCAACGTTATGTCACTGATTCAGCCATGGCAGTCTAAGACGCACTACAACTGCAATGCTGTGTCCAGTGGCTAGCTGGTTATTGGAGGTAGCTGAGCATTTGGATAGAGTAATTGAGATTGAAGGAAGAGTTTGGTCCAAGTTATTTAGATCCTGTACCTGTGTTGGGGATGAAAGGAACAAGGATGGTGATAATGCCACTGTTACTCGGGAGGAAGAGGGTAAGACTAGTGTCAGTGGACACAGTCAAACTGTGTCATGTGGTCATATACAGCAGACCAGTGCACTTCCAAAGCCACCACTGAATGGGAAGTTGACAACTTTGTTGCAGAACTTGTCCCAGTCGGATTACCCTGATTGAATTGAAGAGCAATCAGTCCAGAGTACAGATCAACAAACAGTAACCAGTGAAATAACATTTGACAGTTCGAATGTTTCAGCATTTTCAGCATTTGTCTATCTGAAGAGTAAAGTGCAGAACAGTCAAAATGTGAGACTATTCCTCTAAAGGAGTTAATATTAGAAAGACAACCTAGTCAAAGACAAGAAAATAGGGAAATTTCTTCTTTGAAAATAGATGGGACAAATTTGAAGATGATATATATATATATATATATATATATAGGAGACCAGCCTAGAGTTAGGGATAGCTCACATTAAATCTATTTTACTCCTGACTTGGTTGGTAATGATGATTTTTCTTCAAAGGATGGTGCATTAAAAATATATTCCAGATGTAGAAAATCTAACTACAACCCTTTAAATGCTGAACAACCAAATTGAAGGACATAGAGCTACCGGAGAAATGTCTTCAGAAAGAATAGTAGCAAACCCCTTGCAAGATGATGTTGACTGGGAGGAATTAGATCATCAAAGTCTAGGATCAGCAGAGACTGTCCAAATACCACATACCTTTTGTCCTGTATTAGATGACATCTTGCCTCAAGCCCTTTTGCCCGTGAATGAAAAACTGTTAGCAAATAGGGTAGGCCCCGGGTCTAACATAATGCACGTTGACACTTTGGGGGTCATTATGATGTCGAGCGGATCACCACCACCCTACCGGCAGTGGTGATCTGCCCAACATCTTTTCCCGCCCGCCCTTTACCCCCGCCATATTACAATGGTGGGGATACTGCCGCGGACGTAAAGATTGTCTGCCGCTTATCTGCAGGCAGGCAATCATTACGATTGCTTGCTGTGCGGACCTGGGCCATAATATTGTGGCGGTGCCTAGCAGGCACCGCCCGCCATATTATGATGTGTGCGGAGTCATGCCTTTCCATGGTGGCGATGCCGCGATAGAAAGGCATGCAGTCTTTGGCTTTGGGGGCCTGTTGCGGGCCCCCGGGGTGTTGGGAGGGTGGGGGATGCACTTGGGGGGTACCCATGGTACCCCGCTTCATTGGCATGCACAAGGTGGCAGGCACCACGCAGTGCCTGTCACGTTGTGCATGCCAATGCACAACATGCAACTTTTAAATTGTGGCGGGTGCTGCTTACAGCACCCCCGCCGCAATGTAAAAGATGCGGGATGCGACCGCCAGGGTGGCGGTCACATCCTAATTGGCCCCGTGGGACCACCGCACCTCTGTCAGTTGGTCTCGCTTTCCGTTACGGTAGCTCGCGGACAAAGTAATGAGGCGCTTTGGGGGCGATACCGTCTTTTCGGCGGAGCAGTGGTGCGGCGGTGCAAACTGCCACGCCACCACTCACTGCAGGTTGCCCCGTCTGCCAGATTACAACTTACAAGTAGTCTGGAAGGCGGGCAGTGTGTCGTTCCCATGGCGGTGCCTCTTTAAAAGGTGGCAGTGCCATTAAAAAAGGCACTGACATGGAACCGTACTACAAGGTTCCCGCATGGCATGGACTCGAAAATCCGTGCCGTTTAGGAACATATGTTCATGCAGACACGGGGGTACATGTTATGTCCCCCTGTGTACATGCACATGCGAAGGAGGCATAGTGGGGCCCTATAGGACCCCCTTCATTCCCTCTCCTCCACGGTTTAAATGGGGGTTCTTCCTCCATGTAAACCTAGGAGGAGAGGAAACTCATATTATGCTTGGCGGGACCATGGCTGTCCTGCCAAGCATATTGCGGCCTCTGACCACCTCTCCAACTCCAGGGAACGGCGGTTCCCTGGCAGAGTGGGCAGTCCTAGAACAGTCCTATTGCCCAATTCATAATCGGGTGGTCGGCCCACCAGTGCAGCGGTGGCTGGTCCACCACTTCTGACCCACCATGATTCTGGCGGTCCTCTGACTGGCACTAGGAATAGGGCACTAAAAGTATAGGCAAACTCTGTCAAGTTTGGGTGAATGATTTGTTATTATACACTGAAAAACAGCACATATATACGCTACAGGAATGTTTATGCTTTTCTCAAAAGTCCAAAATGACAGAAAAGAATAAAATACAATTTAATTACATTAAAGTCTAAGGCTATAGCACATAGATTTGCTGCAGAAGCTCTTCAAAAGGTCAGTGAAACAGATGCAAAAAGTATTCAGGGAATATTTCAAATGAAAGACAATGGTTTAAAAATAATAATGAAGAAAATGCATTCAATTTAGAAATTACTTCAACTGCTTTTGATGCTGGGAAAAGCACACATGAAAGATAGATATAAATGAGAAAAACTAAAAAATATATTTATGTTTCAAACCTCTTTACAGGAATGAAAGTGACATGGAGTTTGATGGAATTTGATTAATGATCTTCCAATGTTTTATCTATGTAATCTAATTGATCATAAAGGGGTCGATTCCGATTCAGGAAAAAAACGTCTGTACGATTTGTATCCGGAGCCCTCTCCGTACAAATCGTACCCGTCCGTCTGAGTCGTGTAGTACGATCCGTATTCCGTGAATCTGTCCGAATGGTCGCGATCCGTACGTATTGCAAGGCTGAAACCGTGAACTGTACGACTCGTACACATGCCGTACGACCCGACGAGTACGATCCGGACCGGGGTATGAGGATGCGATTCGTACGGTCCACGTCAGGTAAGGGCGAGTCGTACGGAAAAGCACACAAACACATGCACACCGTACGGTCCGTACCCCCCATGATCGCAGGGGTACGCTGCGTACCCCTGCGATCATGGGGTGTACGCACCGTACCCCATGTACGATGGGTGTATGCACCGTACCCCATGTACGATGCAAATGATCTCACAGCATCTCATATGTTCCCAGCAAATATATTTTTCAAACACAGAATGTGAGACTAGCTACCCTAACATTTTAAAGTACGAGACACGCTTTAGATAATGGGTAACACCTGGTACACAAACTGAATACCATACTGTAGATACTGTGCATGTGAAGTTTAAGTAATGCGTTGTCCTGTAACAATCGCTAAATGTTTGACTTACTTTACATCATAAAGTACGATAGCTGAAAAACGCAGTATTGGAGAAATATGAGATGCATTGTATATAATGGGGAACTATCCCGCACACATGATGCATGATTTTTTACTTGTTTTTAATGTCACTGTTTATATGTATGCACGGCCATACTTAGTGGCTCAATGCACCGTACCGACATGTCACTGTGATTAGCAGACATACTGTAAACTCCCATGCTCACGCTGAGTTGCCATTTTCACTAAATAATCAAAACAGGGCCAAGGGCGAGTGACACCCGCCGCGAGCCCCAGCTTTCCTGAAAGGTTGCTTAGCAACCTCAATCACAAGCGCATGATGCAGAGACGGGCTACGCCTAGCCCGTTCGCTAGCAACCCCCTGACGCTTTCGCCGTGCGGAGATGTCCTCACGCACGGCCAGCAGGTTCCAACGGGTTTATTTAGCAAACCCACTACGGAGCCACTCGATAAGCTGTACCAGCATGGTTAGGAGGTATGCAACTGCCACATCCAAATGAATAACCACCACAACAATTATTAGAAGGTGAGCAAGCCACGGGGGCGGATGCAGGATCCTTGGTTTTTAATTTTTAGTTGCCTTGTTAGAGATCGGAACGGAGGAGGCTAATTTGATTTCTTTCTTCCCACAGAGTCGTTTTTTTGGAAAGCGCCTTACTTTTGAAGTGCAAACTCACCATCTAATTAAATCTAGGTGAGTTCCCCCAACCAACACCTGGTTAAACCAACAATAGAGATATGGATAATGAGATAATATTTAATTAACGCACCCATTTCCTTTTAAGCCTTACATAGGAGGTTTCATATTGTGAAGGAGACTTTCTGCTCCCGGAAGGACACCAGCCCCACCAACTAAAGAAATATTTATGGTGCGACACCCTGCAAGCCCATCTGGGCTTCCTGAGGTGCGTCTGCACCACTGTGTGTGCTACGTAATTATGTATTATGAGGCACAGGGTCAGAGCTGATTTGCATATAGCCAGTGTCTAACCCAGGGTGGTGTGGAGTGCAAAAAAACGATGGATTTAGGCCCAGATCCTTGTACTGGGGTGAATGTATGGCATTGTTCTACATTCTGTCCATCAACTGTGTTTTGTGCAATTTTCACCCCGAGTGGGCTGGGTATGCTCAGACGTGAGTCCCAGGCTCTCCACACCACTGGAGTCAAGCTATCCAGGCTGAATGAAGGCTGATAGCCAGAAACCGGTCCTTGGATGCTTGATTCCGGTCTGGGAAAGACATGGCTTGGTAGTTCGGACTGGACTGTTCCCATGAGGCACAGGGTCAGAGCTGATTTGCATATAGCCAGTGCCTAAACCAGGGTGGCGTGGAGTGCACAAAAACGATGTATTTAGGCCCAGATCCTTGTACTGGGGTGAATGTATGACATTGTTCTACATTCTGTCCATCAACTGTGTTTTTTGCAATTTTCACCCCGAGTGGGCTGGGTATGCTCAGACGTGAGTCCCAGGCTCTCCACACCACTGGAGTCAAGCTATCCAGGCTGAATGAAGGCTGATAGCCAGAAACCGGTCCTTGGATGCTTGATTCCGGTCTGGGAAAGACATGGCTTGGTAGTTCGGACTGGACTGTTCCCATGAGGCACAGGGTCAGAGCTGATTTGCATATAGCTAGTGTCTAACCCAGGGTGGTGTGGAGTGCAAAAAACGATGGATTTAGGCCCAGATCCTTGTACTGGGGTGAATGTATGACATTGTTCTACATTCTGTCCATCAACTGTGTTTTTTGCAATTTTCACCCCGAGTGGGCTGGGTATGCTCAGACGTGAGTCCCAGGCTCTCCACACCACTGGAGTCAAGCTATCCAGGCTGAATGAAGGCTGATAGCCAGAAACCGGTCCTTGGATGCTTGATTCCGGTCTGGGAAAGACATGGCTTGGTAGTTCGGACTGGACTGTTCCAATGAGGCACAGGGTCAGAGCTGATTTGCATATAGCCAGTGTCTAACACAGGGTGGTGTGGAGTGCAAAACAACGATGGATTTAGGCCCAGATCCTTGTACTGGGGTGAATGTATGACATTGTTCTACATTCTGTCCATCAACTGTGTTTTTTGCAATTTTCACCCCGAGTGGGCTGGGTATGCTCAGACGTGAGTCCCAGGCTCTCCACACCACTGGAGTCAAGCTATCCAGGCTGAATGAAGGCTGATAGCCAGAAACCGGTCCTTGGATGCTTGATTCCGGTCTGGGAAAGACATGGCTTGGTAGTTCGGACTGGACTGTTCCCATGAGGCACAGGGTCAGAGCTGATTTGCATATAGCCAGTGTCTAACCCAGGGTGGTGTGGAGTGCAAAAAAACGATGGATTTAGGCCCAGATCCTTGTACTGGGGTGAATGTATGACATTGTTCTACATTCTGTCCATCAACTGTGTTTTTTGCAATTTTCACCCCGAGTGGGCTGGGTATGCTCAGACGTGAGTCCCAGGCTCTCCACACCACTGGAGTCAAGCTATTCAGGCTGAATGAAGGCTGATAGCCAGAAACCGGTCCTTGGATGCTTGATTCAGGTCTGGGAAAGACATGGCTTGGTAGTTCGGACTGGACTGTTCCCATGAGGCACAGGGTCAGAGCTGATTTGCATATAGCCAGTGTCTAACCCAGGGTGGTGTGGTGTGCAAAAAAACGATGGATTTAGGCCCAGATCCTTGTACTGGGGTGAATGTATGACATTGTTCTACATTCTGTCCATCAACTGTGTTTTTTGCAATTTTCACCCCGAGTGGGCTGGGTACGCTCAGACGTGAGTCCCAGGCTCTCCACACCACTGGAGTCAAGTTATCCAGGCTGAATGAAGGCTGATAGCCAGAAACCGGTCCTTGGATGCTTGATTCCGGTCTGGGAAAGACATGGCTTGGCAGTTCGGACTGGACTGTTCCCATGAGGCACAGGGTCAGAGCTGATTTGCATATATCCAGTGTCTAACCCAGGGTGGTGTGGAGTGCAAAAAACGATGGATTTAGGCCCAGATCCTTGTACTGGGGTGAATGTATGACATTGTTCTACATTCTGTCCATCAACTGTGTTTTTTGCAATTTTCACCCCGAGTGGGCTGGGTATGCTCAGACGTGAGTCCCAGGCTATCCACACCACTGGAGTCAAGCTATCCAGGCTGAATGAAGGCTGATAGCCAGAAACCGGTCCTTGGATGCTTGATTCCGGTCTGGAAAAGACATGGCTTGGTAGTTCGTACTGGACTGTTCCCATGAGGCACATGGTCAGAGCTGATTTGCATATAGCCAGTGTCTAACCCAGGGTGGTGTGGAGTGCAAAAAAATGATGGATTTAGGCCCAGATCCTTGTACTGGGGTGAATGTATGACATTGTTCTACATTCTGTCCATCAACTGTGTTTTTTGTAATTATGTATGGCACCACACAACTATAACACAAACCTGACCATTAAACCTTAATACCTACAGGCTGTAATTTCCTTGTCCCCGTCCTGATGAAGACCCGCACTGACTTCCCAGTAGTGCAGACCCTGGGTTGGAATGTCGACAAATATCCCTTGGACCAGTTGAAAGACTCTGCGATGGGACTTATTTATTCAGTCCGCAGACCTACTTGAAATACTTGCTTCTCTGGCCTTTCAAATCCTTATTTCCTCCCCCCCATCACTTTCTATATATTACACACTATCACTTTATCACTGAGCACCAAATGTCACCTTGTCACATGCTATATTTCACTGTGCGCTTTTGACAGCCCTGCAAATGTGGTTTGGGTATTTATGAATGATGCAATTTATAAAAGCTCTTAGAATACCCCATACGGTTTATGTTTGTGTTTATTAATGATTAATTGGTCTTTCAATTAATAAACTCTTGATTAGTTGATTGCTTGAAGAAATAATACTCCCGACAGAACCAATTGTTATTTTAACCCCTTGACTGCGGCGCAAATTCCGCCGTGGTGCTGGGGAAATAGAGAGTGGGCGGGGTTCGGACGGCCGGGGGCCGTCCACCACACACGCCCACTGTGACACGTGACATCACACGCACACAAGGGGTTGAAGCACCGCCCACCGCAATGTTAATATCGAGGATGCGCCCTCCAGTGTGGCGGGCGTATCCTAATTTGTATAGCGGGACCGCAGCAACTTCGGCGGTCGGTCCCGTGCTCCGTTGCGGTGGCTGGCAGACAAAGTTCGCCTGCCATCGTAATAGGCCCCTGAGTTATGATTCTGTCTCAATCCGAAACCACTGAAATTTCCTACACACAACAAAAGTTATAGCTCGCGCCACCCACCATGTTGCTTTCTTGATGACACCTTTTTCTTGTCATGCTGCTGGCAAATTGGCGTTTTCAGCATCTAACTGGCAAATTTAAGTGGGTTAAGCATTTGAGCCAGAATCATAACTCCGTTTTAACACTTTTTTTTTGTAAATTTAATTTATTTTCTAGTATTCAGTCCATCCCCTGCCTCCAATCTATGGTGGGCGACCAACCTCTGCTCCGCACAGCCATGCACTGCAGGTCTTGGACACAGAGCCTAGATTGTGGTCAGGCCCTTCTCCCATCCCACTACGGAGGAACAACCACCGCAGCACACAGCCTTCAGCCATGTTCAGTGGGCCTCAGTGGTTAATCCTCCTACACATATGGCTTGGCCCACAGTGCTTGGCATTTAGTAGGATGCACAAATGTGCGGCAAGCTTCATGCTGTGAAGCTTGCCGCAGAATCACAATTCCATTTTATGACTTCTAAATCTGAGACACCTAAAATGATAGCCAACTGCAGTGCCAAGCAGCCACTTAATGTATTGGTGATTTGCAAGTCACAAATTGGAATCAGGACTCATGCATCATTAATTTAAACTAAGGGGGCCATTCCAGGGTGCCTTCCACTATGGTCTGGGTGCCAGGGTATGCCTACCATGTCCCCTTTTAGGCCTTTTTTTAAGTGCAGGACACAGGACTGTGCCCCAAGCCTGTTATGGCTGCCACAAGAGTAATTTTTCTATCGCAGCAGTCAATCTGATCTATAAGTGCTGAAGTTACCTCTTTGGAAATGCTGACGAATACATCTTAAATCCAAAATGAAGAGATATACAGGAGTGTTAATGCTTTAAAGCCAGCTTCGCAACTTGAACTTTTTTTAAAAGTGCTCACCATTGGAGGGCTCCACGCAGTCAAAGTGTACCACCAGTCCTGATAAGCTAGAAATAACAATCATTTGCAATGCAATAGGTATCGCATTAACGAGAGCATAAGCTATTGGCATTGTAAATGACAATGCCTTTTATTTATATGTTGTTTTGAAAACAGATAAATGAAAGGCATTGTCAGTTACAATGCCAATAGCTTAAACTCCTGCAAATGCGAGACCTATTGCATTGCAAATGCGTGCAGTGCCAAAATAAAAATAAAGCATTAGGAGAGAGCGTGTCCAGCCTGCAAAAGGAGACAGGACAAAGCTATTTAAGAAAACAGGCATCGGAGGCTGTAATTAAAGCCTACCGGGTAACAACGCACGTAACAGTGGGTGTCGTCGCTACGGGAGGTTACAAAATAAGACAAGGCGGTACTGAGGAGGGACTACTAAGCCTATTGACCAATGAACAGCCAGAGTTTACAGTGGACAATGACACCAGCCAATGAAAAATATGGGTGGAGAGTGGGCGGAGCTTCAAGACCCGACCTGAATACAGCATGCCTTGCAGAGCAGCGCATGCGCAGGCTCGACCTAAAAAAGAGGAGACTTTCAGAGGGAACAAACGGTAAGATAAAGAGAAGGAAAACAGAAGGACTACTTGTATAAGCCAGAAGGACACAGAGATGAAGATGGAAGAAAGCGACACAAATGGGTGGAATAAGAGGAGATGTGCAAGAGTAAAGGGGATATAAACACTAAGGGGGTCATTAGGATGACGGGCGGGTCATCCTAGCGGGGTTTGGGACCGCCCGCCATAAGGGCGGGGGTCCCGGGGGTGGCACATCCTGCATTTCTAGCATTGTGGCGGGCGGTGCTCTCTGCACCGCCCGCCACAATGCTAGAAATGCTTTTCAGTATTTGCATAAGCAAAGCGGCAGGCACCGCGCGGTGCCTGCCGCTTTGTTCATGCAAATGAAGGGGCGTACCACAGGTACCCCCCATGTGCAATTCTCACCCCTCCTTCACTCTGGGGGCCCACAGGGGGCCCCCAGAGTGAAGACCGCATGCCTTTCCGTGGCGGCTACCAAAGCCCATTGTAATATGGCTGGCGGTGTCTAATAGACACCGCCACCATATTAAACATTTTCCGCCCCGGCCGCAAGGCGACCGGGGCAGAAAAGTGGCGGGCGGTGTTTTTCTCCACTGCGGTCCCCCCCGCCATTGTATTATGGCGGGGGGGAATTCAGGGAAGAATGTCGGGCGGATTGCCCCCGCCAGGCTGGCGGTGGCTACCGCCAGCCTGGCGGGGGCAATCCGCCCGACATCCTAATGGGCCCCTAAGAGTTGAGACAGGGATAGTGCAGCGTCAGTAGAAGACGAGCTATGTGGGGAGGAAGAAGGCATGCACCACAAGGAGGACAAATATATGTATATCTGGAAGGAAGACAAGATGTGGACGGAGGAGTCATAGCCATCTCCAGCAGCGACCAAGTCGAAGATACCTGCCACAGTCCAGGAGTATTGTGACTAGCAAGATGGGTTTCGGGAGTAAAACAAAGCGGGAAGGGAATCGGGATCGAGCGAGGTGGGCATGGTAATAGTTTTGACCTCTGCCGAGATGGAACTCATTGGCACTATACGAATGTGAAGGGAAAGTCAGAGTTTTGGTTTTGTTGGTGCTTTTGCTTCCTGTTAAGGGGAGCAGGCTCTCGACCGGTGCAGGCTTCAACCAATCTAGCAAACACGGGGGGTGGATACGTTTTTATTATGATTAAGCAACGCTTAAAGGAATGGTAGTATAGCTTATGTTTCAAGGCATCACCCCACACTAAATTGAATATATATTGTGCATTCTAAAGGAAGGAAAAAAATAGACATTAGCCTTAGAGTGCACAGATAGGATGCTTGATTAAAAGAGAGAAGCAGTTTAATTTAGTTCTCCATATGTTCGTGATAACTTAACTAGTGCCCTATTCTGTTCCTCCTGAGGGACGCTTCTGAGTTAGAAGCTTTGCACCAATTCATGGGAGTGTCACCAATTAAATTGCAGTTAAAAAATAAATTATTGGTCACCTAGACATTCATGACACACATGTAATCTCCCAAGTAAATATTATAAGACTCACATTCTAAAATTTGAAGGGATATAATTTCACACCCCTCCACAAAGTGTTTTCAAGAGTGTGATTAGGAGGCATGGATGATAAAATCCGTCAAATGGCTGAGAGACAACAAGCATTTACAATGCAATAGGTCTCGGGATAATTATGTTTGAGCTATTGGTATTGCTAAATATTGCAACACCAACTGCAACAAAAGTCTATAAATTGTAGGCCAAAAATATGTGTATTTATTTTTGTAGCAATGGTGGTATGCTGCGCTTTAGATGAATATGTTTAAAAGTAAAGTGCGCCATACTGTGATTACTACAATAGTTAATTGTGGATGCATTAACAAATGATGTGTGCACTGATGGCTGGTGGTGTGTGTGCCTGTAGAAATTGTGCACTGATGGTTGGTGGTGTGTGTGCCTGGTGGAAATGTGCACTGCTGGCTGGTGGTGTGTGTGCCTGGTGAAAGCGTGCACTGATGGCTAGTGGTGTGTATGCCTGGTGAAAGCTGCACTGACGGCTGGTGGTGTGTGTGTGCCTGGTGAAACATGCACTGACGGCTGGTGGTGTGTGTGAGCCTGGTGGAAGCGTGCACTGACGGCTGGTGGTGTGTGTGAGCCTGGTGAAAGCGTGCACTGACGGCTGGTGGTGTGTGTGTGCCTGGTGAAAGCGTGCACTGACTTCTGGTGGTGTGTGCCTGGTGGAAGTGTGCACTGCCGGCTGGTGGTGTGTATGCCTAGTGGAAGTGTGCACTGATGGCTAGTGGTGTGTATGCCTGGTGAAAGCGTGCACTGACGGCTGGTGGTGTGTGTGTGCCTGGTGAAAGCGTGCACTGACGGCTGGTGGTGTGTGTGAGCCTGTTGGAAGCGTGCACTGACGGCTGGTGGTGTGTGTGAGCCTGGTGAAAGCGTGCACTGACGGCTGGTGGTGTGTGTGTGCCTGGTGAAAGCGTGCACTGACGGCTGGTGGTGTGTGCCTGGTGGAAGCGTGCACTGACGGCTGGTGGTGTTTGTGCCAGGTGAAAGCGTGCACTGACAGCTGGTGGTGTTTGTGCCCGATAAAAGCGCGCACTGACGACTGATGGTGTCTGTGCCTGGTGAAAAAGTGCACTGACGGTGTGGTTGTGTGTGTGTGTTGTATGTCTGGTTGTATGTGTGGTTGTGTGTGTGGTTGTGTGTGTGGTTGACACCTTCAGGTAATGTTCGCGCTATATAAAATTGCATTAAATAAAACCAGCCCGTGACATAAGACAAGCCGCCGTGCGGTGCAAAAAACTGAAAAGTATCACAGCAACCACAAGCTGGGCACCTCAGGTCAGACGGGAGTGGGTTTTCATTCTGGCTCGTGGGTAATATTAGCGCTTTACAAACTGCGCCAATGTGCATTCTGCGTAGTTTGTGTCAGCGCTTTACCATACCGAGGCATTAGTAATACCGACCTGAGGGTGGCGCTTTAGATACAGTGCCTGTTCCGGACCTGTTGGCTTCGCTGCTGGTCTGCGAGGGGTGTGATGGTGTTTCTGGTACTGTCTGACTTCCAGCATGTGAGGGGAGTGAGAGGATGTTAGTGGTGTGAGAGTGCTTCCGGTAGTGCAGGACTGTTAGTTTGGGAGGCGTGTGAGACTGTTAGTATATGAAGGGTGTGCGAGTGTTGTACGTAGTGTGAAGGTGTGAGAGTGCTGTTAGTGTGAGGCTGCTACTCTATGAGGAGTGTGCAAGTGTTGTTGGTAGTGTAAGAATGCTAGTTTGTGAGGGATATGGCTGTTGTTGGTATTGTGGAACTGCTAGTGTGGAAGAGCTGTGAGCGGCTAGTGATAGTAGGGGGATAAGAGAGTGGTGAAAGTAGCGTTGGGCTACTACTTTACACTGTTTTACACTCACCACCAAGCCAAACCGGCCGTCACCATCCAACTGCTGCTGCAGTCATTCGCTGAGGGTGTGCATGTTTATTTTGGACAGGATGTCTCACTCACATTACTGGTCCGAAATCATGAAGTAGGTCATTGCTAGAAGTACACAGCTGAAAGTACATTTTAGTATCGAAACTGCCTAAACTGAAAGCATGTTAAAAACAAGTATCATGAATGTAAATGTAAATGTACAGGAATTTATATAGCGCAAATCACCAAGCGGTTTCTAAGCGCTTGCTTAGGGAACCCGTCCTGGTATTCCCCTGTGAGATAACCCCGGCAGGGTATCCGCAAGGTGAAAGCCAGGCATCCCGCCGCGAGGGGCCGTTGTGGAGATTAAGCAAGCTATTGCCCAGAGTCGCAGAGTGTGAACCCGTGAATCAAGTAGGCACCGGAGCGAGAATTGTCGAGTCCATGGACATTTTAGGACTCAAGACCCCACCGAGCCGGGAATTGAACCCTGGTCCCGGGCTGACCTCTGCTTCCAGGTCTGCCTCCTCTAACCAGTGTGCCACACTTCTCCAGAGTCATAATGCCTTCATTGTAAAGGCATCTCGTTGTTCACCCTTCGTTATAAAGGCTGTTTCCCCTGATATTACCACAATCATTGGCTGCAGCAAGCATACATGCATGCAGTCTCAAACATGTTCAAAACTGCCCGGGTTGTTTGAAGACCAGTCTACTGTTTTAGGTATGTAATTCACTAAAAGGCCCAATCTGACCCCGCCCAACTTTTACCTGCAGTAAATACCAAATTGAAGGTGTGCAGCAGGCTATTGCAGTAGTGGTACAAAAGATTCATTTGGAGAAGATGTGGCGGAATGGTCAGAGCTCCCTACATAAATATGAATCTGTCCTTATATAATATAACAGGTGCTCATATAAAGTAATCCTAAACCTGTAGGTTGCATTTGCGCTTTATAAAAACTACAAAACAAAATACAAGATTGGTCCGTGTCGGACTCACTAACCGAATGGGGCAAAACTGTGAATAGACTTGGTGGGAAAAAATATACATGTACAAAACGGAGTTTGAGGTAAAGCATTAGGAGACGAGGGAATGAAGTAAGAAGAGAATATGAAGTGGCCACACAAGACAACTGTGGAGAGAGCACGGGTATACAGATAGGAACACACAAAAGGGCACTACGACGAATGTCACCTTCATTGACTGACTTCTCCAAAGATCCGTGCCTCATGACCCAGTGGCCAGTAATTCTGCTCTGTGTATGAGAAATGTATGGTTTATTTGATGGCAATGGCATCTACTTAATGCATGTTTTGTTCATGAAGAATACTCTAACCTGCAGCAAAGTCACGGAAACCGATAGCGCGCTTTACCTTGCCACACTGATCATTGGTGTCAGGGCATGTAATTGCAGTAGCAGGCTAGGGTTGTGGCGGTGAGCGTTGGGGGAGGGGAGCCCATGTCAAGGGTGGAAAGCAATCGCGGCACAAAGGCATGTGCGTTCACAGGGCAGTAGTAACAACCATTGACAAAGCCAATAGTCCTGGCTGTTAGGTATAATATTACTTGCTGTATTACATTTCTGGGTGCAATGACAGAAACAGCAAAATAAAAGTCGGGCAGCCCACTATGCATAGAACGGGTTTTAGCTTAGGTGTTTTAAGCCACGCCTTTAATTATATAGACCACGCCACATTGAGAGACACCCCCCAGTTTTTTCATCCCACTTAAAGCCCTGTGAATGGAGTAATTTATAGGCCTTTGTTTTTGTGCGGCGCACACCTCGTGCTGATGTATTAAAAGGTGCTGGCATGTAATGAGGAAAGAAAAGAACCACTGTGGAAACAAGGAGGGCGCGGGCGGCACAGGAAGAGTACAACGGGGGTACAACCTGCAGAAACAGGAGTGCAGAGAGTGGTGCAGGCTGCTGAAAAGGGGGTGGGGAACAGGCGACAGAGAAAGAAGGCACAGGCTGCAACAGAAGAGGGGTGAAGGGGGGTGCAGGCCGCAGCGGAGGAGTGTGGGACAGGCTGCAGAAGAGGTTGGGGGTGCGGGTGAACTTGTAAGGAATAAAAAGGGTGCAGGAAAGGGGGGCTTAAAAACAATGAGGAGAGGACAGGGAGAGAAGAGATAGGAGCGAGAGAAAACGGGCAGCAAAGGGGGAAGGAGGAAGTACCTGAAGCGACAGAGAAGAGAGGAGACGAGTTTGGCAGCAAACAGGGTGGTGGAGACAGAGGGAGGAAGAAGGCTGTGGTAAAAAATGTAAACTTCAAAGCAGTATTACAATTATTTTTGCAACATTGCCTGGGTTTCAGCCCCATGGTTCTTGCTGCTTCTATGAATGAAAACAAGGAATGGAGTAGGATACAAAATGCACATAGTAGTAGCAGCGTGTGACAGTCTTCGCGGCTCGATGCTGTTTGGGAGGTGGGAGGGGAAGTAGGAGAGGGGGAGTGATAGGGATGAAAGCACTAGCGGCCGCATGCTGGCAAATGGTGACCTGCAGAGCGTGTGAATGGGAAGAGTGGCCATGGGAGGTGGGAGGGGAAGTAGGTGAGTGCAATATGCACGCAGCGGGCTGGGGGCGGGGAGTGGCAGTCTTTGAAGTGTGATGAGGCACAGACAAATGGTGGTTTGTGACGTAGCTGGTTTGTGCACGCGCATGGACACATGAACTGTGGCAAATCCGCCGTTGGTAGACTGTTCTTTTGCCCTTACTATAATCTCCGCCAGCAATGCGCAAGCGCATTGGCAGGCCGAGACCTAAGAACTGGAAAGGGCCCTCGAGAGATTCATTTGCACTGCTCAACAGGAGCAGGAGTCTTTACAATAGACATTGCATGTACAGATGCAGCAGATAAGCCATGTGTCTCAAAGCCAGGAGACAGCTATAGAAAGGTTAGTAGAGGTATTCTAACACCACAGAGGTTATGGTAACATATGCAAAAATATGGTATAGGAGAGAATCCAGATTTTTTTTCTCAACAATTTTGACCATATAGTCTGAGCGGCTGCATGGCCGGAAGTAATATAAGGGCAATATTTGGTACCTTTTCCCATAGGGAACTTGTACGCGGCATATCAGGCTGCAAATCCGCAGTAGCTCCCCCTTTAAATGGACATTAATAACAGTATTCTTGAAAGGTTATTTATTGATAGAGAGACGTACAGGATTCAATTTCGACAAGAAAAAGAGAGACAGAGTCCCCATCAGAATATGGACTTAGCAGACAAATAGTTAAAGATGGAAACTGCCACTAAGTGAGAAATATTAGAAAAAATATATCAGTGCTGTAAGAAATGTGAGGTTTGTCAAAAAAAACAGCCAATACACCCCTCCAGTAGTTCCACTATACCAGCACCTGTAGTAGACAAAACATTGAAAAGGGTTGGGATAGATGTCCAATAAAGGATACTGATTTGAGGTAGTCATTGTTGACTACGTCACTCGATATCCGGAGACCATTCACCTAAGGCAACCAAATGCAGTAGAAATCGCTGTCAGATATTTTCTCGCAAGAAATCATCACAGACCAGTATAGCGCTTTCATGTCCCAAATGATGGCCAAAATTTCTGCCCAACTAGGAATTAAACATATTCATATTTCTGCCTACCATCCATACATGGATGTCCTGGTGGAATGCTAGACCTCGACTTTTCAACTTACCCTAAAGAAATTATTAGGTTTACAGAAAAGAAATTGAGACAAGATGGTACATATATACTTGTCCAGTATATGATGTAAAATACGAACAAAAAAAACCACACGATTCTCTCACTTTGAATTCTTTTTGGCGGGAAACCCAGAACTCTGTTAGACATGGCCAGAGAAACATGGGAGAATCAACCAGATTTAAGAAAACCCCTATTAGAGTATGTTAGTCAGCTATGGACATTACTAGGGAAACTTCAAGGAATTGTTAACAATTCTAAAAGGAGTCGAAAAGAGCAGAGGTTAGTATATGACAACAAGGCTAAAATATGATAATTTAAACCAGGGGATTGGGTACTTCTACCCCTCCGAACATCTGAAAATAAAACGCTAAGCCAGTGGCAAGGACTCTATAAGAATTCTTTCTGAAAGGGTAGCCCTGATTACCTATCAGATCGAATTGGAAAGGGGGCGAAAGGAAATTCAGATTTATCATATGAATTTATTTATTTTAAATGTGAAGGTCCAATCCCCCTGGTAGTAAATTCAGTCATCTGCAATGAAAGTCAGTCAGAACCAGTATGAATAGATGAACAATTCTGAATTAAAGAGAGATCCGAGCTATTGGGAGTATTGGAGGGCTTTCCTAATATAGTCTCACTAACACCAGAATGTACCATTGTGGTGCAGTATTGTAGGGTAACAGAACCAGAAACAGAATTAGGAATAATTGTAAGACTGAAAGCCTACAGAATACCCGAGGCGAGAAGGGATGTCACTGAATGAAGAAGTACAAAAGATGCTAGAATTGTGAGTCACTGAAGTGTTCAAGTGTAACTGGAAATCACCTATGGTACTAGTCCAAACACCGGACCATAAGGTTTTGCTTTAATTTTAGACAAGTCAATAATATTCCCAAATTCAATACGATACCTATCCTTTACCATGTATTGATGAATAATTGAGAAACTACACTCATCCCAGTACATCTCTGCTTTTGATTTATGTAAGCAATAATGGCAAATGCCCCTAAACACTAAAGAAAAGGAGTCAACGGCACCCTTGATCCCCACAGGCCTGTCCCAGTTCACTGTGCAGTTCGTTGACCTCCATAGAGCCTCAGCTATATTTCCAACGCATGGCCTGTGGCCAAACCCTCCTCTTGACCCCCACAGGCGCCCTACCCCTCACAGCGCACCGCCTTAGGCTGTCTGCAGCTTTACATTGAGGACAGACCTTTGCCTATGTCATACACATAAGTTTAGTAAAATCCAATGGTCTTGGTAACACAGACCTAAAAATGCTAATTCTTCTCCCATTGGCTGCCAGCCCCTTGTCTTTGAGAAAGAAAGAAAGAAAGAAAGAAGAATGGAAGGAACGAAGGAAGGAAAAAAGGAAAGCAAGAAAGTATATAAGTAAGGAAAGAAACAAAAGGAAGGAAGAAGTATAGAAAGAAGGAAAGGTAGCGAGAAATGAGAAAAGAATGAAAGAGAGGCCGAGAAAGAAGAAAGGAAAGAAAGAATGAAAGAAAGCAAGGAGCAAGGAAAGAAAGAAAGAAGAAAGGAAGGAAAGATGGCGAGAAAGATGGAAAAGAATGAGAGAGAGAGAGAGAAAGACGGAGAGAAGCAAAGAAAGAAGGAAACAAACAAAGAAGGAAGACAGAATTTTTTTGAAAGTATTACAAGTTTTCCAAATTAAACACGATAAACAGTGATTTTCTCTCTGGGCAAAGTCTATTAAAGAACCAATTGTGAAATTGAGTCCAGAATAGACGTGTTCTGAAGAATTGTCTGCTTGTGAATTAACATGCATAATATTGTAGCCTTCGGTTTTTCTCCTACATACATAGTAAAAAAGAGAATAACTTAATATTGAAAAGTTTCAAATGGACACAATCTGTTATGCTTTGAAATACCAGTCAAATAAAGGACAGTTTAAAAGGAATTTACAACAGCATTGGCAGGAGAGATGAAATGATAAACCATAGAATGTAGCCTGTGCTCACATCTGGCAGAAAGATCTTTCACCTCTAAACACAAAGGCAACACTAAAGTAATTATAAAGTAACACATACAAATATTAATCATGTCTGAGTCTTTTTTATGACATTTTTTCAGGCGTAAAGTGCAGCCATAGAACCAACCACAAGGAGTCCCTACACTCCACCTGAAGAGCATATATTTCCAGCTTGGAGTGGTTTAAAAAAGTATGGTGAGCTCTCCTTGGGTCATGGATTCAATGACCTAGGAGACTTACTGTGTTTTTTTTTATAAATGTTGCTGGGGGGCAGCTGTGCTCCCTGCAGCCCTCCACACATTAAAAAATGGTTAGGTAGTGCCCTTGCCCTTTCTAGGGGCCCCACGAGGACCCAAAAATTAAAAAGCCCCGTAGAGCATTATGGAGAGCCTACTCTGCTTAATTGACATTCACAGCTTTTTTTATTTAGGTAGGGGATGTGCAGCCCCGCTTCCAGAGCCTTCTAAAGGCCTCAGGGACCCCATCCCCTAAGGCCAACATCTATTTTTGTGGAGAGGGGTCATGACGCCCTCTCTGAGCCACCCTAAGGAGATGATTATTTTGGGGGTAGGGGACTGGGGCTACCCTTGCCGAGCTTCGAAAGGGCCCAGGGGATCCCATCGCACAAAGCCAAACTAGTTTTTGTGAGGAGAAGGGCATGACCCTCTCCCCGAACCATACAGTGGTCATGGGGACCCCATCCTTGGTCTGATAGCCGCAGTGTCCCAGGGACAACATTGCCTTGGCACATTGCAGTTCCCTACCTGCAAGAGTGTGGGTACGGAGAACGTTTCCTCCCAGCCCATGTTCTTACAGGTAGCAAAGGTTTGCTCCCTCCCGGAGAGAGCAGTGAAAATCTGCTCTCACAGGGCAGGAGCAGACAGATGTAGCGGGCTCTTACCACACAACAATGGGTGCAGGCAGGGGCTTGGGGGCCCTGGGGCTCCCCCTTTGCTCGCAAGGCCTGCTATTGCTGTGGGTGTCCCGGCTGGACACTGGTACAACCACGGCAACTTAAGTTGCTTTGGCCCTGGGGAATGGAGTCCCCAAGCTCTAAAATGGCTTTAGGAGTGGGTCAGTACACCCACTCCTCATTAATTAACATATCAGCCCATGAGGGTGGGGTCTTTTAAAGGCTCGGGAAGGGGGGCTGCATGCCCTCTCCCCAGTAAACAACTTTGTGCCAACCCACCCCGCCCCCCAGTCCTGCCCAATGTTCTTTTCTGTATGTGGCAACAGCATGTTCGTGTACACACTTTTTGTAGACAATGAGCGCAATTGAGAGCTGTGATAAGCCACTGTGGAGTGATCTCACATTTTCTTATTCTTAAATTAGCTTCTGCAACTGCCACTGCTGCAGTTCGGTTATTATAGCACCAAGACACCTGATTTACAAGTGCTGCATAAGTAACCATAACATAGCATTACATACCTTGGCTTTGTATCGCCCTCTTCACCAATGGGTCTGTTGAGCTCCTATTCACATAATGCTTTCGCCCACCACAGCATACAACTAAGGGCAATAAGTCAGTCCATTTTAGTCACTAACTAACTTGCACTATGACTGTCATAATTTCACATGATCACATGTGCGCATCCACCTAAAAACAAGGGTGCTTCAATGATACGTCTGGTGGGCCAATACTTTGCTTACCAATGCTTTTTCATTTTCCATTCTTTATCTTGCTTTTGTATTTTTAAGTCATCCCTATGTGTTTAAAGTAGGTATTCTGGTGTAGTATTTCAAACCCAAAAGTCACTACGTGTAAATAAGAATCATATTTTCCTATCAGGCACATTAAAACCGAAAAATTGACTCTAAGGGGTCGATTACGATGGCGGACGGAAGGACGACCGCCGGCCTGGAGTAGGTGGAAAATGCCTTTTTACAGTCCGCCAGCCGCGGCCAGTCCGTCCGCCATATTAGGATGGGAATCACTGTCAAATGTCCGTACGCCGCGGAAGAGCACACACCGCCGCGGAACTACACCCGACCCCGCGGCGGACGTAACCAATCCAGAGACACCGCCGTACGGAATGACGTCTCCGACCGTCCTCTAAATCACGATGGCGGAAAACACACATCAAAACGCTGCGGAAAAACAACCTGCCTGAACATGGCGGATTCACCACAGCGGAGATACAGCACATTGCAGAGATACCCACCACAGTCAGATCGCCGTCATGGACCCAGCGCTACACGCATTTCTGATACTCTTCGTGCTCCACCACCAGCAAGTCATGGACCATCGCCGACGACGACGCAGGTACGCCAACACACCAATTGCTGTCGGAAAGGGAGTACCTTCCGGGGTCGTGACGTGGGGAGGGGGAGGGTTATGTTGGGGAAACAGCATTTACGATAGCACCAATATATCAACAATGAAAGGAGACAACCAGGAATGACAAAGACAAAACACTACACGCGATTGACTTGCTTTATTGCACAAAATAGGGGTATAATCCTAGAGTAGCCAAGAGCATGGGCAGTGTCCATAACAGAGCAGGTACATCTGAGGCAGCACATGAGAGGGGCTAAGTGCATCAACAGTCCATGGCACAGAACAGGTACATCAGAGGCAGCACATGAGAGGGGCTAAGTGCATCAACAGTCCATGGCACAGAGCAGGTACATCAGAGGCAGCACATGAGAGGAGCTAAGTGCATCAACAGTCCATGGCAAGGCACGGGTACATCAGAGGCAGCACATGAGAGGGCACAATGCAGTATCAGAACAGCAACAGGGCAGTGTCCATAACAGAGCAGGTACATCAGATGCAGCACATGAGAGGGCACAATGCAGTATCAGAACAGCAACAGGGCAGTGTTCATAACAGAACAAGTACATCTGAGGCACCACAAGTACGTGGGTCAAGCGCCCCGTCCCATGGACATTAATAATGCAAGGGTGGTTACAATGGACAATCTAGACACCAAGTCCAATGACATGTGAGTGATGGGAGCTACACCTCACAGCACAGAATCTGGTGGACTGCTTGACCTAGTCGCCTTGGACACACTGCCAGCACCAAAAACAGGAGTGTGAGACACAGACACAGCTCTAGTGACTGACACATGAGCCATAGACCCAGACACACTGCCAGCACCAGAAACAGGAGTGTGAGACACAGCCACAGCTCTAGTGACTGAAACATGAGCCATAGACCCAGACACACTGCCAGCACCAGAAACAGGAGTGTGAGACACAGCCACAGCTCTAGTGACTGACACATGAGCCATAGACCCAGACACACTGCCAGCACCAGAAACAGGAGTGTGAGACACAGCCACAGATGTAGTGACTGACACATGAGGCATAGACCCAGACACACTGCCAGCACCAAATACAGGAGTGTGAGACACAGCCACAGCTCTAGTGACTGACACATGAGCCATAGACCCAGATACAGGAGTGTGAGACACAGCCACAGCTCTAGTGACTGACACATGAGCCCTAGACCCAGACACACTGCCAGGACATGTCCCTGTACAGTGACCAACAAATACCATGCCAGCATCTGAGACATGAGAGTGGCGGACACACACAGTGCCAGTACCTGAAACAGGAGAGGGCACAACTGACACAGTGCTACTACATGAGGCATGACAGCGAACAACAGACACAGTGCCACTATCTGACACATGAGAGTGAACTGCAGCTGACCCACTAGGACCACTGAAATGATGAGCCACAGGGCTGTATGGGCCAGGAGGCATGGTGGCTCTGGGAGCTGGTGACAGCTGTACTGGAGCGACATTGGGGTGGTCAGGTGTCACTGGTGTGTGTCTCCGTTTCTTTGGGATATGTAGGGGCACACAGGACATGACTGGACTGGTAAGTGGTGTGGCCTCATCAGAAACATCACCCATCAAAGGTGCATCATGTGCTGGTGAGGGTCTGCTCTCTGGGGACGTGCTGGACCCTGCTCGACGTTTGCTGTGGCCCTGCCTTCTGCCCTCGGCATCATGTGTAGTGGGGGATGCAACAGCAGTGTACTCCTTCCTCTGCTTCGGCGGGTGTGGATGGGAGTAGAGGTATGGGGGGACTCCACCGCTGACACATGTGTTTTACGTTCCTTCACCAACATCAGCCTAAGGGCAGACAGGGGTGATGTATGCCTGTCCTTGATGGAGCTCGTGTCCATGGGAGAACCCTTGGCCCTGGGAGGTGCCTTGGCCGTAGGAGGTGTCCTGACTCTGGAATGTGCCTGATCCGTGGGCGGTGCCCCGTCCCTGGGAGTTGTCTTGTCCTTTCTTGTGTCCCTGTCCATTGTAGTGTACCTGTCCTTTGTAATGTACCTGTTCTTTGTAGTGTCCTTGTCCTTGGGAGTGTCCCTGGCCTTTGGAGGTGCCCTTTCCTTTGTAATGTCCTTGTCCTTGGGAGTGGCCCTGGCGGGATGTTGTCATGCCTCGAGGTCCGCAAACGGGCGGTCCCTTTAAGAAACCCCTTCATAAGCTGTTAGAGCCCTGGGAGCGACGCTTTACGTCCTTGCGTCAAGCTCCCGTTACAGCGTTTCCTGTCCTGGTTTCCTGTTGCCTGATTTCCGGATATCCTTAGTGGTGGAACGAGCTCTCCTCCGTTCCTCTGCGTTTGAGGTTATCTTCTTGTTCCTGCTATAGTTCCAAGCTCTGGAACTAGTCCTTGAGCCCCGTTTGTTTATAGACTGCTCCGCCCGACGGCCGGGTTTGACTCCGCCGTCCGGCCGGGCAGAGTGTCAGTGTTCCCCTTGGTTTGCTGCTCCGCCCGTCGGCCGGGCTTGTGCTCCGTCGTCTGGCCGGGCAATCACTGACCTCTCCTCCTTTTTCCTTGGCTCCGCCCGACGGCCGGGTTTGTACTCCGTCGTCTGGCCGGGCTGTTTCTCCCCCGTCATTTCCCTATTCACTGCTCCGCAATTCAGCCGGGCTTTTCCCCCGCTGACCAGCAGGGGACCCTTTAGGTATTTAGCCGTGTTTATGTCCTTCCCTCACCCGGCGGCCGGGCTTAGTCTCCGCCATCCGGTGATTCCCTTACCCGCAGTTTGTTTCCTTCTTGGTACTTATCATCTTCCCTCACTTCCTGCATTCCTGGCCATACTTGCTGTGTGTGGGTTCTGCACTTGCGTGGACTCGTGAAAGATTCATCTACACTACTCCCAGAATCACGGTAACAGCGCAGTGCGCTATTTCTATGTTATTCTCTATGAAGTCATACTTGTATTAATGTATGTTTGTTTTACATCTCAGCCAGTTAATTCTACGTGAATGTTACCGTCTGGTTCGGGTGGGCTCTACTGCAATACAGATGTTGGTTTAAGAGTCTTCTACATATGACCAAGTAAGACTACTATAATCCTGAACAGTGTAGACAAGTGCACAGTATTCCTCGAGTACTCATTATTGTGTTTCTTGTTTGTTCCTCCACCTTAGCTCAACCTAACTCCTGTCCCCCATACACAGTTATATGCCAGCAAAGTTTATTTACTCTTGGTATGTAGTACACATAACCTATAGATGTGCCTACTGTTCTTTTGTGCATGTTTCTGAGGGTTAGTAATTCCTGTTTTGGTTTTAGCCCCTACAACCATCAGAGGTCCAGGCCAGGTGCATGTACAACCACACAGAAGTCGTCATACCAAGAAGAATATTTTTTCCCCGCCTTTCCTTGTTTTGTCTCCCTGTTTTCCCCTGGCGAGCCTCTCGGTACTCTAGTGCTTGATAGAGTCGGAAGGCCGTAGGGGAAGGCTGTGGAATATTCATCGGATCCTTGGCGCTCCTGTGGAACCTGCCTGAGAACCATTACAGAACGTAAAGCCCACGTGGTTTGTTCTGCCCGAGCGTCATGGATCTCGATGCAGTATCCCTGGCTGATGTTGCTAGTATGTTGGGGAATTTACAGGTAGAGACCCAAGCATTGATAACTAGAATGGATGTATTACAGCGACAACAGTCGAGTGGAGCTACCGGGGGAAACCCGTCGGTGGTTCAAGTAACCACACCCCCTTCTCTACCTTTAGCACCACCTGAAAGGTATTCTGGAGACGGGGCACGATGTGCCGCCTTCCTTAGTCAGTGTCAGCTACATTTCTCCTGTAAGGCTGCATGTTTTCCGTCTGACCAGGCTAAGGTGGCTTTCGTAATTTCCTACCTTAGTGGGGGTGCTGCAGATTGGGCCATACCATTAGTTGACAGGGATGATCCGTTGCTACACAGTTACCCCGCTTTTAGGAGGGAGTTTCGTAAACTTTTTGATAGACATGTATACACCCAGTCTGCGGATACAGAATTATTAGCATTGAAACAGGGCAATCAAGATCTCGTGTCCTACATTACTTCTTTTCGTAGACTTGTAGTCGAATCCCACTGGCCAGAGGAGAAACGTGGTACCATGTTTTACAAAGGTCTCAGAGATGACTTGAAGGATGCTTTATCACAAATCGTAGATCTGCCTACATCATGTAACGAGCTCATTGATTTAGTGGTAAAGATAGATCACAGACAACAAGAAAGAAAGAAAGAGAAGGGTAAACCTGAAGCAAGGTATCTGCCTTTACGTGAAAAGAAGGTCACTGCAGAGAAATCCACTGACGAGAGTGAGCCCATGCAGATAGGCATAGTGAGGGGACCTCTCACACAAGAGGAAAGGCACAGAAGACGAACACTCAGACTGTGTCTGTATTGTGGGAAGGCAGGCCATTTTTTGAAGGATTGTCCTATAAAACCCGCACAGTCTAAGTTTTCGGGAAACTAGGAAGCCTGGAGTCCTGTGAGACAAGGACTCCAGGTAGGTTAGGATTAACCGTCTCTTCCACTGACTATATAAACACCCCAACGAATCACATGTATGTGTCTGCCTTTTTGTCTAGCGGAGCGCATGGTTTACATGCGCTAGTAATGATTGATTCAGGGGCATCAGGAAATTATATGGACCAAGAATGGGCCAAAGAAAACATGTTACCTTGTACTCCAAAAACAATAGCCAGTCATGTCACCACCATTGACGGTAGTCCCCTTGTCTCAGGCCCTGTGACACATCATACCTCTGTATTACACATGACTATAGACCCCGAACATCACGAAGACATAAGTTTTGACCTTATTTGTTCTCCGCAATTTCCAGTACTCCTAGGCATACCCTGGCTCAGAGCCCAAAACCCTAACATCAATTGGGAAACCTCGACCATAACGTTTCCACCTAAACCAGGAGAACCAGTGGGAGGTACATTAGTTGACATGGGTTCCTTATGTAGCAGTAGTGATGAGAGCAAGACTAAACTACCCTCGTGTTACCAAGATCTGCACTCGGTCTTTGATGCTAAGGAAGCAGAGATCCTCCCGCCACACAGGGTGTATGACTGCCGCATAGACCTAGAGTCGGGAGCAAGAATTCCATGCAGCAGAGTATATGCTCTTACAGAAAAGGAGAATATATATTTACGCGATTACTTGGACGACATGCTTGCTAAAGGCTTTATAAGGTCTTCCCGTTCCCCGGCCTCCTCTTCTCTATTTTTCATCCCTAAACGAGAAGGAGGTCTGCGGTGCTGTATTGACTACAGGAAGTTGAATACTGTCACGATCAAGAATCGTTATCCATTGCCTCTGATCAATTCCCTCCTTGACCGAATCCGCAATGCCAAGTTTTTTACCAAGCTGGACTTGCGTGGCGCATATCATCTTGTGAGAGTCAGGGAGGGAGACGAATGGAAGACCGCGTTCTGTACTAAATTCGGGCTATATGAGTATCTGGTGATGCCCTTTGGGCTCTGCAACGCTCCTGCAGCGTTTCAGTTTTTTATAAACGAGGTCCTGAAAGAAATGCTGGATCTATACGTCATTGCATATATTGACGATCTTCTGATTTTTTCTTCAACTTTGGGTGAACATGTACAGCATGTACGCAACGTGTTGGAACGTTTACTTGAGAATCGTTTGTATTGCAAACTTGAAAAGTGCAACTTCCATACACAAGAAGTCCCCTTTTTGGGTTATATAGTGTCTCCTTGGGGTCTCAGCATGGATCCCGCGAAGGTGGAGGCAGTCTTGTCCTGGCCAGAGCCTCGTACAATAAAAGAGATCCAAAGTTTTTTGGGATTGGCCAATTTTTACAGAAGGTTTATACATGGCTTCTCTACACTTGTAGCACCTATCACTGCTTTGTTGAAGAAAGGCATCCCTTTCGTTTGGTCCCTAGCGGCAGCAGAGTCTTTTCGCCTGCTGAAGAAGGCCTTTACTAGCGCTCCTGTTTTGAGTCATCCGAACCCGGCCTTTCCCTTTGTGGTGGAGGTAGACGCCTCACTGGTGGCAGTGGGTGGAGTATTGTCCCAAATAGACACGGAGTCAGGCGAATGTCATCCGGTGGCCTATTATTCCCATAAGTTCACCCCTGCTGAATACAACTATGCAGTGGGAGACAAAGAATTACTGGCCATCAAGAAAGCATTCGAAGAATGGAGGCAGTATTTACTGGGTGCCAGATATCCCGTGGTGGTATATACGGACCATCGCAACCTACAATATATCAATTCCGCTAAGGCACTTTCTATGAGACAATTACGTTGGTCACAATTCTTTAGCGAATACAACTTTACAGTTCACTACAGACCAGGGAGAAAGAATGGAAAGGCCGATGCTCTGTCAAGATTAGGGTTTGAAGTTCCTACGGACGTAGTTGAACAACCGTACATCATCCCTAGGACTAGTATTGTAGGAGGGACTTCAGAGGAAGAAGATTTCATAGCACAGGTTCAGAGGAGCCAGGCTGCAGTGGACATGACAACGTTGGTGGGTTCCCAAGACATGATTTTGAAAGAGGGTTTAGTCTGGGTACAGGGGGGAGTGGTGATACCTTCTACTGACCTACAACAACTAGTTTTGAAGTGGTATCATTCACATCCAGTGGCAGGACACCCAGGTATAAAGAAGACCACCAAGGCAGTGAGGGAGAGGTTTTGGTGGCCTGGTATGCTTAAGGATATAGAGACCTATGTGAAGACATGTCACGTTTGTGCCCAAACTAAGGCTTCTCACCTTAACCCAGTTGGCCTGCTCATGCCGTTGGCTTCTCCTCCTAGCCCTTGGCATACGGTGTCACTTGACTTTATAGTGGATCTGCCTGTGACTAAGAGGAAGAACAACACACTACTGGTAGTGGTAGATTTATTTACGAAAATGGCCCATTTCGTACCTCTACAGGGCTTACCGACAGCAGCTAGCTTGGCTTCCATATTTCTACAACACATAACCAGACTCCATGGGGTCCCTTCCGTCTTAGTGTCCGACAGGGGTGCCCAATTTGTGTCACGTTTCTGGAAAAGTTTCTGTTCCATGCTCCAAATCGATGTCCGACTGTCCTCAAGTCACCATCCGCAGACAGACGGACAGACAGAAAGGGTCAATCAATGTTTTGAACAATACATACGTAATCAAGTATTACAGTCATTGAGTGATTGGGATGAGTTAGTATGGTTGGCCGAGATTTCATACAACAACAGCCCGCATTCTTCTATCAACACAACCCCTTTCTTTTGTTCTTATGGGTATCACCCCAAGCTATTGCCTTCAGTAGTCCATACTGATGGATCCAATCCGGCTGCCATTGACAGACTAGAGAAACTTCAACAGGTACACAAGAATACCATCGACTGTCTAGATATGGCGAAGGTGCGGTACACAGAAGGTGCTAACTTACACAGGAGATTAGAACCCATTTACACTCCAGGAGACAGAGTATGGCTTTCCACAAAACATATAACATTGAGGGGTCCACGCAAGTTCAACCCTAAATACATTGGCCCCTACAAAGTGCTGAAGATGATAAATCCGGTGGCCATGAAACTGGAACTTCCACCCTCTTTCAGGATTCACCCCGTGTTCCACGTTTCCCTGTTGAAACCGGTTGAACCAGGTACCAAACTGCCCCAAAGACCTGCTCCTGTGTACCTCCAAGATTCGGATGAATATGAAGTGGAGGAGATTCTGGATTCCCGTAGAAAAGGAAGGGGATTGCAGTATCTAGTGCACTGGAAGGGTTATGGAATAGAAGAGCGTACATGGGAACCTGACACTAATATCCATGCCCCACGTCTGATTCGTTTGTTTCACCAAGGTCATCCTGACAAACCCAAACCTGGAGAGGGGAGTTGTGGGGGGAGTGTGCTGTCATGCCTCGAGGTCCGCAAACGGGCGGTCCCTTTAAGAAACCCCTTCATAAGCTGTTAGAGCCCTGGGAGCGACGCTTTACGTCCTTGCGTCAAGCTCCCGTTACAGCGTTTCCTGTCCTGGTTTCCTGTTGCCTGATTTCCGGATATCCTTAGTGGTGGAACGAGCTCTCCTCCGTTCCTCTGCGTTTGAGGTTATCTTCTTGTTCCTGCTATAGTTCCAAGCTCTGGAACTAGTCCTTGAGCCCCGTTTGTTTATAGACTGCTCCGCCCGACGGCCGGGTTTGACTCCGCCGTCCGGCCGGGCAGAGTGTCAGTGTTCCCCTTGGTTTGCTGCTCCGCCCGTCGGCCGGGCTTGTGCTCCGTCGTCTGGCCGGGCAATCACTGACCTCTCCTCCTTTTTCCTTGGCTCCGCCCGACGGCCGGGTTTGTACTCCGTCGTCTGGCCGGGCTGTTTCTCCCCCGTCATTTCCCTATTCACTGCTCCGCAATTCAGCCGGGCTTTTCCCCCGCTGACCAGCAGGGGACCCTTTAGGTATTTAGCCGTGTTTATGTCCTTCCCTCACCCGGCGGCCGGGCTTAGTCTCCGCCATCCGGTGATTCCCTTACCCGCAGTTTGTTTCCTTCTTGGTACTTATCATCTTCCCTCACTTCCTGCATTCCTGGCCATACTTGCTGTGTGTGGGTTCTGCACTTGCGTGGACTCGTGAAAGATTCATCTACACTACTCCCAGAATCACGGTAACAGCGCAGTGCGCTATTTCTATGTTATTCTCTATGAAGTCATACTTGTATTAATGTATGTTTGTTTTACATCTCAGCCAGTTAATTCTACGTGAATGTTACCGTCTGGTTCGGGTGGGCTCTACTGCAATACAGATGTTGGTTTAAGAGTCTTCTACATATGACCAAGTAAGACTACTATAATCCTGAACAGTGTAGACAAGTGCACAGTATTCCTCGAGTACTCATTATTGTGTTTCTTGTTTGTTCCTCCACCTTAGCTCAACCTAACTCCTGTCCCCCATACACAGTTATATGCCAGCAAAGTTTATTTACTCTTGGTATGTAGTACACATAACCTATAGATGTGCCTACTGTTCTTTTGTGCATGTTTCTGAGGGTTAGTAATTCCTGTTTTGGTTTTAGCCCCTACAACCATCAGAGGTCCAGGCCAGGTGCATGTACAACCACACAGAAGTCGTCATACCAAGAAGAATATTTTTTCCCCGCCTTTCCTTGTTTTGTCTCCCTGTTTTCCCCTGGCGAGCCTCTCGGTACTCTAGTGCTTGATAGAGTCGGAAGGCCGTAGGGGAAGGCTGTGGAATATTCATCGGATCCTTGGCGCTCCTGTGGAACCTGCCTGAGAACCATTACAGATGTGCCCTTTCCTTTGAGGTGTCCTTGTCCTTGGGAGTGTCCCTGCCCTTGGGAGGTGCCCTTTCCTTTGTAGTGTCCTTGTCCGTGGGAGTGTCCCTGCCCTTGGGAGGTGCCTTTTCCTTTGTAGTGTCCTTGTCCTTGGGAGTGTCCCTGCCCTTGGGAGGTTCCCTTTCCTTTGTAGTGTCCTTGTCCTTGGGAGTGTCCCTGCCCTTGGGAGGTGCCCTTTCCTTTGTAGTGTCCTTGTCCTTGGGAGTGTCCCTGGCCTTTGGAGGTGCCCTTTCCTTTGTAGTGTCCTTGTCCTTGGGAGTGTTCCTGGCCTTGGGAGGTGCCCTTTCCTTTGTAGTGTCCTTGTCCTTGGGAGTGTCCCTGGCCTTGGGAGGTGCCCTTTCCTTTGTAGTGTCCTTGTCTTTGGGAGTGTCCCTGGCCTTGGGAGTACCTTTTGAGCGGGATGCCTGTGTTACATGTGAATCCCTGTCCCCCACTGTCAGAACCGCTATTGCTGATGCCTGTGTTTGCGGTATACATACCCTCCAAAAGAGTCTGGAGTTCCCAAATAGCTGTAACTGGACAGGTCTGGTCCACTACTGGAGACTTACGATGGCCGCTGAAATGGAGCAGGAGATGGGCGTTCTAGTCTCTGGAGGCACAGCTGCTTGAGAATCAAGACGCAGCGCCAGCGTGTAAACAACGACGCACTTCACCGAAGATTCCCGCCTGAAGAGTCCAGTATTGTAGGAGCGCTTGCCAAACTCAGTAATTCTTGAATTAGTCAGTGAATATTCCCGTAAACCTTTCCGGAGAGCAATAGATCAAGATTTATGGTATGACTCGGCAATTAAGTCATGCGCGAGTTATTTTCTAAAGAGAGAAAGCCGGAGCAGAGACGAAGACATTCTGAGCTAAGTGAAATGAACAATGTTATTTTCTGAAAAAACAATTCTGAAGTAAAACAGTTGGCTTGGAAATTTGTGTATGTATTGCGGAACCGGGGGGCATTTCGTGAGAAATTGCCCGAAGAAACCCAGAACCAACTATAAGCCGAAGGAAAACTAACGGCACCACCTGTGGGGGGAGTTGAACAGGTGGGTGCGATTCAAGAAATAACTCCAAAAGAATATCGAGTAGCGAATACACTGCAATCGGCGGCTCCACACCTGAACCTGTCTGTGGAAGTGAGATTCAGAGAGACTATTCTGACGGAAGTATCAGTCATGATAGATTCAGGAGCCACCGGAAACTTTAGCGATTTGAGATTTGCAGCAAAAGTGGGTATTCAAGCTATCAAGAAAATGAGGAGTGAGCCCGTTCGGGCTGTGGACGGAACCAATCTTTCGTCAGGACCGATCGTGAGCCACACCGAATCAATCCAACAAGTCTCCGGAGACGGGCATTAGGAGAGAATTCAATTTAATTTGATCGATGCCCCACAATTTCAATTGATTTTAGGTCTTCCATGGCTTACTGAGCACAACCCAACGATCGATTGGAGTTCTTGAACCATTGTGATGGACTCGAATTATTGCCACGAGAATTGTTTCAGTGCTGCGGAGAAGTCTTTGGAGAGTAACCCGGCCTTATCCTTGTGTTCTACGGAACATTCCATGTGTGTAATCGATGTTCCGGAAATTCCAGAAGAGTATGAAGAGTTCAAAGATGTGTTCAACGAAGCGGAGGCGGAACAACTGCCTCCACATCGAGTATATGACTGCAAAATAGATTTAGAAACTGGCTCGAATTTACCCTGCAGTCGAGTGTATGCGCTAACGGAAAAGGAAAACCATCATCTGAAAGAGTATCTGGACAAGTATCTCGCAAATGGATTTATTCGACCCTCCCAGTCCCCTGTCTCATCCCCATTATTTTTCGTGCCGAAGAAGGAGGGGGACTTGCGGACGTGCATCGATTATAGGGCAATTAACAAGATTACCAAGAAAAATCGGTACCCCCTGCCATTAATCTCAGTACTCTTGGACCAAGTAAAAGATGCTCGAATCTACTCAAAATTGGACCTGAGCGGCGCCTATCACCTAATCCGAATGTGCGAAGGAGACGAGTGGAAGACAGCCTTTCGGACGAGGTTCGGGCTTTTTGAATATCAGGTGATGCCTTATGGTTTATGCAATGCCCCGGCTGCCTTTCAGCACTTCATCAACGACGTCTTGAAAGAATTTATAGATCAATGTGCTATAGTGTACATCGATGACATCTTGATATACTCCTCCGACGTGACAAGGCACCATGAGCAAGTAAAAGAGGTATTGAGGAACCTACAAGAGAACAAATTGTTTGTAAAATTGGAAAAGTGCGCCTTTAATGTGTCACAGGTGGAGTTTTTGGGCTTTGACCTTTCTCCCTCTGGAATTCTGATGGATCAAAAGAAAGTGGAAGCAGTAAAGAACTGGGAATCTCCTACAAGCGTAAAAGAAGTCCAAAGTTTCATTGGATTTGCTAATTTCTATCGGAGATTTATCGGAGAATTTTCTAGGAAGATTCTTCCTCTCACCAAATTGCTGAGGAAAGGGATCAAGTTTGAATGGACCAAAGAGACTGAGGAAGCCTTTCAATCTTTAAAGACTGATTTCACCACCGCGCCAGTTCTGTTACATGCTGAGCCTAATGAACCATTCTATGTTGAGACGGATGTATCCGATCAAGCTGTAGGAGGAGTTTTGTCGCAACGACACAAAACCACGGGTCAATTGCATCCGGTCGCTTATCGCTCCAGAAAATTAACCTCGGCCGAAATTAATTACACTATCACTGAGAAGGAGTTGCTTGCGATTAAGGATACATTTAAAGAGTGGCGACATTATTTGATGGGGGCTCAACATCAGGTGACGGTGTTTACTGATCATAGAAATTTGAAATTTCTAAAGACAGCGAGAACTCTTACTCCCAGACAATTGAGGTGGTCCTTATATTTTGCAGACTACGACTTTGTAATCACGTATCGTCCGGGAGCCCAGAATGGTAAAGCAGACGCATTGTCCAGAATTGGTACAGAAGCTCATAAGATAGTTACGGAAAACCAACCCATCATTCCTAGTACCAAAATAATAGGAGTCACCACCTTAATCGGTTTGGAAAAAAATATTGCGGAAGCCATGAGTCCAGAAACTATGCAGAATTGGGCAAAAGAAGATCAAAACAGAAAGATCGTCAACCAGTTGCCTTACCATCAAGAAGCTCTATTTGTACCCACCACCGAACTGCAACTGCAAATAATGCAGGAATGTCATGATGACAAACTGGCTGGCCATAAGGGAGAAGCCAAGACAGAGGAGTTGATAAAAAGACACTATTGGTGGCCCAAGATGACTTCTGATATCGAGAGATATGCTAAGTCCTGTGAGATTTGCGCTCAGGGAAAATCGGAGAGGCAGGCCCCGAAGGGTCTTCTGCAGCCGTTACCCACCCCACCTTACCCATGGCACACTATCACATTAGATCTCATCACTGATTTAGCCCTTAGTCAGGGTTATGATACTATCCTAGTAGTGGTAGATGCCTTTTCTAAGATGGCCCATTTTACTGCCTTAAAGGGGGTCCCTTCTGCAAAACAGCTAGCAGCCCATTTCAGTTCCCAAATAGTGAAAATACATGGAATACCAAAAATAGTGATCTCAGACAGAGGGACTCAATTTGTGTCTCATTTCTGGAGAGCCTTTATGGAAGGGTTAGGAACTGAGGTCCGATTCTCCACAAGTTACCATCCAGAGACTGATGGTCAGACGGAGAGGGTGAATCAAGAATTAGAGCAGTATCTACGGTTGTTTCTGTTGAAGGAAGAAGGGAACTGGTCGGACTATTTGTGGACGGCAGAGTTTGCCCATAATAATGCTAAGAACAGTTCAACAGGTTACTCCCCCTTCTATCTAAATTATGGCATGCATCCAAATGCAACTATTCGTCAAACTGATATCACAGTTCCTGCGGTTAAAGAAGTAGTTTCACACATACATCAAACACAGCAGAGGGCAGTAGATAATCTTACCAGGGCCAAGGAAAAGTACAAGAGGTATGCTGATAGAAAAAGACGAGAAGGTCCAGCACTGGATATTGGGGATCGAGTTTGGTTGAGCACAAAAAACTTGAGGTTAAAGGGAAATCGGAAGTTTCAGCCCCGATTCATTGGACCTTATCCTGTAAAAGAAAAGATCAATCAAGTCACTTATCGGGTGGAGTTACCACCTAGGTTTAAGATTCACCCAGTTTTTCATGTCTCCTTGTTAAAGAAAGCTTCTGCAGATCTAAGAACTCAATTACCCCCGAAACCAATTCAATTAGAGACAGGAACTGAGTTTGAGGTAAAGGAAATTTTGGACTCCAAAAGGTGTAAGGGAAAGCTGTATTACTACATAGACTGGAAGGGTTATGGTCTGGAGGAACAGTCTTGGGAAGTGGAAGAGAATGTTCATGCTCCTAGGTTGATCAAGTCCTTTCATCGCCGATTCCCCACAAAACCAAGAGGGAAAGAAGCTGCCTTGTTGGGGGGTACTGTCAGAACCGCTATTGCTGATGCCTGTGTTTGCGGTATACATACCCTCCAAAAGAGTCTGGAGTTCCCAAATAGCTGTAACTGGACAGGTCTGGTCCACTACTGGAGTCTTAAGATGGCCACTGGAATGGAGCAGGAGATGGGCGTTCTAGTCTCTGGAGGCACAGCTGCTTGAGAATCAAGACGCAGCGCGAGCGTGTAAACAACGACGCACTTCACCGAAGATTCCCGCCTGAAGAGTCCAGTATTGTAGAAGCGCTTCCCAAACTCAGTAATTCTTGAATTAGTCAGTGAATATTCCCGTAAACCTTTCCGGAGAGCAATAGATCAAGATTTATGGTATGACTCGGCAATTAAGTCATGCGCGAGTTATTTTCTGAAGAGAGAAAGCCGGAGCAGAGACTGAATGCATCGCGTCTCATGTGACAGAAGACGAAGACATTCTGAGCTAAGTGAAATGAACAATGTTATTTTCTGAAAAACAATGCTGAAGTAAAACAGTTGGTTTTAAATGACAATTATAGCTAAAATAGACGCCTGAAGCCTATGAGAGAGTTGAGACATTATAACTGGAATAGGACAAAAAGTGTTAGTCTAGTTAAAATAAAAACGTGATTCTTACCTGAATGAAGGTCGTGTCCTCAAGTGAAATCAGTTCAAATCCAAGACTTTAAGCACGAGAGTAGACGGAGAAAGAGAGAGAGTAAATAGGAAGTTGGTTTTTTCAAGGATGAAAATGGAACAACAGAATTCCTATTGAAGCAAATGTAAATATGTAAATACTCACCAAGCAGCAACAGCTTTCTTCGAGGAAACCTAAAAAGTGCGAAAGAGAGAAAAGGGTTAAACTGGAGATAGCTAAATACAGAAACCCCTAATAAAATTAACCCCTTCAGTTAGTGAAGTAAGTACAATTCCTATCATTAAATAGTAATTAGTTAGGTTAAATTAATAAGAGAACTAATGCTGTCATTTCCTTCACTAGTAACAACTAATTGATGAGGAAGACCGAAAATAATCATTCTAAGAACAGAAGAGCAGCTAAAGTCCAGAAGAGCTAGGGTGGGTGTGAAAATGCAATTGAGAAAGTTGAGTAATAGAGTAGAAAGGTTGGATAGTAACTGTGCATTAAATTACAGGTTTCATTTACTAAGCAGACAGTGCCTGCCGATTCCTGACGGAAGAATCCTATCTGGACCAGTCTCTTCTTTGTTTGTTATTGAATCCAAATTCCCCCTTCCCTTAAGGTAATGACTAGGGGGTTCTGAATATAGACCTTCTGGCATTGCCGAGAGGGATTTGGGACCTAGCATCTCTGTTCCTGTGCAAGAACTGGTAAGAGTTTAAGACAAGTGTTAAAAAACTTGAGCCCTGACACCCAACACCCCTTGAGGATCCTGTGTGTCAACTCCAGGGTAGCTGATGTTGTGTTCGGTGAAATATTTCCTTGTCCTAGGGGATGGTGTCTGTTCCCTCTGTGCCCTGCCTTGCTGCCTGTTGCTGCTTCTAGTGCAATACCCAGAAAATGAGGCCTGGTCTGAAATCTCACTCTCCCCTGACACATCAAGTGGTGTGGAGGGGGGGACTGAAGTAGAACCTTGTCCATGCGACTGTAGAATGGCTGCAGACACTGTGTTTGCCAATGACTGAACTGTTCTGTGGAGACCAGCAACATCGCCATGCATCCCCTCCATGAATGCTACCACCTGCCCCAACTTCCTATCGTGGTCTTGGAATGCATTGATCATATTGGTCTGCCCTACACACAGCTGTCGGAGCAGATCAACAGCCTCTGCACAAAGTGCACTTTGTGTCACAGGGGCAGGGGCAGCGGTGCCTGCACCGAAGGCAACTCTGCTCCCCCTACTCTGGCGAGCACGAGCAGTACTTGTTGCAGTTGGTGGCAGTGTGGGCCCTGTGTGCTGTGTACCGGCTGAAGGTGTTGATTGCCCACTCCCTGTGTCTACCAACAGTGCTGACTCACCACCACCGTCTGAAGATGAGGACGATGGTGTCTCCACATGTGAGTCCTCAGGGACAGTTCTGTCCCCTTCTCCGGGGCTGCTCTCTTCAGTCTCAGTCTGCGTGTGTGTGATCTCGGATCCGGATGCATTGCCACCACTCATCTCCTTCGTCTGTGGGTCAGTGCCCTCTGCCAAAGCTGAAAGAGAGAGAAAAGAGGTTTACCTAAGTGCCACACTCACGTACTGAAGGTTACAAAATCAAAACTTTTCTCACAGTCGACTAACATGTAGCACCCATCCTGCACACGAACTACCCCTACCAGACATCCTCATGACAAAGAACCGGGGTGTATGTGAAACATGTACATCAAACAAACAGGGCAAGTGCATGCAGACCACCACACATGTGATGCCATGGGACCACAGACCTCAACGGCATGTCCTGGGACCCTGCACTACAATGCAACTGGTATGTCCACCTGACGGACATGGATGCTAACGCTCACTCCGCTAATGGCACCAACATGCAATTGCAGCAAAACATACGCACCACGGATGTCACTACTGTGTGTGAGCACCAATACATGCATGCACGCACAAGTCACAGACACATACAGTCTGCCTATCGCTAGTTTGCTGTTGATCCCCTCTCAGCCGGGCGGACAGGTCAGGATGCGTCACAGCTATGATACGGTGCATTAGAGGGGTCATGGTGCGTCGTGCAAGCCGGGTTGATCTTGGAATCAGCCCCAGTGTCATCTCCGCCACATTCTTGCTGAGCCTGGAGATATCGTCCCACCGCTTGTGGCAGTGTGTGTGTCGTCTATTGCACCCCCCCACTGCCCGTACATCACGTGCTATGGTCCTCCACACGGCCTTGCGAAGGTGCAGCTTGACCTACCATGATGGGAGACAAGAGGGGAACGTCAGTGGAAGTTGGACATTCACAAACATAGTAGCAACACGTATCTTTCAGCAGCCATGCACAGTACAACACATGTGAAGGTCCCACAGCACACCGCCAAGCTTGCAGAAGCCAGGAGTCAGTGACCACCTCATGCACACCAACATGTCCCCCACTGCACTTACCACCTGTCCTGGGGCACCGTAGAGCCGTTCATAGTGGCGGTGCACACCGTCCATAAGGACATCCAGCTCTGCTGCGGTGAAGGGACGAGACCGGATCTCTCGCACTCTCGGCATGGCAAGGTCCTGGACTGTGGCACTACAGCAGCAGTTGTTGGATAGCTCAGCAGCAGCAGGTCAAGGAGATGGGTGCAAGCAGCAGTTGTTGGATAGCTCAGCAGCAGCAGGTCGAGGTGATGGGTGCAGGCAGCAGTTGTTGGATAGCTCAGCTGCAGCAGGTCGAGGTGATGGGTGCAGGCAGCAGTTGTTGGATAGCTCAGCAGCAGCAGGTCGAGGTGATGGGTGCAGGCAGCAGTTGTTGGACAGCTCAGCAGCAGCAGGTCGAGGTGATGGGTGCAGGCAGCAGTTGTTGGATAGCTCAGCAGCAGCAGCTCGAGGTGATGGGTGCAGGCAGCAGTGGCTGAAAGCAGTGTATGTGTGCTGCTGAAATTCACACATATATAGGGCCCTGAGCTCACATCAGTGGCACACGTCTGCAGCAATTGGTTTTCCCAGGATGCCTCATTCAAAATGAACCAATGACTGGCCCTGGTGTGGCGGTGCTCTGCTTCCGCTATTTTTGAATGCGCTTATGCGCCCGCGTTACCTGTTTCCACTGGCTACATGTGCACGGACCGTCACGGTCACACACCGGCAACCGCATGTGCGCGCTACCGCGATGATGTGGAGTGGTGTGGCTCACTGGTTAGAGGCGGCAGACCCGGAAGCAGAGAACGGCCCGGGACCAGGGTTCAATTCCCGACGCAGCAGGGTCGTGGACCAGGGTCAGCGGACTCGATAATTCTCGCCTAGGTGCCTACTCTAATCAGGGATCACACTCGGCAACTCTGGGCATTAGCTTGCCTCATCTCTACAACGGCCCCCCACATTCGCCGGGGATGCCTGGTTTCACCTTGGAGATACCCAGTAGGGACCATCTCACAGGGATAGCCAGGACGGGTTCCCCAGCGGTCTACAGCGCCACGACGCCTCAGGGCAGCAGTGCGCTTTACAAGACACATACATTACATACATTACATTATGGTGCATTATTTGAAATTAATCACTCACTGGCGTCACTATGGCGGAGCACGCATTCCGCGGGGGCAGGGCAGGCTAACACATACATTTGAATGTGCATGTGGAAATGGCAGTTGGTGCCCCCCTTACAGTCACATTACAGCACCCACCGCAGACCGCCGGCCCTGGCCGGTCACCCACCGCTGGCCCTGGCCGTTCACCCACCGCCGGGTGCTGGCGGTGGGTGAGCGCCCTGTGAATTGAGGTCACCCTGGCATGGATGGCCCTGGCCGGTCACCCACCGCCAGCACCCGGCGGTGGGTGACCGGCCAGGGCCAGCAGTGGGTGACCGGCCAGGGCCAGCAGTGGGTGATCGGCCAGGGCCGGCGGTGGGTGACCGGCCAGGGCCATCCATGCCAGGGTGACCTCAATGCATAGGGCGCTCACCCACCGCCAGCACCCGGCGGTGGATGACTGGCCAGCACCCGGCGGTGGATGACCTGCCAGCACCCGGCGGTGGGTGACCGGCCAGGGCCAGCCGTGGGTGACCGGCCAGGGCCGGCGGTGGGTGACCGGTCAGGGCTGGTGGTGGGTGACCGGCCAGGGCCATCCATGCCAGGGTGACCTCAATGCACAGGGCGCTCACCCACCGCCAGCACCCAGCAGTGGGTGACCGGCCAGGGCCAGCGGTGGGTGACCAGCCAGGGCTGGCGGTGGGTGACCGTCCAGGGCCGGCAGTGGGTGACCGGCCAGGGCCATCCATGCCAGGGTGACCTCAATGCACAGGGCGCTCGCCCACCGCCAGCACCTGACGGTGGGTGACCGGCCAGGGCCAGTGGTGGGTAACCGGCCAGGGCCAGCGGTGGGTGACCGGCCAGGGCCGGCGATGGATGACCGGCCAGGGCCGGCGCTCTGCGGTGGGTGCTGCAATGTGACTGTAAGGGGGGTACCAACTGCCATTTCCACTTGCATATTCAAATGTATGTGTTAGCCTGCCCCGCCCCCGCGGAATGCGTGCTCCCCCATTGCGATGCCAGTGAGTGACGATTTTCAAAAGATGCACCGTCGCGGTAGTGCGCACATGCGTTTGGCAGGGTGTGACCGTGATGGTCCTTGACCATGCAGCATCTGTTATGCACAATTGCAGTATCAAGGATCATCTTCTGTAATGTTCATAGTTGTACATGTGTGTCAGGACATGTCCGGAATGCATCAAGAATCATTATGTCAAGTCAATGGCCCGTGTCCACGTGTGTCATTTATGTCCATTGGTTGCATGTGTGGTCATACTATTGACCTTGCCAGTGGTTAACAAAGGCCAGTGATGTGCACCCAAGTTGCGTCAGATGTGCATGGCGATGTGTTGCTTGTTGGTTTTGCAGACACACGTTTCTATTTCTACACATCTACACAGTACCTCAAGGCTGTGTACCCACATTCAGAAGCTGTTGTGAGTGTGTTGTTTGTGTGTGCAAGTAGCAATGATGGGGGTATACATGCATTCTGTATATGCGTATGTGTGTCGCCTGTTGTGTGCCCATGCATGTCATGTGAGGATGTCCAGCATTGTAGGTGGGGTCATAGGTGCATGAAGACAAGGAGGGTGTGGTCCATGTTCCTGTTGTGTGTGTACCTCCATGTGTGTCTGTGGGGACGCTTGTCCACACTTGTGCCCTCAGTCATGTGATGTTGGCTGTTCTTTGAACATGTGTGCACATTACATTGTACATGTTTGCACACAGGATGTTGTTTGTGGGTGAACATTGTGTGTGTAGTTAGCTGTTCTACCTTATATTTCGGTCACGTCACACATACAATCAATGCCTGCAACATGTATTATTTGTATTGTGTTGGTCAAGATGTGATAGTGTGGAACAGCTATGCGGTGTTGGTCAATTGACATCTGCTCCCATCTACTCCCACACAGGAGGGCTCCAAATGTGCATCGACCCTACACTGTGCTGGAGGACATGGTTAACGAGGAGGTGATCTGCAAATTCCGGCTTGACCGACGTAGATTGCAGGAGCTTGTAGCCCAATTGGCACCTCATCTGCAGCCACGCAGGACATATCCAGGAGCTATTACACCCACAGCAAAGGTGATGGCGGCACTTCACTTCTTCGCAACAGGCACTTTCCAGTACACAGTTGGTCATGCCGGGGGATGTCACAATCCATGTTCAGCATGGTACTGCGGGATGTTTTGAATGCCATGATGCATTTCAAGGATGATTACATCCATTTCCCACGGCCGGCAGAGTTGGCTGCAGTCAAAGGGGACTTCTATGCCCTGGGCCAGATTCCACACGTAGTGGGTGCCATTGATGGCACACATATTGGTCTCATTCCACCCCAGGCAAGTGTACCTGTATATCGCAATCGGAAGCACTACCATTCGATCAACGTGCAAGTGGTGTGCCTGGCTGATAACATCATCTCCCATGTATGTGCCAGATTTCCCGGATCCGCACATGACTCCCACATCCTGCGGAGCAGCATTGTCCCCCAACTGATGGCCAATCTGCGTCAAGAACGTGCGTGGCTTGTAGGTGAGTGTACTGTGATAACTACTGTGTTGTATGTGTGCCATGCTGTTCCCAACAATCCTGGTAATGATGTATGTGTCTGTCATCCCCCCACCTAGGCGACTCTGCGTACCCAAACCGGCTGTGGCTGCTAAGCCCCCTACGGAATCCTACTACCCCAGGGGAAATGCGCTATAATGATGCCCATGGGAAGACACGTCGGGTGGTGGAACGTACATTTGGACTGCTGAAGTCTAGGTTTCGCTGCCTGGATAAAACCGGAGGGGCCCTGCCATACTCACCCGGCAAAGTATGCAGAATAGTGATTGCCTGCTGCATGCTCCACAACCTGGCCTTACGCAACAATATTGAACTGATCATGGACCCTGCAGACCAACAGGTTGCTCCGCCTCCCATCACACCCATGTCCAGTGATGAGGATAGTGGGGAGGAAGAAGCTGTGGACCAGAGGCGTGAGCTCATTGCTCGCTACTTTCCTTGAATGTGAGTAACTACCTCTTGTGCTGCTGTTCAATGCGTGACGTATGTCTGCTGGAGATGGTTGGATGTGGTGTGTGAATGCTGCCTGTTATCCTATGTTTGCACATGGGTGTGGGTCATGGTGTACGAGCAATGCTCCCTGATGTGTGTCCTGTGATCCGCTTACTTTGTGATGATTGTGGTTTGTGGGATGTTGCAGTACGTTCTTTTGTGATGGTTGTGATTCAGTTTCCTGACCTGTGCTTGTTGTTTTCTATTTGTCCCTAGGTCACTCACACCGAGCCAGAATTCAAGACAACATTGATCCCTGCACCTGCTGATGACAAAAACTGACACATGCCTGTATATAAACATGGAGATCACACAGTATTGAGCGTTACAGTAAATTTTATTTACAGGGTGTGGATAAGTGTTTGTGCATATTTACAAAAAGGTGGTGGTGGGGAAGAGTAAGTTGAAAGTCATGTCAGATGAAAACACCGATGGGGACACCACATTGTGTGGTGTACACCTAATCCAACAGACGTGTGACAATGCTTGGCAATGTGGGACAAGATAGTTCGCAGGGTCAATGCCAGGCTCAAGGAAGGGGTCATTTTCGGCCCCTCTTCGGGCGGGTGGATGGGGCATTGCCACTGCTCTGTGCTGGGTCCAGTCTCGGACGGCCCCTCCGTCTTGGAGCCGGAGCAGACCCAGCTGTGGGGCAGGTTGTTCAGGGTCCACCTCCCTGTCAGTGGCCTCAGGTGGCGGTGGTGTTGGTGACCTGTCCCGCTGGGCACTTGGGGGAGGGTGGGGTGGTGTGGCGCGGGATAACCACTCCCTCCAAAGTGCAGTTTGCTGCCCCATGAGGTCCACAATTTGGCCCATACGGGTGTCCATGGACCTCAACAGCTGGCAGGTCTGTTGCGAATCTTGATGTGCCCAATCAGCCTGTGCCTGCGACCACTGATAGGAGGCATTCACTCTGGCAATGGCTTCCAGGGTCTCGTTCCCAGGATGGGCTGGGTCTTGCCCCCGACCTCCCCTTACACCTCCACTCCTGTTGGTGAGCTGTGGCCTCACCTGTGTCCTCCCACGTCCACTCTCCCTGCTTGCCTGAGACGTTGATGGCCCATCATCATCCGATGGGTCAGGCAGGGTGGCACTGGCAGGGGTGGTGGTGGTGGTGGTGGTGGTAGCTGCACTGCTCACAGTGGCAGTTGTTTGTGTAGTACCACTGGCCAAGGGGGTGGAGGCTGGGAGGTCTTGGGAGCCTGATGGCCCTAGAAGTGTGCTTGGCCCAGCATCGTCCTCTGCACCCGAGGTGTCCTGGGAATCCTCTCCGGAGAGACCTGGCTGTGAGGGGGGCGACTGGTGCTGCCGGTTGGTGTTTTGGCGTGTCAAGTCGTGATCACCTGAGGGACAAGAATGTAAGAATCAATGCTGTGGACATGACAGGTTTCTAGTAGTTACATTTCAAATCTCCATGGAATGAGGACATGGTTGTTGGTGTCATCATATTGGTGTTGCACACATGAGTGGACATTTTGGTGGTGTGGAGGTGGGGAGACAATACTTGGCTATGTGTGTTCCTGTCCTGCTATTGGATGGTGCCCCTGTGCAAATGGCTACCTACCTGTAAGTTTGAAGGGGGAGATGCACTGATCAGCAAATGGTGGGCGGACTACATCTTGCTCTGGGATGGGACATGCGGGCCTGTTGGGAGTTGTAGTGCAGGACCCCCCCACACACCCCCACCCTCCCAGAAGACATGTGGGCCTGTTGGGAGTTGTAGTGCTGGACTCTCACTACCCCCACCCCCACCCCCACCATCCCAGGAGACATGTGGGCCTGTTGGGAGTTGTAGTGCAGGACCCCCCACACACCCCCACCCTCCCAGGAGACATGTGGGCCTGTTGGGAGTTGTAGTGCTGGACTCTCACCACCCCCACCCCATCCCCACCCTCCCAGGAGACATGTGGGCCTGTTGGGAGTTGTAGTGCAGGACACGCCCGCACACCCCCACCCTCCCAGGAGACATGTGGGCCTGTTGGGAGTTGTAGTGCTGGACCCCCCACACACACCCCCACCCTCCCAGGAGACATGTTGGCCTGTTGGGAGTTGTAGTGCTGGACTCTCACCACCCCCAACCCCACCCCCACCCTCCAAGGAGACATGTGGGCCTGTTGGGAGTTGTAGTGCAGGACCCCCCTACACACCCCCACCCTCCCAGGAGACATGTGGGCCTGTTGGGAGGTGTATTGCAGGACACCCCCACACACCCCCACCCTCCCAGGAGACATGTGGGCCTGTTGGGAGTTGTAGTGCAGGACCCCCCCACACGCCCCCACCCTCCCAGGAGACATGTGGGCCTGTTGGGAGTTGTAGTGCTGGACTCTCACCACCCCCACCCCCACCCCCACCCTCCCAGGAGACATGTGGGCCTGTTGGGAGTTATAGTGCTGGACTCTCACCACCCCCACCCCCAACCTCCCAGGAGACATGTGGGCCTGTTGGGAGTTGTAGTGCAGGACACCCCCACACACCCCCACCCTCCCAGGAGACATGTGGGCCTGTTGGGAGTTGTAGTGCAGGACGCCCACCCTCCCAGGAGACATGTGGGCCTGTTGGGATTTGTAGTGCTGGACTCTCACCACTCCCACCCCCACCCTCCCAGGAGACATGGGGGCCTGTTGGAAGTTGTAGTGCTGGACCCCCCTACACACCCCCACCCTCCCAGGAGATATGTGGACCTGTTGGGAGTTGTAGTGCTGGACACCCCCACCCTCCCAGGAGACATATGGGCCTGTTGGGAGTTGTAGTGTTCGCTGCTTCACCACATGCGAGCATGGGAAGGTAGGTGGCAACATATGTGGTTGATCATGGTGGGTGCATTTGAGTCCTGGCCTTCACATTTGGGTGACTGTGTGATTCACATGCATGGATTGGAGCCTGGGAGATGTGTCTTAGCAGTTGTGCAAGGCAGAACATGACAGTGTGATAGTGGTCATTGATATGTACTTACCAGCCTCAAGTCCCTCTTCTATTCCTTCCAGGCTCTCAGGGTGCAGTATGCCAAGCACCTTCTCCTCCCATTCGGTAAATGGTAGGGGATCCGGGGGAGTGCCGCCGCCAGTGTGGTGTGCCCGCAGGTGGTTCTTGGCCCTGATGCCCTTCTCCCTTGTCTTGAGGTTGTGCCACCGGCTCTGAATGTCGTGTTTGGTGCGTTGCACGGTCCCATAAGCATTGACTCTGGTCACTATCCTGTCCCACATGGTGGTTTTAGTTGCCAAGGTGGTCTGCTGGACTAGGGTACCAAACAAATGTGGTTCAACACGGATGATTTCATCCACCATGACCTTCAACTCACTCTCTGTGAACTTGGGGTTTTTCTTGGGTGCCATGGTGTGTGATGTGCAAGGTGATGGTGGTGTGGGGTTTGCAGGTGTGTGGTATGTAGGGATGGTGCTGTGAGGGTTGGTGTGGTGGGTGTGTTAGTGTGCAGGTTGTATGTGTGTTTGTGTGTCTCTGTTGTTTCTGATGTTCTGCCTCTTTGTTCCAGCTGTGCTGTGATGCAAAGGATTGTGGTAATGGGAGGGATTCCTTTTATACTCTGTGTGGTGGTTGTGTCCCAATGGTTTATGGCGGTCAGGTGTTTTGTGGGTGTGTTGACTTGGGTGCTCTTGTTTGTGCTGGGGGGTGTCATTGGAGCGTGTAGTTGTTGGAGGTGGTTGTTCCAGGTGGGTGTGTCTTCCGTTATTTTTTTTTTTCTATTTACTACAGTCCGCCATTTTTGCTTCGGTTTGTCTGCAGGGGTGATGTTCGTTTGGTCCTTCCGCAGCCAAGCTCCGTTCGTCGATGCTGTTTTTCCGCAGCGGTCGTGGAAGTTGGGGAGTTCCGTTGGGATGGCGGGGTTATCCTAAACGTGCGTCCGGAACCTCCGTATTTATGGCGGCGGTTGAGCCTGTTTCTGCGGCCTTTGCGTCCGCGGCGGACGGTGTTTCAGTGGTTCCGTCCGCTTGCGGCGGTCTTTGGTGTGATCCGTCCGCCGCGGTCGGTGCGTGTTGACAAAAATATCCTAATCGCACCGGCGGTTTATCCGCGGAGCTGTCGGGAGTATTTTTGCCGCGACCATGGCGGACGGACCCCGTTTGCGTCCACCATCCTAATAGGCCCCTATATCTGTGCTTTTTTAAAAAAAAAATCATTGTTTTAGTGCCATGTTTAGGTGGTGTTTCCTCATTCTTCTGTTTATTTTTGTGGCATGCACAAGAACTGGCTCTCAATCATGTTTAAAAAAATTAAGTTGACCTTACTGGATTTGTGTGTGTGTGTTTTCTCGTCCTTATAAGATATTGGATGTTTTGCTTTCTGACTTAATCAACATTTCTGCAAGGTGTTTGTGTTGTTATAAATGTTCATGGAATGGAATTTTTCCTCACCTTTAAGAATAACTGCTCCACATTTTTACATAAATTAAATGTATTTTTTTTACATTTAGAAGTAGTCCCTTTGTATACAATATACTTAAACTGTATTGAACATGTGAAGTAAATATTGTTGTGGAATACTGTTTGTAATGGCGTGAGCATAAAACAAACCGTGGACAGAAATGAAAATGGGAAGGGGAAAGGATGTGGCATTACGGCCAGAGCCACTGACTGGGGAACCAGATGTGAGTCTGACAAGTGCTCAACAACCTGCGATTCTGGTTAAATAACTTAATCTACCTGTATTTTTAATTTACACTATATAAAATTGAATAGTGAACAACAGCACAGAGTACAATGAAAGTTATCAGAACAGCAAAATGGAAGAGAGAGATGAGACTGAGAGAAACGACAACAATAGAGAGCAATACCTGTGAAAATTATTTTGTTGAAGACAATCTTAAAATGTGACTTTAGAATTTTTGCAGATTTAGCTCTCCTAGACAGGGGCTGGTGTGGGCTCCCACACATAACAAGCATTTACAATGCAATAGGTCTCGCATTTAGAGAGCTTATGCTATTGGCATTGTAAATGACATTATTTATTTGTTTAAAAAATCAAAACATTAATAAAAGGCATTGTAATCAACAATGCCAATAACTCAAACTCTAGTAAATGCGAGGCCTATTGCAATGCAAATGCTTATTTCTCCTGGCCTCAACAGCATTGTTTTGAAGCTCTGAGCTCATCAGAGAACCATGGCGCTGATATATTGTATCTTTTTATCCTGGTCCTTTTACCAGGTGCCCGTGTTAGAGCAGCAGCATCCAGACAGTGTGTATATATCTGAACCGCAGATTCAGGGTCGACTGAGGCACTAGGAAGGAAGGTTAATAATATTTGGTCATACAGATGCACTAGAATTTTGTGCAAGGCACGAGAGGAGGTCCAAATAGTGTGGACTGCAGACCCAAGATCTTCTTGACTATGTTTCACTTTGGAGAGAATAACACTATGGTCAGTCCATAGGAACGGGAAAGTCTTTATGTTTACTAGTGATTAATTATTTGAAAAAATGCCATCTAAGGTGTGGGCAGCTTAGTGCATGGGGCCTACTACCAGCTGGGGAAAACCTAAAGTTAACAAAATTTGCAGCAGGGCAGTTGTATCACTGTCAGCAAATCATCCAAGTGAAAATTAAAATCGCCTGGTATTGTGTAGTCCTTCCGCAAAATATTGGCTTCTATTAAGCTTCTAATCTCCTGTGCAAAAACAGCGCGCGGTCCAGGTGGATGGTAAATTAATGTTCCTTTGAAGAGCTGATTTTCAGAAACTTCAACAGAAAAAGACAGCTTCGAAGACAGAGGAAGATAAAAGATTACAATGAAACTTCAGAGCGGTTTTGTTAATGACTGCTATTCCGCCACCCCTTTTCTCTAAGCGATTTTGTTGGAACATTGCGTAACCCTCCAGGATAGCTACCAGCAAATTTGGTTGGAGCTGCGTCTGCCCCTGTCTCAGTCACAAAGACCAACAAGCAAAAATGCATGTTGTGCCCCATATACCTATAAAAACGTGTCATTACAAATTCAAAACTGCCCTGTTTGCAAATATGGGCCACTTTCTCTTAGTGTGCGATTCACTAATGGGGGCCGCTGTTATTTTGGTGCACGGGGATATTTCCTGTCCCAAGGGTGGCGGCGAGTTACCCTGACCTGCACAGACATGAGATCGCTCTGCTAGTGAGCCATTCACACCTTACGTCTGCAGCAGGAGCGCCCAGGGTGTCTCGCGGGGCTTGGCTGTACATGTGAGGCGGGCATAAAGTTTTCGGGGCAGAGAAAAAAAGGAAACCAGGAACAACTTTCAGTAACTACGGGAGTAGGAAACACAGGTAGCAGTAGGCGAGTGGGGCAAAGAGGGAGTGGGGTAAAGAAGGGGCAGAATGTGGAAGAAGAAAAACGTACGAAGAGAAACAAACAGAAACAAGACCAGAACTGCAGAAGAAGAAAAACGTACTAAGAGAAACAAACAGAAACAAGACCAGGACAGCAGTAAAAACAAGGGAACGTTCTGTTATAATTGCGAGGTGGAATGACAAAGCGCTCGCGTGCGACACTCAATCTTGATGCCTCGGCGTGCGGCCTTTGGTGAGGGAGGGGGGGAGTTGAAGCAAGCAAAACAGAGAGGCAGAGCGAGGCGCGCGTGCGTGAGTGAGAGGAGGGCCAAATGGTGCCTCTGCTCGTAAGCGCGTGCTCGCACGCATAACCGCAAGCCCTAGGCCTGCCATGGTAGCATTTTCTGAGCATGCGCTGGCTCAGGCGAGACCTAAAAAAGTTAAATGTTGCCAAGGAGGGTTCAGTAGCTGCGTCACAAAGGCATGATACTTAAACATGTGTTTATCTTTAATGAGGCCTGATAGGGAGCGTGAAGCAGCCGTAAACCAGCAGAGAACAGTTTTCCAAATGGTTTAAGTGAAGTGACGTTAATGACCCATTCAGCCCTGAATGCAGGGCAATCATTTAATTTTCCCTATGGTTTTGACTGCTGCCAGGCCCTGTGGCCAAACCCCCATGAGGCTGCCAATACTACACCTCACACAGCTTTTGCCGTGCGCAACGTAAGGTTGGCTTTCAGGACCCGAAGACCCCACACCCTGGGGCTAATGAATATACATTAAGGGGAGGGGGTGCAGCCCCCTCCCCAACCCTTAATTTGCCCTGGGAACCTCATTGCACAAGGTCAAATACAATTAAACAGGGGAGGAGGGCATGCAGCTCCCCTCCCTGACCCTTATTAGGCCCCAGGGACCACATCCCTTTGGACCAAATACATTACAAAATGGAAAGAGGGCCATGCTCCCCCTCTCCAAGACTTCCTCTGCCCTGGAAACCCCAACCCTGGGGCCAAAATCTAAGCAGGGAAGGGCGTGCAGGCCCCCTCTCTGAGTAATATTAGGTCCCTGGGTTCTCATCCCCCGGGACCAAACCAGAAAAAAGGGGGTGGGGTACTATGTAGCCACAATCCTTCATAGGCCCTGGGGACTGCATCCCCGGGCCAGTTTTTGTTTAAAAGGGGAGGAGAGTTGAACTACCCCCCAACCCTTATCAGGACCTCAAGACCCCATCCCAAGGACTGTATTTTTTTTTATTAACGGGGAGGGAGCCAAGTAGCCCCCTCCCTGAGCCTCATTAGTCCCTGGAGACCCCAACACCATTGTCGTATTTTTTTTTTTAAAAAGGGAGGGAACCACGTGCCGCCCTATCCAGGCCTCATTATGCCCTGGGTACCACACGCCCCAGGGCCTTCATTATTTTAATAGAGACGAGGTCCACGTGTCCCGCCCCCCCTGAGCATCTGTAAGCCCTGGGGACCCATCCCTCGGGCTATATATATATATATATATATATATATATATATATTTATATATATATTTAAAGAGGAGGGAAGCCATGCTGTGCCCGCTTCCTGAGTCTCATCAGGTGAATGGGGGACCCCATCCCCCTCAGCCGTATCTAATGTAAAGGGTTACAGGGGTCTAGGGGGGCAGGGTATCCTTACGCTGCCCCTTTATATAACTTTATTTTGTAGTTCAGGACCAGGGACAGTCCCCAAGCCCTGTAATGGCAGCCAGCAACATGTTTCCGATGTTGCTGGCTGCCAATCAGAGCACTCCCCCACAGGAGTCCGGCTCTCATGGAAGTGAATTGGCCCAAAGGGTAAAAAGCTCTTTGGGCCAATGAGAACACTCCATTTTTAAATTGCCACTACAATAAGACTCTTGCGGACCCAACCGTCCAGCTATACAACTATTTTTAAACCATATTTTTAAAGAAACAACTGAACGAATATACACCAAATCATAATAGAACAATCTGAGTGCCAAGATCTAACTTCCTGTCAAATTTGGTGTAATTCTGTTCGGCAGTTTTTGCTGTAGCCCTTCCTAAAAAAGTCAATGGAAAATGCATGAGGATTTTGCATCTTGGTCACCCCTACTTTCTTGTCCTCCACTTGAAGGATCATCCAGAAGCTTTCCATGCAAAAAGAGCACTTTTTTGGAAGGTATTATGGAGATTCGTCAAACTATGTCAAGGTTATTAACCTCTTCACTGCTAGGCCTTTTCCCCTCCTGTGCTAAGCTTTTTTTGGCTATTTGGGGTAGTGCGTGCCTAGGCCCCTGTAACTTTTTGACCACATAAGGTATCCACGTCATTTTTGCGTCCTTTTCTTCCAACATCATGGGGATTCTAAAGGTAACCCAGGGTTTGTGGATTCCCTTGGAGGGGTCCCAGAAATTGAGCAAAATACAGTGAAATTTTTGTTTTTTTCAGAAAAATGGGAAAAACGGGCTGCAAAGGAAGGCCTCTGGGTTTTCCCTGCAAATGTTATCAAAAAAGGGTTTGTGGGGCTGAAATCACCAATTTTCGAGCTTTTAGGGAATGACAGTCTTTTGTCAGAGAACCAACATTTTTCACACAGTTTTGGCATTTTTCTGGGACATAGCTTATTTTTGCTATGTTTGGTGCTTCCATCCTCCTTCCAGTTAATGGTAATAATGAGTATGAAAGCAATAATGGATCCTGGAAAGCTATACATTTTATTAAAGTAAGCAAAATTCCGAATTCAGAAAGGGGTCATTTGTCTAAATCCATGAAGGTTTCTTTATAGAAACTAACAGTTAAATATTGGAAAAAATGAAACTTAGTTGAAAAAAACAGCCTTTTGTATCAACGTTTTCACCTGTAACTTCTTATAATTATGACAGCTCTTTGCAAGCAATACACCGTTACATTTGCTGGACCTTCCTGGTTGTGGGGATATATAGGACTTGTAGGTTCACCAAGAACCCGACGAATCCAGAGCCAAAAACTGCGCAACAACTTGCAATGGAATTTTATTATGTACCGGTTTAGAGCAATTATTCTTCGAAAATGTATCCATGGAAAAATCGGTATGAAAAACACCTATGTATTTCTGAAATGGGTACAAATTATAGACTTTAGAAACAGTACATATTTGCACATTTTCAAAATTGGGAATACTCATACTAGCATGAGAATTTTTGGTCATTTTTCAAAATGACTTCTTTTTTATACAATGTCTTTCATTTGGAAGGCAGAAATGCATCAAAACTCAACAGGTAATAACAGTTGCTTTACAAATCTGCATTACCCTAAGTCTCCCGATAAAAATGGTACCTCACTTGTGTGGGTCGGCCTTGTGCCTGCGACAGGAAACGGCGCAAATCACAACGTGGTCACACCTCAATTTTCGCAGTGAAAAATTACCCTTTTTTGGAAGAGTGCCTAGCTGTAGTTTTTGTACCCTAGCTCGGCCGGCACCTAGGGAAACCTAGCAAACCTATACATTTTTGACAAGTAGATACTCTAGGGCATGGGTCTCCAACCAGTAGCTCGGGAGCTACTGGTAGCTCACCAGCACCCTCAAAGTAGCTCTCAGAGGTGAAGCCAAACCAAGCCAATCTCAGAGATTCTGTGTATATTAAAGAAGGCAGCAATGCTCATTTCACTACCCTTAAGAGTTACAGACAGCCAAACCAATGACAGGGCCTGTTGATAACACTTAAACACACACTGTGGTGGCCTATCAATCAATCAATCAATCAGGGATTTATAGAGCGCACTACTCACCTGTGAGGGTCTCAAGGTGCTGGGGGAGTGTGGGGGGGGGGGGATTTGGGCAGCTCAGGTCATTTGAAAAGCCAGGTCTTGAGGCTCTTCCTGAATGTTTTCAGTGTGGGGCTTCATCTGATCAGCGACTGATCTGGGAGAACATTCCAACTATCCCCACTGATCTCTGATCATTACAGTTCTGCGGAGTGACCTGTGAATGTGATTGTTACATTTATTTTGATGTGAGAAGTAAGCATGTGTATGTTTGGTGAAATTAGGTTGTGGTTTTGTGTGTGGGCCATGGTGGGGACATATTGGTTTTTAAATTGATGTTATATTATCTTCCTTTCGAAGAATCATACGTCATGCTGTGTTATTTCCCCTATCATGAATTTTGTGTAACTCAGCTGTTTTTAAGAAATGTTTGATTTGAAACTATATTGCTTTGATAAACAATTTAATATTGAACAATAAAAAACACAATATCTTTGTATATATTACTAAGTATTTTCCCCTGAATTTCCAGTGTGTCTTGAGGCTAGTGTCAATATATTTGGACCTCATCTGAGGCCACTTTGTACATTGTAGGCAGGTATTCTCCTTCCTCCTTGATCTGCATTTTCCCCGTCTACCTGCCTAGTATTGATGTGGGGTCCCCCTTCTTCTTGGAGAAGGATGTGCCTCCTGTTCTGGTTCTGTGGGTGCAGGCGATTTCGGCCAAGGCCTGGTCAGCGGAGCGGAGGTTTCTTTTGGGGGTGTTGAAGGAGATTCTTTCGTTGAGGTATTGGGGTCTGGTGTTGTGGAGGGTTTAATAGGTGTGTGTGAGCAGCTTGAAGGTCACTCTTTTTTTGATGGGGAGCCAGTGGAGTGCTCGTATATGCTGGGTAATATGGTCTTGTCGTGGGATGCCGAGGATGAGTCTGACTGCGGCGTTTTGGACAGTCTGAAGTTTGTGGAGTAGAGATTTGTTGATTCCGGCATATAGGGCGTTCCCGTAGTTCAGCCTGCTGGTGATGAGTGCATGGGGGACAGTCTTCCTGGATTCGGGGGGGGGGGGGTCCATTTGAAGGTCTTGCTGAGTATGCAAAGGGTGTTGAAGCATGTGGAAGCTGCAGCATTGCCACATGAACCATCTTTATCCACTTTAAATCTACCTAAGAAGGAGGCTGGCCATGTTATCCGCCCTGCTCGATCAGTCGCACTGTGTGTGACATCAAAGAATAGTAGCAGCAGTAACCAGGGCTTACCCACCAAAGAGTGTGGGTGCAAGAACTAGAGTAAAAATGGGTTAGTTGGGAGCATGATCAACCAAAGAGCTGAGGAGGAGAGAGTATGCATCCAGGGCAGAGAAAATTAAAAGCATCACATTCATTTTTGTGTGGGTGTGTGACATTGTGTCCATCCCAAATAAACAGTGTTGATTCCTTAAAGCTACTCCTAGCATCAAGGACTGCCAAATATGTATGCTGGTTTCCATCATAAGATTATTATCAATTGTGCCCATTCATGGTATAATTCTGCCATATCGATAATATTTTCGTCCTTGACTATTTTGGGCATACAAGTCTAGTAATTACATACTTGCTGCCATCACCGACATATTAAGAGCATGACTGGCCTGCTTTTAGCCATTCCTGACAGAGTGGCAACCGCTTCTCCCATACCAATGTCTATAACTGATGTATGTTGGGCATCCAGCTGTGGCACAGTGGTAGCCCTGGTTTAATGGTGGGCATTGTTGGCATAACGGAGACATTCTTGGTGTTATGGCGAGGAAGCATGGCCAATGATTCCCATATCTCGGTGTTTGAAGCCTAATTTGTCCATGAGAGTCATTTTTACATGGCAGTACTCAATGAAAACAAAAAGCTGATGTTTAAGGACTGTGCATTTTCTAACAATGAAAACTGATTTGATTTTTAAAGGAAAAAGTTATGCTTTTCCAGAAAAGGTTTTTCCTCTGGAAAATTGAGTTTGATTGCTCAAAGTGGAAAGGGATTTTGATAGAAAAATGTGTGTATTTTCAAAAACTAATATGCTAATGATGACAAAATATTGCAATTCTAAAACACATTTAAAGTTGTTAGCTGAATGATAATTCAATTTGAGTTGGGGAGACTTACTGCTGTTGTAATACCCTTTGTGGCACACAGCATGTGATGATTTGAATTTTACTTGATTACAAGCATTTAATATTGATAAACGTTTTCCTAGCATTCTGCTGATAACTTCACCTGGAATTTTTGGGTGGTTACTACTGATAATTGTGCTTAGGGTGGTCATAGTGTAATGTTAATACATTTCATCAGCATTTTACAGTGATAAAATATGCTAGTAGCTCAGCAGGACTTTCCTTGAGCAGAATTAGCTCTCACTACAGAAAAGGTTGGAGACCCCTGCTCTAGGGAATCCAGGATGGGGTGACTTGACTGCTTCCCACCAGGTTCTGTTACCCAGAATCCCTTGTAAACCTAAAATATTGACAAAAAAAACGCATTTTCCTCACATTTCTGTGGTGGAAAGTTCTGGAATCTGCGTGGATCAACAGATTTCCACCAACCCAGCGTTCCCCAAAGTCTTCTGAGAAAAATGGTACCTCACTTGCGTGGGTCGGCCTTGTACCTGCGACAGGAAACGGCACAAAACGCAACGTGGTCGCACCTCAATTTTGCAGTGAAAAATGACCCTTTTTTGGCAGAGTGCCTAGCTGTAGTTTTTGAACCCTAGCTCGGCCGGCACCTAAGGAAACCTAGCAAACCTATACATTTTTGAAAACTAGACACCCTGGGGAATCCAGGATGGGGTGACTCGACTGCTTCCCACCAGGTTCTGTTACCCAGAATCCCTTGTAAACCTAAACAATTTACAAAAAAAACGCATTTTCCTCACATTTCTGTGGTGGAAAGTTCTGGAATCTGCGTGGATCAACAAATTTCCACCAACCCAGCGTTCCCCAAAGTCTTCTGAGAAAAATGGTACCTCACTTGCGTGGGTAGGCCTTGTGCCTGCGACAGGAAACGGCACAAAACGCAACGTGGTCGCACCTCAATTTTGCAGTGAAAAATGACCCTTTTTTGGCAGAGTGCCTAGCTGTAGTTTTTGAACCCTAGCTCTGCCGGCACCTAGGGAAACCTAGCAAACCTATACATTTTTGAAAACTAGACACCCTGGGGAATCCAGGATGGGGTGACTCGACGGCCTCCCACCAGGTTCTGTTACCCAGAATCCTTTGCAAACTTGAAAAATTGACAACAAAAAAACATTTTCCTCATATTTTTGTGGTGAAAAGTTCTAGAATTTGCGTGGATCAACGAATTTCCACCCACCCTGCGTCCCCCAAAGTCTTCTGATAAAAATGGTACCTCACTTGCATGGGTCAGCCTAGTGCCTGCGACAGGAAACGGCGCAAAATGCAACTTGGTCGCACCGCAATTTCGCAGTGAAAAATGGCCCTTTTTTGGCAAAGTGCCTACCTGTAGTTTTTTAACCCTAGCTCTGCCGGCACCTAGGGAAACCTAGCAAACCTATACATTTATGAAAACTAGACACCCTGGGGAATCCAGGATGGGGTGACTCGACTGCTTCCCACCAGGTTCTGTTACCCAGAATCCCTTGTAAACCTAAACAATTTACAAAAAAAACCAAATTTTCCTCACATTTCTGTGGTGGAAAGTTCTGGAATCTGCGTGGATCAACAAATTTCCACCCACCCCGCGTTCCCCAAAGTCTTCTGAGAAATATGGTACCTCACTTGCGTGAGTCAGCCTAGTGCCTGCGACAGGAAACGGCGCAAAACGCAACGTGTCGCACCTCAATTTCGCAGTGAAAAATGACCCTTTTTTGGCAAAGTGAACTACCTGTAGTTTTTTAACCCTAGCTCTGCCGGCACCTAGGGAAACCTAGCAAACCTATACATTTTTGAAAACTAGACACCCAGGGGAATTCAGGATTTGGTGACTCGACAGCCTCCCACCAGGTTCTGTTGCCCAGAATCCTTTGCAAACTTGAAAAATTGACAACAAAAAAACATTTTCCTCATATTTTTGTGGTGAAAAGTTCTAGAATTTATGTGGATCAACATATTTCCACCCACCCTGCGTTCCCCAAAGTCTTCTGAGAAAAATGGTACCAGACTTGCATGGGTCAGCCTAGTGCCTGCGACAGGAAACGGCGCAAAACGCAACGTGGTCGCACCACAATTTCGCAGTGAAAAATTGCCCTTTTTTGGCAAAGTGCCTACCTGTAGTTTTTTAACCCTAGCTCTGCCGGCACCTAGGGAAACCTAGCAAACCTATACATTTTTGAAAACTAGACATCCATGGGAATTCAGGATGGAGTGACTCGACTGCCTCCCACCAGGTTCTGGTACCCAGAATCCCTTGCAAATCTAAACAATTGACAAAAAAACACATTTTCCTCACATTTCTGCGGTGGAAAGTTCTGGACTCTGCGTGGATCAACAGATTTTCACCCACCCCGCGTTCCCCAAAGTCTTCTGAGAAAAATGGTACCTCACTTGCGTGGGTCAACCTAGTGCCTGTGACAGGAAACGGCGCAAAACGCAATGTGCTCGCACCTCAATTTCGCAGTGAAAAATGGCCCTTTTTTGGCAAAGTGCCTACCTGTAGTTTTTGAACCCTAGCTATGCCGGCACCTAGGGAAACCTAGCAAACCTATACATTTTTGAAAATTAGACACCCAGGGGAATTCATGATGTGGTGACTCGGCTACCTCCCACCAGGTTCTGGTACCCAGAATCCCTTGCAAATCTAAACAATTGACAAAAAACGCATTTTCCTCACATTTCTGTGGTGGAAAGTTCTGGAATCTGCGTGGATCAATAACTTTCCACCCACCCTGCGTCCCCCAAAGTCTTCTGAGTAAAATGGTACCTCACTTGTGTGGGTCAGCCTAGTGCCTGCGACAAGAAATGGCGCAAAACGCAACGTGGTCGCACCTCAATTTCGCAGTGAAAAATGGCCCTTTTTTGGCAAAGTGCCTACCTGTAGTTTTTTAACCCTAGCTCTGCCGGCACCTAGGGAAACCTAGCAAACCTATACATTTATGAAAACTAGACACCCTGGGGAATCCAGGATGGGGTGACTCGACGGCCTCCCACCAGGTTCTGTTACCCAGAATCCTTTGCAAACTTGAAAAATTGACAACAAAAAAACATTTTCCTCATATTTTTGTGGTGAAAAGTTCTAGAATTTGCGTGGATCAACGAATTTCCACCCACCCTGCGTCCCCCAAAGTCTTCTGATAAAAATGGTACCTCACTTGCATGGGTGGCTCAAGGACCCGCAACAGGCAAGGGCCCAAAACCTAATAAGGCGACATCAAAATTACCTATCACAAACCAACCTGGTTTTGCAAGGGGGTTTCCATGAGTTTTTGGCCCCGGGTTCGGCGGCCATCTAGGGAAACCTACCTAACCCACACATTTCTGGAAACTAGACACCCGGGGGAGTCCAGCGAGGTATGGCTTGCGTGGGTCCCTCATCATTCTCATTCAAGCCATATCTCGCTGGACTCCCCCGGGTGTCTAGTTTCCAGAAATGTGTGGGTTAGGTAGGTTTCCCTAGATGGCCGCAGAGCCCCGGGCCAAAAACTCATGGGAACCCCCTTCCAAAACCAGGTTGGTTTGTGATAGGTAATTTTGATGTCGCCTCATTAGGTTTTGGGCCCTTGCCTGTTGCGGGTGTTTGAGCCACCCACGCAAGTGAGGTACCATTTTTATCGGGAGACCTGGGGGAACGCTGGGTGGGAGGAAATTTGTGGGAGCCAAGTGATGCCACGCTTTCCCACACAAAAATGTGTGAAAAAACAGTATTTTTTAGCTAAAATTGAGGTTTGCAAGGGATTCTGTGTAAAGGAACGTTGGAGGATCCACGCAAGCCATGCCTCCTTGGAAGCCTCCGGGTGTCTACTTTGCAGAAATGTGTGAGTTTGGTAGGTTTCCCTAGATGGCTGTCTAGCACGGGGCCAAAAACCCAGATGACCCCCCTTGCAAAAGCTGGTGGTTTTGACATAGGCGACTTCAAAAAGCACCAGTCCACACACACCGCCAGGCAAGCGCCACTCCACACACACCGCCAGCCAAGCACCAGTCCAGGCACACCACCAGGCAAGCACCAATCCTAACACACCACCAGGCAAGCGCAAGACCACGCACACCCCCAGCCAAGCACGAGTCCACACATACCGCCAGCCAAGCACCAGTCCACAGACACCGCCAGCCAAGCGCCAGACCGTGCACACCGCCAGACAATCGCCACTACACGCAAACAAACATCATATTTTAGATTTTTTTTAATATAAATAAAAAAACACAAACAAATTGCAAATTGATACAAATCTACTAACACAACAACTAAAACTAAATACACTACACAAATGCCAACTTTGAAACTGAACAATAAGTATTAAAGAATAGAGGCCAGGCAGTTCACTTTACCACTCATGGATGCTCCTAAAAATTCTTTTGCGTGTGATACATTCTAAAACAAGCAGGTACGCACAGCCCAGGGTTAGAAGGACAGTCGGGGCAGTACAAACGAACCTCCTTCCGCAAATCTCTTCACCAACAGACTCTACATCTCCGACTGGGAAAGTCTTTTGAGGATGTAGGAGGAATTTGATCAGGAAAGTGGCGATCTTTCAATCTGGCAACATCCTCCACCACTCCAACTCTAGGAACACTTGCCTGTTCCACTAAAACAAGGCTGCCTATTACAGACTCCTGAAACTTTACAAAAGTCATCTTTGACTGAGGACAAGATTGCTGGAACACAACAAAAGCATTAAAGGTTGCCAAGTGGAAAAGATGGATAGCCAACTTCTTGTACCAAATGTAAGCCTTACGAAAAGCAGCATACGGTTCCAACCTCTGATCTACTCTGTCAACACCACCCATGTGCCTATTATAGTCTAAAATGCACAAAGGGTTTGCGCACTTCTGCAACCTGACCCCAAACAGTCACCGGTTCAGTGCTTTCATCATGTACGGTAGTCAACATGTAGACATCTCTCCTGTCTGAAAACTTCACAGCTAGAAGCTCTCACAACGCAATGCACTGCACTGTCCCCGGGCAAGCTTTTGACAAACAAGTTCTTTTGGGAAACCTTTACGGTTAGAGCGGATTGTGCCACTAGCAACAGTGTCCACTTTGGCCAATTCCCTGAACAACCGCACACCAGTGTAGAAGTTATCTACATGTAAATGATGGCCTTTGTTAAATAATCCTCTACCAAGTTCCCACACAATTTTCTCAGTCACTCCAAAAGTGGACGGACAACCAGGGGTGTTAATCCTGGATTCCTTACTGGTGTACACCCTGAAATTATAGACATATCCAGTCCGACTGTCACACAGCATATACAGCTTAATTCCATAGCGTGCCCTCTTACTAGGAATGTATTGCCTAAAAAACAAGCGGCCCTTGAACAACACCAAAGACTCATCCACTGCTATTTCTTTCCCAGGAGCATAGATCTCAGAAAATCGATCAACAAAGTGATCAATGACAGGCCGAATCTTGAAAAGACGGTCACAATCAGGGTGATCTCGTGGCAAAGCTAAACCATTATCGACAAAATGCATCATCCGAAGCAGAAGCAAATACCTATCACGACTCATGACTGCCGGAAATATAGCAGTTGCCATCAAGGGACTAGTAGACCAATATGAAGCCATTGATGGCTTCCTAAGCAAGCCCATCAAAAAAGTTAAACCCAAGAACTTTTTCATCTCTTCCAGATTTGTGGGAGTCCACCGGGTAGCCCTAGCGTGGGGCTTAAGGCTGGCACTGTTCTCCCTCAAAAACTGTTTTGCATACAAATTAGTCTGCTCAACAATCTCTGCAAAAAAAACATCATCCATAAACAACTGAAAAAAATCAATCGGCAAAAAGTTTTCAATGTTCACCCTACACCCTGGAACACCAGTAAAGTCTGGCAATGCCGGCTGTACCCTGCCTGGGGCAACCCAGAGGTCAGAACTTTCAACGGGAAGTCTTGCAGCCCCAGGCTGCCGCCCAGCTGCCTCTTGTCTCACTATACCAACGGGAAGTCTAGCAGCCCCAGGCTGCAGCCCAGATGCCTCTTGCCGCACTATCGGCACGGCAATGTCCTCCTCTAACACAGGCACTTCATCCACACCCAAAGTAGCTTCATCAGCACTCAGAGTATCTTCATCATCAGATGATGCCATGTGGAGAGAAAACTCACTACCTGAATCTTCACCTCCCACCTCTGCCTCAGAATCAGAGTCAGTCTCTGGACCATGCTTAGAGGAAGAATCAAAAAGCATTCCAACAACTTGCTGAGCAGTAATCCGGCGGCTAGCCATTATCCTTACTAAGAAAGGAGACTGCACAAACAACTCAACAACCAACACTGTGCAAAGTAGGTAAAAAAGTGTAAGCCTTTATCACAAAGATCTATATACTGAAAAACTATACAATTCACTTACAATAGACAGCTACACTCACCAGCACCTACTCTTCAAAGATACAGCAAATAGTCAACGATATCCCACTAGAAAGAAGAAAAAAACATAAATCTACAGAAAACAAAATACACAACAAGCACAAATGTAAAACATGTTTTACAATCACAAAAAACAGAAACCAAACATACTGGTATTATTACACACTTTGCAAAAAACACATTTACATTGAAATAGTACAAGAAAGGTCTCTTACCAAACACATGCAACTACACAAACAGCAGAACCACCAGTAACGAAACCGCACACTGCAACAGTCTTAAGAGCAAAAGCCTTGAACAAGAACAAAAAAGGGGAAAATAAAACATTACACTTTACAAGAAAAACAAAACACATTATAACAGGCTATGTCACAGGCTATGTCACTACAAAATTGGGGCAGAAAGGGCTGATTACACATAAACAAATATATGTCCCCTGGAAGCAAGCACAATATTTATTTTTACATCTCTGGCACTAGTGGCCTGGGGCCAGAAAACACCAAAAAATCAGGCTGTTTCCCCAGGGGGCACAGAATATATATATTTTTTCAATTTGGGCCCCCAGGAAGCGACCCTTGCCCAAGGGGTCGCTTCCATTTAAAAATAAAAGAATTCCCTGGTGTCTAGGCCAAATAAAAAAAAACAATCTGCCCCCATTGGGGCAGAATATACTTTAAAAAAAATGTGGGCCCAAGGATGCGACCCTTACCCAAGGGGTCGCTTCCGATTTTACAAAAAACAAATTCCCTGGCTCCAGTGGACTTTTCTACCCCCCCCCCCGACTTCAGAATTGGCCAAAAAAACAGCCGATCTGAAAAGTCTGAAAATAAATTTGCCCCCTTAGGAAGCGACCCTTGCCCAAAGGGTCGCTTCCATTTAAAAATACAAGAATTCCCTGGTGTCTAGTGGTGTTTTTTGCCCCCCCTGGGGCAGAAAGGCCAAATTAAAAAACCGATCTGCCCCAGGGGGCAGAATATATATATTTTTCAATGTGGCCCCAAGGAAGCGACCCTTGCCCAAGGGGTCACTTCCGATTTCGAATAATAGAAAATCCCTGGCTCTAGTGGGCTTTTCTGCCCCCCCTGGGTGCAGATCGGCCAAAAAAACGGCCGATCTGCCCCAGGGGGGGCAGAAAAGTCTGAAAATCTATATGGCCCCTAAGGAAGCGACCCTTGCCCAAGGGGTCGCTTCCTGCACACATTTTTAAAAGTAAAAAAAAAATCCCTGGTGTCTAGTGGGGCATTCCTGGTGCACGATCGCGACGCTGTGCACGATCGTGCACCAGGAATGCCCTGCAATGCCTCCCCACCAATGCCTCAAGGCCCCACAAAATGCCCCCCCAACCCCACCGGATGCCAAACTCACCTCCTGATCCTGGACGCGCTGGAAACAAATGGTTTCCAGCGCGTCCAGCGCTTCCTGATGACGTTGGCGCGCGCTGTGCTGGCTGACGTCATCAGGAAGCGTGGGGGGGGCCGGGGGTGGCAGCGGAAACTCTTCCGCTGCCATCCCTGTTGGAGTGGGCACAATCGATGTCCCAGGGGGCTGTGCTAATGACGGAGCGGTTCCGTCATCAGCACAGTCCAACCGATGCTGATGACGGAACCGCTCCATCATCAGCATCGAAGGGGTTAACAACACAAAAATCACATTTCCTGTGAAAATGCAGACCTAACTATCCAGTAGCGACTACCACTGCATAATATGCACGCACACACACACACACACACACACAGACACACACACACACACACACACACACACACACATATATATATATCTATATCTATACTAATATAATAAAGAGAGAACCCAAACCTTGGAGGCGGGTAATCTCAGGAACCACAGCGCCAATCAAAACACCCAATACAGCATTGGAAATGTCAGGGTAAGCAGATGGACATAGGCTATATACCAGCAAAACATATACTTTAGAAGGGCAAAGTACGTTCTTTCACAAAGTAGTCCCTTGGAAGTAGCGCCATATCTGAGGTGGGCGTGTGCGTTATGCGAGGGTGGGCGTGTGCGTTCAGAGACGCATGCAGCCTGAGAACGTAAAAAAGGTGGGCGTGTGGGTGGGCGTGTGCATTCAGAGATGTCTGAAGTGGGCGTGTGCGTTATGCGAGGGTGGGCGTGTGGGTGGGCGTGTGCGTTCAGAGGCGCATGCAGCCTGAGAACGTATAAAAGGTGGGCGTGTGCGTTCAGAGATGCATGCAGCCTGAGAACGTTGTCCGGGTAACGTAGGCCGGGTATAAAAAAGATTCACCCGAAGGATGGCAAACCTTACCGAACGCTACTCCCCCCGCTTTACAATGCAGAAGGCGTCTCACAATGCAGACGCCCACACGTCTCAGAATGCACACGCCCACACACAACAACGCAGAACAGCACGCACACCTCGCGACGTACACGAACGCTAATCTCACTGTCATGAGATTAGCGTTCGTGCACGTCGTGAGGTGTGCGTCCCTTCAGCGTTGTTGTGTGTGGGCGTGTGCATTCTAAGACGCCTGCTGCATTGTAAAGCGGTGGGGTAGCGTTCGGTAAGGTGTGCCGTCCTTCAGGTACCTTCAGGTAAATCTTTTTTATACCCGGACAACGTCTGGACGGGTTGCTAGTATATATATATATATATGTATATATATATATATATATATATCGAGTGCAACTCTTCGGTTTCGTAGTTCCTTTCGCAGGTTACAAATGAAGAGCACGGACCACAAAGATTGCAGTACCTTCAATTTATTCTGTTACCATGAACAAAACAGACTGGCAGCCATGACGCGTTTCGTCCCTAGCTTGGGACTTGATCACATGACGCCAAACCCCCATTCATTTAAATAGCAATTTACCTTTTTTACTTTTTTTCGTTTTTTCCCTTTTTTTTCGTTTTTTCATTTCAAACAAACAAGTGTGTTCATTGGTTTGTGCAAGACCCACACCTTTTATAGTGCTAGTGACAGTGCTTGCTATTATCCAGTAATTTATGTCTGCCATACAAATAAGTCATCCTTCCCCATAGGATACATATATTGTACATCGATACTAAAATTTGATTACAGGATATAATATTAACATAAACCCTTTTGTGTCAAAAAATATTTTGGCATAAATTCATTGGCACATCTAACATTGCTGTATAATTTATAGCTTTGCGTTTGCTGGTCACGACTCAATCCACCTATTTAAACATAAAGATAAATAAATATACTTTAATATCTTAAATAGATAAATAAATAGGTAAATAAATACATACACAATGTATAACCATATATATATTAATATATAAATATTCTAAAATTGTATAAAGGTATAAGTACACAAAAAATTAGATAAATAGGTGCATGAATGGCTAAGTAAAAGTCCATTAAATACTGGATACCACCTATAGCCTGTTCTTTGTGAATTCATGATTTATAATTGTAAATGTGACCAAACCATTACTTCGTTTCTATGATACAGCCAAGTGCTTGAATTTTCTTATTTGGATTCTGTATTCTTTTTAATTTGATCCCTCCTCTGAATAATTGGTGGTAAGGAAAATCCCCATCGGTATCTGATGACAATATTTTAAAACAACTGGAATTAACTAAAACAGGATAAGTGCATGTGCCAACAACTATATACCTTTTCCATTTATGTCTAGACCTGCGTTCTAAACAGGAGTAAAAAAAGTGCACATGTATATTGTGTATAAATCTAAGATGGTTAAAAAAGAGAATTAAGGGAACTAGTGGGAAGCGGCCATGTAAGAAAAATACGTTTATATATATATATATATATATATATATATATATATATATATATATTACCTACTGGCGGTCGCCAGTAGGTATATATAGTTAGGATTTTTTCTCTATGGGTTTTTTGAAAATTCTATGTCTAATAACTTTGGCGTTTGTGGACGGAATTGGCTGAAATTTTCAGGAAAATGGCACATTTTGTTTCTGAGCAGCCCTTGAAAATTTGGGGGGGGTTCGTCCAGTGGGGGCCGAGAAAAAAGGGGGGTCCCAAAACGTGTTTTTAACATTGAGTTTTCCATAGGGCGGTTGGCCTCACATTTAGCCCGAACGGCTGAATGGATTTGCACGAAACTTGGCAAAATTGTAGGGACTGGTAGCCCGATGTGCCTTTTGTAGGTCTCAATATATGTGCTCCAGTGGATTTTGAGAAATTAACGTTTAAAAAAAGATATATATCTGTAACAGCGGACCGGTTAGCGCTCTGGTTCGCGGACTTTTCGCGCAACGGAGCTTTGTGAAGCGAAGCTGATTGGTTCTCCGGCGTCTGTCAACATTCCAAACAGTCCGTAGCGGCCGCCATCTTGTCTCTCGGTAGGATCGAGAGACAAGAGGAGGTCAAAACAAAGGGGGAAATAACTATAAGGGGGCATAGTAGATCCTCGCTGACCCCCTAGGTTTGATGTGGAGGTTTTAAAAGGGCCCCGCGGGGCAAAAAAAAATAATAAAAATAATAATTGAACGGCTGAATGGATTTGCACGAAACTTGGCAAAATATTAGGGACTGGTAGCCCGATGTGCCTTTGCTAGGTCTCAATATATGTGCTCCAGTGGATTTTGAGAAATTAACGTTCAAAAAAAGATATATATCTGTAACAGCGCTCCGCTTCGCGTAACGGAGGTTTGCGAAGCTGATTGGTCATTCTGTCACTGGGCTATAGTTGGGCTACATCTGGCTGATATTTGGGCTACATTTGTTTTTTTGTGTGTCTGGCGGCCATCTTTGGGCTACATTGGGCTACATTGGGCTTCATTGGGCTACATTCGGCTAATTAGCAAATAGCTCATCGCAAACTAGGAATGGTAAAGAATCGCTATTTATTCCTTAAAGTTCGCTATTTAGGAAATGCAAATAACTTTGATGATACATATGGCGGTTCATCTCTAACAAGATAAGAAGCATAGGGATAGATTTATGATGACTGGCGCATCACCAGGGATGTGTTAGTCATTCTGTGCCGCTGTTCCGTCACCTATGGTGTGCTGCATTTACAATGCGGCGCATCATGGGGCAAAAACAGCACAGATGCGTGATGTATGTGTGCCGTAAAGGTGGCGCATTGCTGGAGTTGTATCGCAAGTGTGATGAAGCTCCAGCAAGGGTCGGGGGTGCCCCTGTCGCAGGGTTTCTGTTCTCACACAGAACTGTGGACAGAGGATTGGAACCTCGGCGAATTAGGGTGTCCCAAAACTCACGTTAGTAATCAAAAACTATTTAGCAAGCTAGGTACAGTGTCACATTGGATATAACAAACTCTCAATGTTTAGACAATCCAGAATATGAACTTATAGTACCTCAGGATACGTGGAACTCATGAACAGTCGGTCGTTATATATTTCTTAGAAACCAGAACATGGAGTTAAGAAGAACACATGTGTATTTGAAATGTTTATTTACTAATGCCGTCTTCTCAGGCGTAGTACCTTAGATAATAAAAGTACACATATTATCAGTAGCAAAATTACCAGCATAGTTACTAGTACATAAAAAGTGAATGGTGATAGTATGTTAACATGCTGTAAATGAATAAGAGTTAGCAACACTTATAAGCAGCCGCGGGCCGTGGAGGGAGTTACGGTGAGGCAGGGAGGCGGGGAGGGGGAGAAGCAGGGTGGAGAATACAAGTACACATATTATCAGTAGCAAAATTACCAGCATAGTTACTAGTACATAAAAAGCGAATGGTGACAGTATGTTAACATGCTGTAAATGAATAAGAGTTAGCAACACTTATAAGCAGCCGCGGGCCGTGGAGGGAGTTACGGTGGGGCAGGGAGGCGGGGAGGGGGAGGGGCAAGGTAGAGAGGGCTCCACCCTGCTTCTCCCCCTCCCCGCCTCCCTGCCCCATCGTAACTCCCTCCACGGCCCGCGGCTGCTTATATCTCACCCTCCCTAATACACATATTATATTATTTGCTAAGAAGGTCTCTTTGTGTTGGTTTAGGGCGTGTCCATACTTTAGTGTCTTAGATTTGAAGGAATCACATCAGCATACACCAGCTCTCTCTTCATGTGAACCGCATCAACTGTTGTGTATGTGTGTTCGGCAAAGCAATATAAAACCCGCCTCATGCCCAGAATTGGCAGAAGTTGCACTTATGTTATGAGTATGAAGTCGTGGAGATCAGACCTCATAACAATTCTGTATCGTGTTGTTCTTGAAACTTTAGCACTCGCTGTACAGATATAGTTTAACAAGTAAAGCAGATAGTAGACCAATAACATATTATTCTCATGTAAACCACGATGAACTACTAGGTGGAAAGCTAAAGCAACAACTAAGTGTCGTGTGCAGAAGTTGCAAAAAAGGAAAAATGGCGTTTAAACCGGTAATGAGCCCATGCTAACTTAACACGGTGTAAAGATATCCAGGACCTAGATGACACCTCCTCATGATCCGGAAACGAACTGAATAAGATAATAGAAGTGCCATCTCATGAGAGCAGATTGCAAGTTTATATGTGGACGGTCCGCAAGGTAAAGCATTAAAAACTAGGAAAATTCAATGCTAAAGAAAAATAAAACAGCCAAGTACTTTATCGAGTCTTAAGCCAATAGGCAAGGTAAATAATAAAAACTTGACAAATAAGTCAATGAATTGTCAATGAAATGCTAGTACTCAGCATATCAAACATGAAAAAGGTCTATGACATAACTGTGTATGCAAAATAAGCTGCAACAGCCTCCAATAGGAAGTCACCGTCTTCATCCGAAAACAGTTCAGCCATCCAATTTAAAAGCGGAAAAGAACATACGTGCTCTCCCAGCACCGGATCCTCTATCACCATCAGAGGACAGCTCGGTGGGTTTTCAAGAAAGCTGTGTTCCAAGAAAGACTGTGCTGCCGCCAGTAAATTCCAGGGACCAAGTAGTCCATGCATCAATGCCACAGCCATAATCCTTTCGCCAGGACAAATCAACTCGTGAGTAATGATAGGAGTCATCAGCTGATTAAAGTCGACGTCAGGAGAAACCGGTCCGCAGAGACACAAATCAATGGCCCAATCGAAATCACAGGTCAGGCAGTGAAATACAGGCTGGACACAGGTGAAGTAGGAGAACCGAAAAGATAATCCATATGCCGTGCTTAATATCGCCAACGGCATTGTGCCATAATATTCTAGCATGCGATTGCGGAACAGTGTCAGCAGCTGCAGGGTCGGAGGTTGCATAGGAGGGACATCCATATTTAAAAATGTAAAAAAGCACAAGAGCGTCCGCTGGTAATGCAAGTAAAAATGCAATCCACGAACCAGAGTGGAGAAAATGGAATGAAAGGGAGCAGGGATGACTCCAAAGATTTTCTCAAATGAAGTCACGAGACCACTGGTAACAACTTTAAAAAAGTGTGCCAGGGATTTTGTGGAGGATGCGTTAAAGATAGTCGGAAACATGTTGCTGAAATTGAAAGGCAAACCTGTGTACGGGTGTTCGCTATGTGAAGTACGAAAGTTTCACGGGCCGAACTCAAGGCCACCTCTCTCTGAGACAAAAGAGCTCTTATTCTTGTCATGCCGTTGAAACGTGTCCCAAGGTTGGTATTTGTGGCCAGATTGAAAACTCCCTATGTTCATGTGTGGGAGGAAATAGAACATTTCTGCAGCAAATAACCCGTTCACTTACTGTTACGATAAAAGGAATACTTTTAATTAACTCAGAACAATCTTCATTATTGAGCATCAAATAACTACCATTTTCCAACAACTTGAACGTGGGGATGATAGCAGGAACTGGCGTGCCTTGCAACACGCAAGCCATATTTGGTCGGTGTTTGTTGCATGAATCGTGTAACTGTATGTGCCTACACATTAGTGAATGATCTGGCGTCTCAGTGCATTCCTCTCCATTCAGATAAACTTCTTGATCATCTTTGAAACATCTGTATGTGTATGGAAGCGACCAGACCTCATGAACAAAAGCACTACCTAAAGGTTCATAAAGACCTATTGGTATATATTTCATACAATTTGAAAACTTATATAAAGCAAAAGGCAGCGTTATTAAACCGTGGATAAGGCATGTTGCCAAAAAACCCGCAATCCTCTGCTGATGATGTCACTGAGCATGTCATGAATGATGTAATATGTGACATCATCAGTAGTGGATTATGGGTAATAGTATCTCTAGTTTACTCCCCTATAGCTGTCTTTCTTTTAACATAAGTGTGTGTTTCCTTCCCTTATACTTACTGTTTTTGGTTCGCTTCCAGTTCGCGTACCAGCGAGCGAACTAGGAAGCGAACTAAGAGAAATAGAGGTTGGCACAGTTCCAAATATTGTACCAATTTTTTAATAACGGGGAGGTAGTTCTGAAAAGAACTTTTTTTTTTTTTTTTCTGAACATTTTTTTACTGTTTTTGAATTTTTCGGAACAGTTTTATATTTTTTTGGGTTTTTCTTGGAGGGGGCAATGAAAACGATTCATTGTAAAGGGCTCAACAGGAGCAACAAAACAAAAAAAAGAAGTATTTATTATTTTGGGCGTTTCGGACAAACTTGCATATGATAGTCAATAGCTCTGTTGATCAGAGTGATGCTTCTTTCTCCGTAGGAAATGAATCCATCGCAAAATACGCAGGTGTGTTTTACTTCACCAAATCTCATTTGTATATTTGGCACCATCTCCCTGCCCTCTGGTCCCGTTACTTCCGGTACAACAGATCTTCTGGCCATAATAGGGAGATTATCTAGGTCGTTCCGAAACTGTGCAGCACTGTAGTTGTTAGGATGCCACCTAGTCATATGGCGATGCATTGTGTAGTTTCCGAAACTGTATTTTTTGTCGGTCCCTCTGGACAGTCTATCTTGACATATAAGGCAAGTTACGTATCTTGCATTTACTTTTTTCTGACCTTTGGGAATTTTAAAAAATTGCCAAATGAAGTTTTCTTTCCGGTGAGACGTCTTGGGCTGCTCAGGCAAAAACTGCCTCTCTTCGTGCTCGTCCTCCTGTTCCTCTTCTTCTTCTTCTTGTTGAATTACAACTTGAGCAGGTGGTCCACTCTTCCTTGGATGTGGTGGAGGTGGTGGGGAAGCACCAGCTGAAGCTACTAAAGAAGCCATTGCTCAGTGATCACAAAGGGTCTTTCTCTCACAATGATGAAAGTCAGAGTGAGGAAAGAAGGAGGGATTTTCATCATTTGGGAAAAACAAGAGTTCTCAACCAATCAAAAGTGTTCATTTTAGATTATATGACCTAGTCTTACATCATTAGGAAACCAAAAGTGAAATGAACCAATGAAAAGTGTTATTACCAAGTCACATGACTTGCTGTGTTTACGTTAAGCGCTTTGCAGGGCCTCCCGGTTTGCTTCCAGAAACCTGCGCTTTGGCACTCGCTTCGCGTACCAGTTCGCTAACGTAGCACGTCATATGACGTATCACGCGACAACGTGGAACGTCATGCGGACGGGAGGCGTCACGATGTTGTTTTCTAACGCGGCACTTGCGGTAAAGAAACGTTTACCGGCTCGCGGTCTATTTCGCGGCATCAAGGTCAGCTAACGGGAAGCTTCCCGATTCGCGAAGCGGGAACGAAGAAAAAAAAATATTTAAAAAAAAAATTATTCATAAACATATAAAATATATTTTTGGATTTAAAGAAGAATACATTTTACAGCTACAGATATTAGCTGTTAAAAAACCAATGAAATTCACAGAAAAAACCATAGGTTATAGACCATATATAGTTAGGAATTAGCATTTACAAAACCTTGAAAATTCACTGAAAAAAACATAGGTTATAGACCATATATAGTTAGGAATTAGCATTTAGAAAACCTTATTTTACTCACACAAAACCATTGAAATTCCATATATAGTTAGTTGCACTAACTATATATCGCGCACCTGCAATCCACTGCTGATGATGTCACATATTACATCATTCATGACATGGTCAGTGACATCACTGATGACATCACTGATGACATCTCAAATGACATCACTGATGACATCACTGATGACATCTCATTTGACATTACTATAACCTATGGTTTTTTCAGTGAATATATATATATATATGAGTATCTTAACAACACAATACTAAGCATCTCAGTTTTATATCTCAATTGACTTTTATGGTCAACACTGTGTATCAGGGTAACCCAGGAAATCTAATAATGAGTGTCACTTCAATTTGTTGAAAACAATTATTGGTATTAAATCATATAGTAATTATGGTATGACTGTTGTTGAAATTCAAAAATCCCCCACATTTTATAGACTGGCATGGAGTTCCTCAGAACTATTAAGACCGTTCGGATGCTTGCTATCGAGGCACAGGATGTAATGCATCTCCAGCAATCTAAGACTCCTCCTCTCTCTGTTACCACCACGTTTTTTCTTCGGGACAGAGTCAATGAGGAAATATTTGAGGTTTAGGATTGCCATCATGGCAATCATGGAAATGCCTGGCCACTGGATATGACTGATCATGATTTTTAATATCTCTAATATGTGTGGGAGTACCCTCTTGTGTCCTGGTAAGATGGTACTACCTATATATCTCAGTCCACATGGGCACTCCAACACATAGACCACATGGTCAGTTTTACAGTTGAGTGATTTCGTAATTTCCTTATTCGGCCCTCCAAATGGTGTTGAAAATTCGGTTGTATTCACACCATGCTGACAGGCTTTACACACCTTGCACTTATAGAACCCCTTCCTTTGTGCAAGCCAAGAGCCCTTGGTTTGTGGTCCACCTGGGTCATTCTCCACGAGGGCATCTTTCATTGACGCCCCCCCCTGTAGGTTATCATCAGGTTTTTGGGAACAGTCATACCAATGATTGGATCTTGTTTGACAAAATGCCAGTTCCTTTTGATAATTTTTCTCACCGCTAGGTGTGCCTTGTTATAATCCAAAATGAATCTGAACACATTGGAGGTTTCATTTTGGATATTAGGGGCATTGTGGACCCGAAGAGCTGGTCCCTGTCAACCAAGTTACATTTGTTGAGGGCCTTCTTAAGACATTGATTGCCGTAGCCTTTTTCCTTGAATCTAGCAATACATTCACTCTGCACTATTTGCAGTGTCTCTTTGTTACTGCAAATTCTTTTTATGCGCAACAGCTTGCCATATGGGATGCTCTGCACGAGGTGGGTGGGGTGGGCACTACTGGCGTGCAAGATGTAATTTAGTCTCTAACTTCCCTTGGTCAATATAGATTTCCACATCCAAGAATGTAACCATGGAGCGACTTATGGTGGCAGTGAAATTTAAATGTAAATCATTCTGATTCAGTGATTCAATAAAATCATTTGCATCACTTTCGCTGCCATGCCAAACCAAGAAAAGGTCGTCTATATACCTCGACCAATTTTTCACATGCCTGTTCAGTGTGTCCGAGTGTTTCGCCATGAGGACCTGCTCCTCCCACCAGCACATGTGTAAATACGCGTAACTGGCGGAGAAGCTGGCCCCCATGGCTACACCTCTCATCTGTTGGTACATCACATCCTGGAACATAATGTATTGTTATTGAGACATAGTTCAACCATATTAACAAGCATTTTGCTATGTTCCTCGTAATGTGGCCCTTTCCTTGCTAGATAGTATTTCAAGGCCCGTAGCCCGTCACTGTGCTTAATAGATGTGTATAATGATGTTACATCTAAAGCGATCAATAGGTATTCATTATTCCGTTAGAAACCTTTCATTTTAGACAAGAAATCTCCTGTGTCCTTGATGTATGAGGCCAGGTTTAACACAAACTCTTGTAGGAGAAAATCCACATAAATTGAAGTATTTTCGAAGATGCTATTTGTGGCCCAAATAATTGGCCTGCCTGGTGGATTTACATCATCTTTGTGCACCTAGGGTATGAAATATAGAATTGGAATAGCTGGACTGGGATTCCACAAGTACTTAAATTCATCATTCGTTAACATACCCTTTTCTCGCCAAGCCATAAGTTTCATCCGAAAGGCCGCATGTGTGGTATTCCACATCAATTTGTTACTTTTGCCATAACATAGTTCATCACTGAGTTGTTTCAGTCCTTCCTCTAAATAGTCTTTCCTCCTCCACAAGACAACGTTACCGCCCTTATCGGCGTTACGCACTACAGGTATATATATATATATATATATATATATATATATATATATATATACATACAAACACAATCCAGTCCTGGAAAATAATCACACTGGAGCCGTCGCCACAGGTTTGTAAACGATTTAATCCTTGATTTTACAACGGGATACACCAGACGCGTTTCGCTGTTACAATCACAGCTTTATCACGGGTAAAGTTTTCTGATTCAGTGCTCGTATTTAAAGAGACAAAGACCACCTACATTGTAATAGATATAGTAAAGAGACTCTTGTTAATTACACAGTGCATATGTTTAGCAAGATAATGGAATACATTATTATAATTCAAAATAACTCATGATGCATTTTCATAAACGATTAATTTTCAACATTGTTGCTGTGAAGCCCAAGTGGGCATAATTACAAACAAAGCGCTGTCTTAATACTGCAACCAAGGTTTTAATCTATATCAACGTCAAGCCATAATAGGCAAAAAATGAAAATAGAATCCTCATACTGGAAATGACTCCAACATGACAACAATTGTCCAGAGTTGACATTTTAGTCCCGCTCAAGTGAGCATAAATGTATATTCACATCCGGATCTTGCATTTTGTCACATGCGTCATTCTGCAAGAGAAACAACATATATACTCTATTTAATACCAGGGGAACTGCCTCATAGTGAATTAAAACCAATCAATTAAAAACAATCTAGGAAGAGCATGCGTAAGGGTCAGACAGATTTCATGATTTTTCTAAGGTGAATTGACATTTCTTCGTCAAAATTTAATCCCCCAGGTATCATGGTGTTATACTTGATAATCATTTTGGACTCAAGTTTTCTCAATTCAATTAGCCGGTTCCCACCTCTTTCTCTTAGGGGTATTGAGTCCAACACACAAAATTTCAGGAGATTTTGGTTTTGGTTGTGCTTTTCATGGAAGTGTCGGGCTACGGGATACTGCTTGTCATTATTGGAGATGGCTCTCAAGTGTTCAAGCACTCTTAGTTTGGATTTTTTGGTGGTACTGCCAATATAGAAAAGATTGTATGGACACTTCAGCGCGTACACTGCAAACTCAGTGTCACATGTGAAATGACGTGCGATCTTAAATGGTGATTTGTCCTTTCTAAGCTTCACCATTTTACAGTTTTTACTATATTTGCAGGCCTTGCACTTCATGCATGTAAAGAACCCTATTACTGGATTTTTCTTCAAAGGCTCTTTAATCAGGTTGGTCATCAGGGTATCCTTAAGGGATTTGCATCTCCTGTAATTGATGGATATGGATGTAAAGTAATTGATGGATATGGTCCCACGTGTTCAATCAAGTCCTCATCGGTTTTTAAAACCTCCCAGAACTTAGTTAAACTTTTCCTTATCTCCCACGCCTGGTTGTGGTAAGTCGTTATAAACCTCAATTTGTTGTCAGACTGTCTCGTATCTGTGTAGTTAATTATTAAGGCATCCCTGTCAAGATTTCTGACTTTATCAACAGCCGTTGATATCATATCAATACTGTAGCCTCTATCTTTGAATCTTTGGCTCATAAGGGTTTCCTCTTTAAGATAGTCTTCATTAGAGCTACAATTTCTCTTTGCCCTCAGTAACTCGCCAAAGGGAATACTAGAGACTAGGTTCTTTGGATGACAACTTTGTATATATATATATATATATATATTTATTTATTTATTTATTCACTCAATAAATCTGAGATTAAAGGGCAGTTATAGTTAGGTATAGTAATAATTAGGTAACTTTATGTTTAAAAAACAAAGGTTGATAGGTATACATTTGCCACTGTAAAGACCTTTTTTTCCAGGCATCATCCAGACATTATTCAAAGTATTGAGGTAAACCATTGACCTCTTGCCTGTCTTGAAGCCCTCGGGTAGTAATGGAACTCTGCAGCCAAGGATCACTAACTGCGCAGACAAGCTTACATCCCTCCGCAAACCTGACATACAATCGAAGGCACCGGGTGGACTCAACATTGGGGAGGACCTGTCCGTACATCTATAAACAGTGAAATCAGCAAGTTGAGGATATAACAACAGTAGATATATGTACAATAATGAATTGTGGTGTAATGACGATAAACTAAAGTATTTCTTGAAAAGTATATACAATGTAAAATGTATTGGGAATCGCTGGATAGAATGACAGGGATCTGTTATTTATGACTTTGTCTCTAGAGAAGAAATGAATCATTGACTGTTGTATGTGACATTCAGATCAGTCAAGTTAATTGTTGAGTGAGGTAGCTTATTGGGTTTTTGTACTAATACCAACAATGCAGTATGAGGAACGTGGCAACCTATATGGGTTGCTTTGCCGATCCACGGCAAGATTACATAGGCTGAAACTATATGTTTTAGAGTGATAAAGGTGCAATACAAATCTGCGATTTTGACTTGAGAATGCGGTACTAGTATGCATACCATGTGTTGATTGTATTTACAAGATGGCGCCCATGGATTCTCAGAGAGCGCGTAGTCCCTCATCTGTTTTACTAGATTGATGGTTGCTTTTAAAATGTCGCCGCACAGCGCGCAAATGTTTGACACAGAAGAAGGGAGTTCCTCCCGAAACGCGTCTGTCTAAGGCGTGAATAAACCCACCTTTTGCTAAATGTTCCCGTGAGTGCTGTTTGTTTTCTCAGAAGGGAGGAGAAGACGCTGGAGCAGGCATTAATATCGCGGACACGCCACGGCTAATACAGCACCCGTTTATTGCAGTGACTCGCTGTTTGGCGTATCTTGGAGCTTATATATATTTATTTATTCACTCAATAAATCTGAGATTAAAGGGCAGTTATAGTTAGGTATAGTAATAATTCGGTAACTTTATGTTTAAAAAACAAAGGATGATAGGTATACATTTGCCACTGTAAAGACCTTTTTTTCCAGGCATCATCCAGACATTATTCAAAGTATTGAGGTAAACCATTGACCTCTTGCCTGTCTTGAAGCCCTCGGGTAGTAATGGAACTCTGCAGCCAAGGATCACTAACTGCGCAGACAAGCTTGCATCCCTCCGCAAACCTGACAGACAATGCCCCTTGAAGGCCACCAGGTACACCACCAACCTCCAAGAATCCAGACGCACTTGCAGACGTCTCAAAAAATGATGGAGGAACAGCAAACCACAGAAGACCAGACCCCCTACAAGAACGCCATGACAGAATACCACCAACTCATCAGATCCACCAAAAGACCTTCATCCGGAATAAAATCCTCACCAACACATGAAGTCTCTGCTAAAATGATGTACCCCTTTGTGAGGAGCAAATCTAAAGATAGATGCTAGATGTCATAGGAAATCCTCTGTATGAGTATCTAAGGTTTTGAACCTATTGTGAAGTAATACCCTAATTGTCAGAATGACTACTCAGTCCAAACGAATAATAAAATTTGTGATGATGAATTGTCATTTGACACCAGGAAAAGTCAATATATTGAGGTGTTAGGTGATTTAAATGGTCTCTGTGAAACTCTAGAGGACAGAGCACTATAGAAATATGCAATCATAAATGGCAACCTTGTAATATTCTTCCTATATTTTCTATTTTAGGTATCCGTTTTGGATGATATGTGTTCATTTCTATTTAGGTATCTCTTAAATGCAAAATGCACAAAATGTCAATGTTGTTAAAATATTTGTTTTATTCCAATGTAATAATTTAACTTGGTCAAATATATTCATGTTTTATTTTAGCATGGTTTGAATTGCTTTTCTATTTATGGTTTTAAAATAATGAACAAGGTTTAATAGAAATTAATAGAAAATACTTTCTTGATTTCTCAGGTATTGTTTTTAAACAGCAAACAGCGTCTCATAGATTATAAGTAAATGAGAGCCTATGGGGGCTTCATTATGAATTGTTTATTCTGAAGATGTTCAACTGTGCAGTCAGAGTATGTAATCTGGAACAAAGTATTGGAGTGAGAGGAACTTAGATCAGGGACTCGAGACAGCAGGTTACTCAGTAGCCTTTCCTTGCTGAAAACTGCAGAAGAAAAGCATCTCAAGTCCTAATACAAACGTATCTACCGGTTCAAGGACAACATAGCCACTGAGACATGTATACAAGAACACCAGCCGCTGTTTCATTACTGTTCACTGCTTCTATTGTCCACAGAAGGTATGCGGGTGCAGACCATCTATGAAAAATTAGTAGGCCCCTATTTGGTTCTAGGATCAGCTTGGTTAACCAAGGGAAAGGAGGGGCTGAGGATATTGATGTAAAGAAGCCTTTACAGTAACATCATACAGTTACAATATTTTCTGTTATTCTGCCTTTAACCAAATATCATTGCCACTATCTTTCCTATTTTTATAGGATCTGCTATTCATATTGTGTGCACTCGGATACGATTTTAATTTTCATAAATCTTGAAAATGTAGTCATAGTTTACTAGTGTTCTTGAGTCTATCTATTTATGATGAAAGGGGGTTTTGGGTTCCACTAACTATTCCTGAAAAGCCTCACAGGACTGATTATCACCTTACTCAAGTAAGTAAGTAGGTTGCATGGGATTGCAGTCCACCAGGCTTTATGTCTCATGTAAATTGACTAAGTCCTTAGTGTTAGAGGGTCTGGAAAACACATTGCCAAGCCACAATCTTGAGAAGAAGTCCAGAAACATATCAATTTCAAAGCTAGATGTTCGGCCATTAGTCAGGAGGATGTAAGTCATTTTGGAACATTTGTGGATGATTGGCCTTGGAGAGATTCCGAGATATAGGGGGGGGGGAGGAATAGTTTCCCATATTTCTTTTACTTTCCGCCCTTGTTCTGCTTTCCAATCTTTCAAAAAAATCCAACTTTGCCTTAGATTGAAAAGCAATCATTGGGAACATGTTGGTCTGTGAACAATGTATTTCCCCTGTTAAAAATGGAAGTAATTGTCTGGGTGTTTACATTTCATATCACTCTATACTTTATCCATAATCAGGGTAGAATTATTTTTTTATGGGAGAGTCAATTAAACAGATTGTGATGAACTTCTCAGTCATTAGCTCCTATGCCCAGCGTCTCTTGAGAGAGGTAGAGGCTTGTTCTGCATAAATTTACAATTCTGAGTAGTTTGTTAGTGATTTTAAGTTCAAACAGAGAATTTCTAAATTTATTGTGTGTAGTAATGTGATGTAATGTGTTAGCCAGCCGTGTGCTACCTCCCACTTTCTGATCAAAGTAGAGAAGGACATTATATCCCTTCTATGGTTAACAAATATTATGGTATGATCTAGAGGACGATATTGACCTGTAAAAATGCTAAGGCCCAATAGATGGTTGCTGATGGAAATTAAGGATCATTATAAGTGATGACTACCATTGCATTTGACAAGGTGGGAAAAATTACTCGACCTAGGACCAAATATTCAGCAGGTAAGAAACTATCATTGCCCAATTTTAGCACTGCTGGCTCGAGGCTCTGCTGGCTTGGCCCCTCTCCTCTTTAATATCTAGATTAGTGATAGTGTGATGGAGAAAGGTAGGCCTTTTCCACCTTGAATGCGGAGCGAAACAATATTTAATCCCATAGGCTTTTAGGGTGGGGCGCGGACCATCTACAGAGAATTTCTCTCCTGAATAGCCTTTTGCTGAACTAAAATCATGTGTTTTGGGACTAATATCAGTGGCCACTTGTGAACAGTTCCGCTTATTTGAAAGTTCTAGTTGACAATAAGCAAACCTTGGATTTCCTAGTTACTGCGAACACTCATATTATTATTGCTACTTTGGCATCAGACCTGACAAGATGCAACTGGCAGTGTGGGGTTAAACTCTGTCTTACTCTATTTAAGTCATTCAAAATGCATCAGCAGTGAAGGTCCTTCTTCTCATGATCTAAGGGGCAGTCTTGTGTTTGCGTCTCATGAATGTTGACACTGCTGAATTGGAAGGCTTTGTTTGATTGCAAATTGTAACAGAGGAAGACCATCCCTTTTGAAACTTGTCTATGTGAAAGTTATATAAAATTAGGTTTCGGTGACGAGGTTAGTCCTTTGGTAAATTAGGAAGATCAGGTTGCTTGAGCTTCCCCTGAAACCTTTTTCACACCAATTAGTGAAGTGCAAGAGAGGGGCCATGAAAGGCTGGGTGGGTGCAATGCTCCATAATTATAATGCGCATCTTGGCCGTCTTGATTTAAGAGAATCATTTTTAAGGGAGGAGGGAAGTAGGGAGTTGAAGGATCCACAAATACATATTACCAGGCTTCAAAGTACAAAGACAAGGTTTTAATGAAGCTCTGGTAATGATCTCTGTGGCATCTATAAAGTTGGAAGGTCTCTTGTTTTCAACTTCCTTAAAATATGTGAAATAAGGTTGGTTTCTCTGGTCAGACTTATTTAGATTCTGATTGCTCAATCTGTGTATTTTGAGAAAATGTATTTAAGTAATCATATTTTCTTTTCTTGATCTGAGGATGTGATTAGCCATAGACAGTGTTGTTCATTTTTGCAGGTGGTTTGTGCCCAAACCTCCACGCTTTGAAAAATTGTTCACAGTACTCTGACTATGGTTCTGTGAGCCACTGGGAATCAGTGGATTTCTTCAATTTAAAAAAAAAGTGTGGCACTCACATTTTGCGTTCTCTCTAGTCGGAAGATGTCTTTCTTTACTCCTACAGAGTAAGACAGCACAGCCCGAGTTAGCGCTTTCTTTGTCACAGGATTGATTCTCTCTGATATCCATAAAGAGTGGAATATCCCCACAGAACATACTTTTACAAAATATATTATATGACAAAACAAATAAAGAATGAAAGCGTGCCCCCAAAGCGGCAACATTTTTAGTGTCACATTTTTAAATGTCCTAGCCAACCAAATTAAACCTGCCTGCGACTGATACTGAAGACAGCCTTTCAACTCGCAGCACACATCTTGTCAGAAATATCATAGAAATTCAGTCCAAAGACGACAGTGAACTGATCGACCTCCTGCTCACAGCGGCTGTTAAAACTATCCTAGCAAACTGGAAAGACACAGGGAAGGCAACCTTTAAAAGTTGGCTCAATTGGATCACCTTCCTAAGAGGGGCGGACAACATAACATCAAAACACTCATCCAACCCCACCCCAAAGGGCGAGATGTGGCACTCCTTGGTATTTCTTGTTTTTTATAGGGGGAGAAATCATGCAACAAATACCGGGAAACACCCATCGCATCGGGGTCAAAACATCGCGGTGCTATCGCACCGCGACTTTCACATCGCATCGTCGTTCACATCGCATGCTTTTAGTACGCATGCTACGACGGCGCGATGTCATTAACATCGCATGCAATTTCAACGCATGCGATGTTAATGGCATATTACAACGCTGTGTTAATGGCTGTCAAGAGGCTTGCCAATAAAAAAACGTCATTAATGCCAAACTTCAGCAAAGCTTCGCTTTTCCTTGTAAAAATGACAGGGCTGATTATAATAAAAGAGGCTTGCCAATAAAAAAAACGTCAGTCTGTCACATGAAACTTCGGCAAAGCTCCGCTGATTCTAATAAAAGAGGCTTGTGAAAATGATCGTAACACCATTCAAAATAAAAGAGGCTTGTGAAAATGATCGTAACACCATTCAAAATAAAAGAGGCTTGTGAAAATGATCGTAACACCATTCAAAATAAAAGAGGCTTGTGAAAATGATCACCATTCAAAACGTGCTTTTCCTTTTAAAAATGACAGGGCTGATGTACAGGGCTTCGGCAAAACTTCGCTGATTGTAATAAAAGAGGCTTGTGAAAATGAGCGTAACACCATTCAAAACGGGGTATTCCTTGTAAAAATGCAGCTAAATGACCGTAACAACATTCAAAAATCGAAATGCAGACTGTCACATGCCATTAAAAAAAAAAAAGTCAGTCTGTCACATGTCACATGCCATTAAAAAATGCAGGGGCTATGTAGGTATTATTTTATATAGATGGATGAATGCATGAATGATGCATGTATGAGTGCTGGGTGGCTGGGTGGGTGGGTGTTTGTGTGGGGGGGCTGGGGGATGGATGGATGGATGGATGCATGTATGGGTGCTGGGGGATGGATGAATGGATGGCGGATGGATGAATGGATGGCTGTCTGGATGGATGGATGGGTGTATGGGTGATATGTGTGTGCTGAGTGGGTGGGTGGATGGATGGATGAATGGATGGCGGATGTGTGAATGGATGGCTGTCTGGATGGATGGATGGGTGTATGGGTGATATGGGTGTGGTGGGTGGATGGATGGATGAATGGATGGCTTTCTGGATGGATGGATGGGTGGATGGGTGGATGGTTGCATGTATGAGTGCTGGGTGGGTGGGTGGATGGATGGATGAATGGATGGCGGATGGATGAATGGATGGCTGTCTGGATGGATGGAAGGATGGATGTATGGGTGATATGTGTGTGGTGAGTGGGTGGGTGGATGGATGGATGAATGGATGCTCGGACGGGATTAATGGATGGATGGATGAATCGATGGGTGGGTGGATGATGGCGGACCGTATGGTGGATGGATGCATGGATGGGTGGGGGGGTTAATGGATGGATGAATGGATGGATGGATGAATGGATGGATGGTTGATGGCGGACCGTATGGTGGATGGATGCATGGATGGGTGGTGGGTGGGTGGATGGATGGATGAATGGATGATGGCGTACCGCCTCATCTAAATGCATCCTAAGAGATTTTAAAAAGTACGCCACGAACAGCAGACAAGTGGCACATTACAAATCCTATAGAACTAGCCTATATTACAAAGTACTGGAAAAGCCAATTGGCCTTGCCTGGTTGCTGTTTAAGCTCTGCCAACACTTTTGCGGCTGCGGCCTAGAGTGCAGGTACGAGCGGAGGGGCCTTGTGGGGGTATTCCGAAGGACGAGAGCCGTGATCAGTCACCTGCTGACCTTGCACCCAGCTCTGCACACAACCCAGGGCCCAGCCCAGACCCACCCAATGTGAACACCCAGAAACAGCAAGACTAATGCCGCAGGGCCGGGATCCAGCTTCATATGGTGGATGCCAAAGTAGAGGTATCTACTGTGCAATGTATACTTCGCTACTATGGGGCTTTGGTGTACAAGGCAGTGGAATAACCCCCTCGACCTATAGCTGATTATAGACTGGTTTAGCACACCCATCTACCACCACCAGCTATACAGTCGTATGCACAAAATATTGCTTCGAAAAATGGCACTATAGTAAATACCAAAAACAATATTATATATGCGTCCCCCTTTTAAAATGCTTAGGAAAACGCCCAATTACTTTCGGATGGAATACCTGCTATTGTAAGAAAAAGCTGGAGGGTATAATTCATGGTGAAATTGTAAATGTTTGCTGGCTACAAGATAAGTGAAGTGCCTTGACTAGCTTCGTGTAAGGCCTCGTCACCATTCTTGGCAATCGAACCCGTGACTTGCAGAGTACACACGCACAGACTGTTCAGCAATGGTGCCGTCTGCACGGTGGAAGAAATGACTCACCCATGGCCTTCACTGGATCACTGTGACCCACACAGCTGCCGGCGGTCTGAAAGGCTCGGTGTTAGCCAGAAAGTTCTTCGCTGGACACCGTATAGGGGAAGTTGTTGTAACTTTAAGTCAATAATGCCTTTACACTGTCATACATCAATGTCTCTTTATTTCTAAAAAATATTGTATTTTACTTGCAATGCATGGATTGAGAAATGTACACTCACGGAAACGGGCTAACATATATTTCAGAATTATACAAAACGGAAACGCAACAAAATGCGCCTTTCCTAAAAACAGAACAGAAACGGGCTGAGACACAACTTGCGGAAAAGTGTGGGTGGGTGCTGGATGGATGCATGGCTGGGTGTATGGCTGGATGGATGCATGAATGCGGAAAAGCCACGCAGCGCTACTTCACAGCCTAGATATGTTATAATGGCGCAGATGTCAGATTTAAAAAAACAGTCGCTATCACTACTGGGTTGGATGGATGGATGAACGGATGGCGGATGTCAGGGTGGATGGATGCATGAATGAAGGATGGGTGGAAGGATGTGTGTGTGGTGAGTGGGTGGGTGGATGGATGGATGAATGGATGGATGGATGGATGGATGGATGCATGAATGGGTGGATGAATGGATGGTGGATGGATGAATGGATGCATGGATGGGTGTATGGGTGGATGGATGCATGGATAGGTGAATGGATGAATGGATGCATGGATAGGCGCTGGGTGGATGGCTGGAAGGATGCATGGATGCGGAACAGTAAGCCTGTAAGTGTCCATTTATGAATGATGATTCGGACACAATGCTGTGATGTGCCAATGCACTCCAGCGTCACTCTTCTTTGCGGCCTCCTGTTTCATTCCTTCAGCCAATAGCTCACTTCCTCTCCAGGCTGAGAAGCACCGGTAAAGTACAGTGTAAGTACGCTTCTTTAATTAATGTTCCTTCCTTCGTACCCGTTGCACGATGCTAACAATGCTTGTTCTGTTTGGTGGTGGGAATGTTCGTTTCATGCATTTTAAGAGCATGAACGTGTTTGTAAAGTTAAGGGGGAGCATCAATATTCATCTTAGTCTTTTGCGCAATTGCATGCGTTTGGAAGATTCTTTTTTAAATATCGGCATGCATGGCGATGTGCCTCGCTTTGTGAGGGAAAAATAAGAGTTTTAATACACTCGGAAGAGGCGAGCGTGTGCTGCCTGTCGTGTTTGGCGCAGGTTGTATAATATAAGGCTCTTCATGAGAGTCCTCACTAGCCCCCCAAAACAGGAGGATGGAAAAAGATCTTGTTGGGGGCATAATTAAGCTGACTCCTCCTCCCCCTCTTCTGTTTCCTCGCTCTTCAATATTGCATGTTTTTTCATAGCTGTAAGGAGGAAGTACTGGATCATATATTTTCCTACTTGCGCGTGGAGTGTTCATTTCTAAAGTATGTGTGTTTTTCAACCTCTAGTATGCATATTTTTTGTTTTGTTTTATGGAAGAGGAGTGTGGTGGAGATGTGCAAGAAGCGCTCAGTAGCTTTTCCCTGGGTCGTGTGCACTACTCACTGAAAGTCTACCTTACTTGACACCCTCTTTATGGGGGACGGTGGAAAGTCGGTCTGGGGTCTGTTATCTGTCTTTTTCCGCGTTCTTCTGATTAATGTATTTTCCTCCAAAACAGGAAGATAACAGAATCCGCTTTTGCCCACGCGTGTCAAAATTCTCATTGTGACATTTCACAGTTTCTATCTACATTGGCGCCTGCTTTCATGTCACTTAAGCGCTTGTTCTTTTATACACTATATTTTGTTTTAGGGCAGTGTAACGGGATGCAGTCATTACGATCATTATTAGATCCTTTCATAGCTGCATGCAACCCACGCTTTTGGCTGCAAAGATTTTAACGTGTGGGTCAAACATCGCGTTGTCACGTCGCGCGATGTAAAGTCGCCGATGTGAAACGCTAACCAATTACATGCCCCCATTTGCGCCGCAACAACTTGCGATGACAAAATTGCCGATGTGACTGCCGTTGCGATGTGATTGCCGCGATGACAACTCCCGCGCTATCTTTGTTTCCGATGGATCGTCATACAACCACAAATACCAGGTTAGAATATGAAAAGGCGTCTTCAAAATCCGGAAAATCCGTATTTCTTTAACACACTGAAGTGTTTCAATTTAATTCATCAGATTTTGTGAACGTTATCGATATTGAAGCTGGGAGACAAGGTTCGAGTCTGGGGGAGGCTCAAATACCCTGTGATTCTGGGCAAATCACAATCTCCCCGTGCGTAGAAATGAATGTGTCTGTCTGTGATGCAACTGGTGCTCGTGTAAAGAGAGTTCTGTGACACCTTCGGGTCGAGTTCGCGCTATATAAAACTTCAAAGAAAAAACACATTACAAAATCCGTATTTCTTTATTACACAGTGTTTCAACTTAATACAACAGATGTTGTGAGCTTTATTTATTAATAGTGTAAGTTTTTAAACCTCAATTCAGTAACATTCCTGCGCCTGACCCCTGCCCTCCTGACAAAGGCACCAGTGCTTAACTTGTGCTGTTTGTTGACAGTGAGGGCACTGTTTTTTTGCGATCGGTGCTCATTTTACTATTGTCGCGTGCGCCCGTATGGATCTAGTCCTGTAAACGTGGAAATGTCCCATGGCTGCATTTCCTTTCACCAAAGACGCCAATGCCCTGTGTTGAATACACAGCGCCTATGCCCATTAGGCTGCTGCTGAGCTTAGTAGGGTGTGTTGTCATGCGGCATGGGCACAGACAGTACAAGAAAGTATTGTGGAAATCTCAAATAGAACTTTTGACCAACTATAAATTTACTCCTGTACCTGAGTCTACAGATTAACTATGTCAAGTCGATTCTACAACCTGTTAAATTAATCAGTATCGTTGAACAACAATAAACACAATCCTGGCAAGAGTGTCAGGCTGTCCTCTATACAATCACCAAAGATTCAAACTGTGGAAAAGAGACTTCCCGCTACACACACTAATAGTGTACAGGTTTATCAAACAGACCCAACATTTTTTTGTCATCACTGTAGCTGTGGTTTAGCAGCGTGTTCAATTGAAAAGGCATTTTTTGATTTGCTTATAGGTGTTGCCTCCATGCAGAGACAGCTAAGGTTTGCCCTACCAAATTTTGTGCAGTGTCATACAGGAGAGAAAAAGCTAACAGGGGGATAAAAAAGTTTCCAATTGTAGTTGTCCTATATAATTTTGCTAGTGTTTACAGCAGTAATTACTGAACGGATTTATGCCAAATTTAGCACAAAGGTAGAATTTTACTAAAAAAGTGTACTTTAATAGGTTTGGTGTAAATCTGTTCAGTAGTTTTTAAGATATGTGTTTAAAAAAAGGAGCTGGCTCACCTTCAGGGGGTTAACACTTTTGTATATCTCTGGCATTTAAAGTTGTGATTCAGTGATTTGTGACGCCTGTCGATCACATTTCAATTTTTTGACAATGTGATTTGTTGGAGAAGAACTTTTGGAAATCATTAATTTATTCCGATCTGCAAATAGTTTTCAACAGCTATAGGAAGGTGCCATGACAGGTGTCCCAAACCAAGGCAGTGTTGCAGATGATCCAGAGTTGTGGAAAACTTGAGTAACAGACCAGGAAAAAATTGAGAAACAGTCCGTGATTTGCAAGGCAAAACGCAATTGCACAAGATGTTATTTTACGTAGTGGATTTGCCTGTAAGCTGTAGGTTGGGATCTGGTTCAACAACTGCCGCCAACTGTTGAGTTGCTTGTATTAACTAAACATTTTTGTTTATTTTGTAAATTTAGGCTTCACACAAAGTCAGGTAAAAAGTCTCATGAGGTCTTCTCTTCCACTTCAAGCTTGTGGAATCACCTTCGAATTTCAGAGCCCGGTCGAAGACTTTAGCGCCAGTACCCTTGTTTTAAACAAAAAAGAGAACTAAGTATCCCTTCTTTCAGGGGCCAAAATAGATGAGATCTTACAACTGTCACCTTGTGCTTTCTTTTCTATACATTGCCACGTTGTTCTTTTCTCTCCCTTTTCTTTTTTTAGTAGGTAGGATTTACTCTTGTTTTCCTGGGGGGGGGGACTGTTCCATTTTCCAACTCCCTAGTATTCAGGGTGGAATTCTTTTTATATGCCAGGAGGGAATTTTCTCTCTAAAAGCTAAGGTTTAGCTTGTTGGTGTTCCTCTGCTGAAACCACAACTTCCCTTCTAGGTCCCATCCTCCCATGGACCCAAAAGGCCTGTGCCACTCATCTGGTCATCCATGACTCTCCCATGGACTGTATGGTACAGAGGGGCCGATTATGATTGCGGTTTTTCCGCATCCTCCGGGCCGGCGGAAGCCACCGCTGGCCCGGAGGATGCGGAAAAACCGCCGCGGACCCACCAAAGACCCACCGCCACATTAGGATGGCTGGTGGGTCCTGGTTTCCGTCCGCAGCTTTTCCGCCGCGGTTGGCTTACAACCGCGGCGGAAAAGCTCTAATATGGTGGCGGTGTCTCTCAGACACCGTCCGCCATATTAGGAAGGGCTTTAAAAAATGCTTTTCCGCGGCGGGTTTTCCGCCGTGGAAGAGCATGTGTAACTTCACTGCGGGGGCCCGTTGCGGGCCCCCTAGGTGAAGGGGGGGTGGGGGGTGCACATGGGGGGTACCTATGGTACCCCCTCTGCATTTGTATGCAGTAATCGGCAGGCACCGCACGGTGCCTGCCACTTACTGCATACAAATGCAATGTATGCATTTTTACCATTGCGGCGGATGCAGCTTGAAGCTGCACCCGCCGCAATGGTAAAAATAGAGGATGTGACCGCCAGGGTGGCGGTCACATTCTAATTGCACAGGAGGGAACTCCGCAGGCCATGCGGAGGTTCCCTCCTACTCTATGGTGGCGGACGGACTCAGGTCCGTCCACCATCATAATCGGCCCCAGAATCTCCTGGGGAAGTGCCGCCATCGGTCTCTAGTCCTCTCTCGTCCTGCTGTTTGCCTCCTGTTCCCACAGTACTTCTTCTGACAAGGCTCCAGTCATGCCCTCACTTGATTGACATCCATGGGATCCAGTCCAGGTGGTTAAACGTCTTCCTATTCTGAGGATCAGTTCTGTGTTCTCTATCTTCCACTGGTGAGATTCTAAGGGCAAAGAAATCAGGAAAAAATATCCTTATATAGTCTTTCTTTCCTTCCCTCTTTCCTATCCTCTTGACGTTCTTCTCCATGCCTTGCTGGTAGTTTTTCTTCTCTTCCTAATGTTTCCCCTGTTTTAAAATATATGACAGAGCAGTGAGAGCCAAAGGCAAAGAATGGTGGGTTGTGTGAAGCAGGGTTTGAGTGCCCACAGCAAGTGCAGCTGTACGTGGTCATCCAAATCGCTGGTCGGCCTCCTGCGGTGGGTTGGGAACAGGACCTGGTCAGATGTCGCAGGAAGAAAATGAGTCAGGGTTCTGGCTCAAATGGGCAATACAGCTGAAATTCACCAGTTTTGGTATGCAGCGCAGACAATGCACACAGTAACCTTCGCATTGAACATAAGAATCTTATACCACACGGGGCGTGGCCAAGCACGGACAGAGCTGGCTGCATAGCGAGTGAGCTCCGCAGTCAGTGAGCCCGCTCGACGATCCTGCCTGACAATCCTGCTGTACAGTGTGCCTCCCCGGGTGACAGAGGAACAGCGGTGCCGAGTCCGCCTGCCCCGGAGTCTCTGGCGGCCTCCATCGCGACGCGGGGACCAGTCCTGCAGATAGGCCTAATTAATTGCCAAGGGGAACGTTCTGCGAATCAGAATGCCTACCCCTCTGGAGCCCGGCGTGAAACCTGAATGCGCCATTAGCTCGTACCCCATCCTATGCAGGGCTTTGCATTAGTTCCCAACTAAGTGTGTCTCCTGGAGTAACGCCACGCCTGGCAAGTGCCTCTTATGATATTGAAGGACAACACCTCGCTTAATCTTGTCCCCCATCTCATTAACGTTCCAATTCAAAAGCTTGATTTCTCTACCCCTCATCATCCTGGTAAAACCTTCGACAATCCTCTGTAAACTGAGTAACAATCAGATACGATGTGCTGACTAAGTTAACAAACAACCCAACAAATGAGACAAGACGTCCCTCCCAAACCCCCCCCACCCCGCTGCCCTGCCCATTAGGCCTAGAACTGCCCATTGAAACCTGCCTGTCGCCCTGAACATTCAAAAGAAAGAACAATAAAAATTACTTAGGGGGTTGAAGTCCCTGAGCCCCGGTCAGCGCCCTATCCAATACCAAAACATGACAGGAGTTATGTCCACTCGTATAGAAATATAATCCACGGCCTCCATCAATCATATCAGTGACATGTCCCCCTCCACACACACACACACCCCACCCCTCAGAAACCCCCCAAACACCCCACTAGCTGCTTGTTCAGGAAGGCTGAGACCCCGCTCCACCGCCATCTCCTCCATCTGTTTGGGCCCGAGAGCTCCGATACTCGAGTCACTCCAGCACCGCCTCCGGCTGCTCGAAAAACCATGCTCGGCCCTCCGCCTCAACCCTGAGATGGGCAGGGAACAGCATCGAGTACTTCATGCCCCTCTCCCATAGGTCTCGCTTCACGGACGAAAAGGTTTTCCTTTGCTTCTGAACTCGTGTGAAGTCCGGGAAGAAAGAGATAATGGTACTCTCGTAGTTGAGAGGGGCGCTGTCCCTCGAGCTCTGGAGGACAGCATATCTGTCTCGGTAGTTAAGGACCCGGGCCAACATAGGCCGTAGGGGAGCGCCTGGTCTGGGACGGCCGCCCGGGACCCTGTGTGCCCATTCAACAACAAAGAACTTACTGAGGCCCTTCGGTTTCAGGTGGTTAAGGATAAGATCCTCCACAAAGAGGTCAGGGGCCCGCCCTTCCGACTTTTCTGGTACACCTAAGATGCGTAAGTTGTTGCGGCGGAGGCAGCCTTCATAGTCATCCAGTTTGAGGCAGATATCCGCCCGGGAGTCTCGCAATTCTTTTACCTCCATTTGCAGCTGGGAGACATCATCCACCAGGCTGGAAGTAGTGAGCTCAACCTGCTTTACCTTCTCATTTAGCTTCCCCATGTCCGCACGGATCAACGTGATATCGATAGCCATGGAGTCCATCTTGTGTTCGAGCGAGGCTTTGACCCCCGTTATCGCGTCCATGACATCTTTAAGAGACCGTTCAGGTTCTTCCCCAGACAGGGTCCCCTTCGACGAGTCTTCGGAAAGCCTCCCCTTTTGTGCATCTTTGGAGATCGTGTATCAGTCCAACTTATTTGCCTGGACCAATTTTGGGCCCTTGGCCCCAGCCCCTTTCACCCGCTCCATCCTTCAAGCAACAGCACCAAGACAGGGGCCAGTCACCGGAGCCAGACCACTAGAACGCCCAGTGCCACACTACAAAGTTAGAGCCACCAAAGAGCGTACTGAACTGCCAAAGGCGCCGCTCACAACAACATATAGCTACTCCAAGGGGGGGTACCCCCTACACAGCTCCAAAGGCTCACCCGTCTTCAACTTCAGAGTCAGCAGTGTTCGCCAGTCAGCCCCAGGGCGCCCCGCCATCTTCAGCCAGGAAACTCTGGTGCAGTCATTAAGGGCAGACCGATGCCATTCAGCGCTCGCCCCTGGTACAGAGGCAAGAAATACAAAGGGGAGGCGGGGGGGTCTATCACACACCTCTTCACGGGCAAGATATGAGGACCCTGACCCTCAGCCTCAGCGTTATGGAGAGCTGCAGTTCTTAAGTGCAGGCATGAAGTTAATCACCACAAGGGGCCTCACTCTCTCCCAGCCAATGCCAGCTTTTCATCTCTGCCTCCTTCGTGTGCATTAAAAGGCCCCAGGACCCTCCTTCATTGGTGCGCCGACATTTCCAGGGTCGATGGGGAGGGAGGGGGGAGGAAGGGACGGCTGCTCCGTCGAGCGTGAGGCGCCGCTGACCGCTCCCCCGGGCCCCAAAGTTCCACGCCCAGCCGCAATTCTCTGCCACCGGAACCAGCAAAGTTCACCGATTACTGCCGCCTTCCGTAACCTGCGCTCCCATGCAATAGCGGAGCGCAAGTCCCCACAGCAATGAGCGGAGCCTCTCACCCGCTGTACCTCAGACGATCAAAACGGCAGCAGCCTCCGAGAGCCGGACGGCCAGAAGTGCCCGCACCCGGGACCACTCCTCACCGTGGGCCCCGGCTGAAGGCCTTCACAAGCTTTCTATCTAACTGCTGTCACACACTTGGCTAGGGGGATTTCGGATCACTCGCCACTGTGGGTCCACATGACAATCACTCGGGGTACGACTGGTAAGGTCGCCCCCATTAATCTTGGAATTTTCACAACCCCATAATACGTAAGGACCTCATTAAAGCGTTAGATGATTACTTCCTCCTTAATGTAGGGTCGGTATCCTCCTCGTTGTCCCTCTGGAAGGCCTTCAAAACAGTTATTAGGGGTCAGGCCCTTTCGCTTATAGCGGGCTCAAAGAAAGAAAGGAACAGGGAGTTGGTGGCTCTTGAGACTGAGATTGGGGTGCTTGAGGGGGAGTTGGCAGTAGGAGTCACAGGCCACACTACATCTTTTGAGCCTTAAACAGCATGATTATAAGGCATTGGCAACCGATCGGGCTAAGACGCTAGGCAGGGAACAGCAGGGAAGGCTTTATGACCTGGGTGATAAAGCGGGGAAACTACTTGCCTGGATGGACAAAAAGAACTGGGCTAGTCGCCTGGTCCCTGAGCTCATCACGGAGGAGGGAATTTCGCTTACAGACCCACAGGATATAGTGGACAGGTTTGCAACCCATTTTCAGACTGTTTAAACTGCTGTCTCGGCCCATTCGGAGGATGATTCGCATCTGCTGCTTCCGGATATTCAGCTCCCGCCACTGTGGTGGGCGCATCCTAATGCTAGCCACGGGACCCCCGCCCTTATGGCGGGCGGTCCCTTTCACCGGTAGGATGGCGGGCGGACAAGACGGGCGGACAAAGTTCTCCTTAGTGTGGACCTTTAATAAAGAACAAACCGAAAGTTCTTGCCATTATTTTAATGTGCATGGCATCCTTGTTGCTCAAAAAACACCTTGGCGTCAATCGCTATGTAAAACAACCGTATTTTCTGTTGTAACGATTTGTTTATTGAAACATGGTGCAACTTAATCGCCAGCATATTTATCATGATGTCTTCTTCCTGCTGCCTGCAGCCTACTGAAAAACAACAACAAAGGGGGCTCGCTGAAAAATGCCCAGCTGTACTTCTTTAAATTTTTCAAATTGTCAATCGATAAGCAGTTGTATTAATGGATTGAGAGTAGAATTCTGGTCACAAACCATTGATCAATTACCCACTCCAAATTTGGGGTGGCAACTGATTTGCAAAAGGGAGGTTGTCATCTTTGTACCCTTTCCACATTCGAAATCATGGAGGCAGCGGCAGGGGGAGTAGGCAGTGGTCCTGGGGACTCTTTCCTGCTCTCACTGAAGTGTGTCAAAATGGAAAAAAATGTTTTGGCCATCCCCAGTTCTTTTAAGGATCTTGCACGGCTTTAAAAATAAAAAAAACATATTGCAATACTTTCACTGCGATGGTGGTCTGCTGTCCGTTGCACTTTTTTCTTTTGCTTATGTACTCCACAAGAGTGCATGTGTTTTCCAACTGTCTTCCTCGTGTACTTGTCTCCCCCTTGCACTCAGTGTTGCTTACTGTAGCCTGTGTGGTTCTCCCCACTCCCATGTTGCGCTCGTTCTTGTGTCCTCCCCATCGCTATCTCGCCCATATGTATCTTCCCCATGTGTGCTCCCTGTTTCTCTTTCATCTATTGCTTCTCCTCTCCACCACATCCACTGTGTTCCTTCAGTCACCTGCCCTTTGTGTTACTTCTCCCATCCGCTGCCCCCCTCTGTTGCCTGTTGCTGCTTTACCACACCCCTGTCCTCCATGCTGATTCCATGCCCCTCGACCTTCGTGATCTCCCCCGCCACCAGCACCTTCCTTCACTTCTGCCCATTGGGTTTACTCTCCATCACTTGGGATTTCTTCCTTTCACTTGTGCCCTCCATGTTCCTCCCCACTCACCTATGTTTTAAACAAATCTTTTAGTGCATTTTTTCTTTTTATTGGCTGATCCAAGTCAGACCAACAAATAAAAAGCAGAAATGTGGCTACATCATTTTGTAGGCATGGTAATGCATGGTCCATGTGCCAAAACAATAAGTGGTCAGCCACATCATAGATTTCTTTTCTTATTTAGCCATGCTACACTGCATCTCGAATACTATACAGCATGGCTAAAAACCATTGGCAAAGCCAATAGGTCTCAAAGGCGAGAACTATTAGCTTTGCCAGTGCTTGTTCTTTGCATTCAGCGGCAGTCGACAGAAAGGACTGAGGTCAGGTTGTGGCTCTATGGATCAGGTCAGGTTGTGGCTCTATGGATCAGGTAAGGTTGTTATTAACTTATATTTTACTACGTAGTTTAGGTATGAGGGTAAGGGTTTTATGTTTCTTATGACATATTCAGAGTTTTATATTTAGAAGTAGTTTTTTGAGGTGTATGTCTGTTTATTGGAAAAATAAAGGTGAGCTGTTTTGAGGTCTGTTAGACCTGTCTGGATTTTTTTTTTTTTTTTGTTGATTAATGTTTTCTTTATGAACTGATGATCCTTATTCATCAAAAGAAAAATGGGCATATACCCTTCTGAAGGGGAGGCGTAAACAGGATTTGCTGCGAAGAAGAAGAATATAGTATGAGCTACTGCAAAGTCAGGCCGACCAGCGATGCAGCATAGGCAGATCAGTGAGATAGTAGGTCTCCTGTCGATTCTCAGAGCACTTTTTAACAGAAAGTCCCATGATATGGTTTATGGCTACTTCCGAGTTTTCAGGACTGGGAAGGCACCCCTTGAAGGGCAGTACTCACTCCAGGCAGGATCCAGGTGCAGTATTCAAGATGTTGGAGCTTTTTATGTCCCTACAGCACAGAACAGGAGGTAGTTGCTTTAAATACATTTTACAAATCTTATAGCAGAAGCCCCAAATGGTTAGAACGAAAAAATGACAACCTACTAAAAGTGGTGTTTAAGGAATTGTTGTTTGAAATCCAACTTTACCATTAAAGAGGACTTTAAATTACAATTCTTATGAACCACACATGGCATTTTTACCTGTACGTAGACAAATGTTATAACGTATTAAATGTAGTAAGGTAACTCAATGTTATCCTATGGGAGATTTAGGCATTGCAGTAATGAAAAAGCTAATTAATGAGTTTTTCACTACTAGGACATGTAAAACTTGAAAGTACATGCCCAGCTTTTTAAATACGCTGCACCCTGCCCCAAGGGCTGTCTAGGGCCTACCTTGGAGGTGACTGATATGTATTAAAAAGAAAGATGTAAGTCTGGCAAAAGGGTTATTTCACCAAGTCAAATTGGCAGTTTAAAACTGCACACAGGTTGCAATGGCAGTCCTGAGACATATTTTAAAAGGGTACTTAAGTGGGTGGCACAATAAGTGCTGCAAGCTTACTAGTAGTATTTAAATGACAGGCTCTGGGTATATGCTGTACCACTTTACTAATGTTGAGTAAATTGAATGTGTCCACTTAGGTGTAAGTCAATTTTACCATGTTTCGAGGAGTGAGCACAAGCACTTGCATGGAGTCCTCAGGCCAACAAAAACGAAGTTCAATAAAAAGTAGGGGAGAAAGCAAAATATTTGGGGAAGACCACCCTAGAGGCTGCCAGTTCCAACAGATTTAGACAACCCCTAAAATGGCACGTATAAATAGGTTTGCCTATTCTCACATTTTCCATAATAACTTATGCATATGCGCATGGGAAGTTAACCACACCATACTTGATTAAATACAAGAATGGTTCTGTTGGGTGAGACAAATTGCTTTGTAAAGGCTAATCAAATGCAAGACATACGTATAGAAGCTCTCTGAAACACATTTGAAGTGAAATAATGAATATTCACGCAAAATTAATGATTGATTTCTTAAAATCAGAAAATGATTTGCATTATATTTATATTTGGATTCAAACACGTTACATTGGAATTAATTCATTCAACAATGATATGAGGTATTTTGTAAAAAAACTGTCGAACACAAGTGAAAATCATGTGACAATTTGTGACAAGTGGTCAGTGCTTGAAACAATGTACAGTGAGATACAAAATTCATATATAGAATTATGTACAGGGGTAAAGTTGGTCAGAATCTATTTCACATCCAAGGACACCTAGCATTTATTTCAAGGATCCTGGAGTTTTCTGAACCATTGGTGGGCGTCGACTTTTCGACCCTATTGCGCCCCAGTTGGTAGTCGCGTCGGGTCTTTATCAAGACTGAAGGGGAGGGGGTGGACAGTCTGAAATGGATAAAGAGGTGTTTCAGAGGGCTGCGTGTGCAGAACGTATGTACACTGTGCGTAAAAACTGCACAAGTGCTGTGCAAGTGAGCAGGAATTACTCACGTGAAACTCAGGAGGGGGTTCCTCTGCCTGATCTTGAGCCAGCCGGTCAAGTCTAGAAAGGGAAAGGAATGTCATGTAAAGGGTCCTAACCCAAGGTATCGTAGGCGGAAAGAGGTGAAATGACCGCTCTAACGTTGTGGAATTCATGCACCGAGGACTAAAGGCGTAATTTATATAGGCGTACTTGCAAGATCATGCATTTTGGCTCATGGTAAAATTAGGACCACGGCGTGGGGGTACGCTGACCTTGCAAAAAATGATCATACGTGGACCAGAGCTATTTACCAACCCTTTGTGTATTTCAAAACAGAGTGAAATGTGATCGAAAATGTACTCTCAACGCGCGTGATTAGTGCCAAGTAAATTGCTGAGGCACAGAAGACTGTAAACGGAGGTATAGCCAAGTTTGTGTTAGGCTGAGTGGGCTGCTCGTGAAGGTGCCTACGTGATTCGACGTGGTCCATGATTTGGAATGGGAGAAACTTGGTCGCGTAATTGTGCGTATTAGGCACACCAAACTAATAAAATAGTGAGAAAGGATGTGCGTTGGTGGTGTGCTCTTACCCTGATAATGCGGAAGTGGAGCGAGGTCTCTGCTCTCTGGAAACGACTGAAAATTATGACGATAGCGTGCACGGCTGAAACGTCCGTTGCTAGGCAACTGAGGGGCTGCCGAGGTGAAATTAAACGCCTGCGTGATGACGTGAGTAGAGGGGCGGAGTAACCTCGTAACTAGTGGGCGTGTTAAAGGATCTGTTCGAAACCCGCAAAAACCTCTCGGGGACATTTATAAGAATGAAATGATTATGTATCCATATATCAAGAAATTCATCCGCAATCATTGGTTAAACGATGACAATTAATAAAAATGACAATTAATCACAAGACCACACCAGATGTGAAATGTACACAGTCACAGATGTATAACACAGAATGGGAAACATGGTATTTACAGTATGTGCATAAGTCCTGATTTACATGTCTATACACTAAATTCATGATTGATTTATGGAACATGCACGAGTGGAAGGATCTGTTTATAATACGCCAAAACGTGCAGAGACACTTGTAAACATAAATGGGTCATATATTCATTTACCAAGAATTAGTTACGCAAAAATTGGTTGAAGAATGACAGTTAATGACATGATCACACTAGATGTGAACAGTTAAATCATACACAGCCACATATGTATAACACAAGATGGAAATTATATAAAGTGGACATGGTATTTACAGTATATTCAAAAGTCCAGATTCATGAGTATGTACATTAAAATCATGATTAATTTGGAGAACAAGCACGGGTAGCGCATATTGCCCTTGTTTGGAAATGCTAGTACTGTGATACTTGGGCAAAATGAGCTAAGCGATGGACAGTGATTGGAGGAGAAAGGTTCAAACGCGCTAGTGGCTATTACAGGAGGCCCATCTGTTTTTAATTCTCCTCATGTTCGTTAAGGCTTGCTTCCACAGAATTCAATATATGTATCCATTTGCACTCCTTTCTGTTCAGTGCAGCAAACAAGGAGCCTCCCCTGGGGTTAATATTGATTTTGAGAAAATCACAGTATCACAGTACTAGCATTTCCAAACAAGGGCAATATGCGCTACCTGTGCTTGTTCTCCAAATTAATCATGATTTTAATGTACATACTCATGAATCTGGACTTTTGAATATACTGTAAATACCATGTCCACTTTATATAATTTCCATCTTGTGTTATACATATGTGGCTGTGTATGATTTAACTGTTCACATCTAGTGTGATCATGTCATTAACTGTCATTCTTCAACCAATTTTTGCGTAACTAATTCTTGGTAAATGAATATATGACCCATTTATGTTTACAAGTGTCTCTGCACGTTTTGGCGTATTATAAACAGATCCTTCCACTCGTGCATGTTCCCTAAATCAAGCATGAATTTAGTGTATAGACATGTAAATCAGGACTTATACACATACTGTAAATACCATGTTTCCCATTCTGTGTTATACATCTGTGACTGTGTACATTTCACATCTGGTGTGGTCTTGTGATTAATTGTCATTTTTATTAATTGTCATCGTTTAACCAATGATTGCGGATGAATTTCTTGATATATGGATACATAATCATTTCATTCTTATAAATGTCCCCGAGAGGTTTTTGCGGGTTTCGAACAGATCCTTTTACACGCCCACTAGTTACGAAGTTACTCCGCCCCTCTACTCACATCATCACGCAGGCGTTTAATTTCACCTCGGCCGCCCCTCAGTTGCCTAGCAATGGACGTTTCAGCCGTGTACGCTATCGTCATTATTTTCAGTCGTTTCCAGAGAGCGGAGACCTCGCTCCACTTCCGCATTATCAGGGTAAGAGCACACCACCAACGCGCGTCCTTTCTCACTATTTTATTAGTTTGGTGTGCCTAATACGCACAATTACGTGACCGAGTTTCTCCCATTCCAAATCATGGACCACGTCGAATCACGTAGGCACCTTCACGAGCAGCCCACTCAGCCTAACACAAACTTGGCTATACCTCCGTTTACAGTCTTCTGTGCCTCAGCAATTTACTTGGCACTAATCACGCGCGTTTAGAGTACATTTTCGATCACATTGCACTCTGTTTTGAAATACACAAAGGGTTGGTAAATAGCTCTGGTCCACGTATGATCATTTTTTGCAAGCGCGGCGTACCCCCACGCCTTGGTCCTAATTTTACCACGAGCCAAAATGCATGATCTTGCAAGTACGCCTATATAAATTACGCCTTTAGTCCTCGGTGCATGAATTCCACAACGTTAGAGCGGTCATTTCACCTCTTTCCGCCTACGATACCTTGGGTTAGGACCCTTTACATGACATTCCTTTCCCTTTGACCGGCTGGCTCAAGATCAGGCAGAGGAACCCCCTCCTGAGTTTCACGTGAGTAATTCCTGCTCACTTGCACAGCACTTGTGCAGTTTTTATGCACAGTGTACATACGTTCTGCACACGCAGCCCTCTGAAACACCTCTTTATCCATTTCAGACTGTCCACCCCCTCCCCTTCAGTCTTGATAAAGACCCGACGCGACCACCAACTGGGGCGCAATAGGGTCGAAACGTCGACGCCCACCAATGGTTCAGAAAACTCCAGGATCCTTGAAATAAATGCTAGGTGTCCTTGGATGTGAAATAGATTCTGACCAACTTTACCCCTGTACATAATTGTATATATGAATTTTGTATCTCACTGTACATTGTTTCAAGCACTGACCACTTGTCACAAATTGTCACATGATTTTCACTTGTGTTCGACAGTCTTTTTACAAAATACCTCATATCATTGTTGAATGAATTATTTCCAATGTAACTTGTTTGACTCCAAATATAAATATAATGCAAATCATTTTCTGATTTTAAGAAATCAATCATTAATTTTGCGTGAAGATTCATTATTTCACTTCAAATGTGTTTCAGAGAGCTTCTATACGTATGTCTTGCATTTGATTAGCCTTTACAAAGCAATTTGTCTCACCCAACAGAACCATTCTTGTATTTAATCATAATCACCCAGGTTCTGAGGGACACAGGGTAACCCCTTTTTCTTTAAACCACACCATACTTGAAGCACATCTTTAAACCTTACCAACCTACTCCAGCTCCCTATATTTCAAGCAACACTCAATACCCGGTCAACAAGGCTCTCACAATGGACGCCAAGAACCTGATGCAAATTGGAGCACGTTGCAGTGCTATATAAAAACAACATACGTGTAATGTGTTATTATACGTGACTAGAATGTGAAGTTATAAAGAGTGCAAGGTGGGGCTAGAAGTTAAATTTACGTTAGCAACTGAAACTGAATTGTGCATCTTTTTATGGCCAGCTTTAACTAAATCTTGTCTAAATTAATTTCCATAGTTATACTTTTTTCACTAATAATGTTTGACCCATTTAGAGAGTCTGCAGAAGCATGACAGGTGTCATTCATTGTTCCAACTTTAGCACAGATTCTTCCTAGGGTTGCAAACGTTTGTTGCTGGATTTAAATCTGTTCATGTCTTTTTGAGTTAATTGTGATTAAAACAATGATCAATTAACACCAGGCCTGAAAGGGTTAATCTTATGTGTAGCTTTCTTGTTGGGATGTGTGGATTGGTCAGAAAATGAAGGGTCAGATATACAAAGATACTAGTCACAAAACTTTCTGCCAAAGATTAAGGTGATCCCCCATAAGCTTACACCTCTTAGACAAAGCTCAGATTAAGGGTCTAATTATGAGTTTTCGGTCTGTCGACCACTGTTCCGGCGGCCTGACTGTGGAGAGCTCAGCGATCTGATCACCATATTACAAGTTGGGCAGATAGGCTTTGTGAAAACTGCGGCTGAGCTGCCGAGACTACCAGCAAACTGCTGGGTTCACGGTCAGTGAAAGGCAGCCGCCTTAGGACGGTACAGGAGAACTGCTTTGCCGCCCGTATTACTAGTTGCCTTTTCTACGAGCTACCTGCAGCAGTCCGACCGCTTGCTTCAAGGTGGCAGTGACAAAGGAATTTGGGTGCATATTCACCACTTTCTTGTTCATCCAGCCAGAGTCTGACATGGATCCCTTTCTCCAGGTCCCCCCTTCACAGCAGAATCTTTACCCCAAGGATTATGACCCAGTATGCAGCAATCTACAGGTGAGTCCCTTTCATACCATATACCCATTGTCAGGACTGCCCACATTTGGACCGACTCCGGCAATGGGTAGATGGTATTATTCCACATGTATCATGCATATGAGTGCATCCAAAACATATGCAGTCGGAATGCACACAACAATATATTTGGAAAAAGTACTCACCACTGCCGCAAGATCTCTGCATCCACACCGCCGGCACAGTGGGCAACTCGTAATACAGCGGTCTTTAGATTGCTAGCGCGGTTCTCGGGCGGTCGAACCGCCAAACGCGTAATAAGCCCCTAAGTCACTATGTGCTGATATTCCCCTTACATGCATTATTCCCATATACCCACACAGATTAAAATTGTTTATTAAGTCATGCAGGAAAGGTGAGTATAGTAAATATAATTTATCACAGATTAAGATTAAAGATTAAAAAATCATAAGCATAAGTACAGTAATGCAGTTTTGTGATAATTGAAGTCAAAAGTTGCCCCTTCGTTTTCTTTCCTTTATCATTATTTTTTTTTCATTTTGATGGATGTTCCTGTGTGAGAAGCAACCAACACTTATCACCCACTAATGGCATGCAGGCCTGGGTTTTTTTCAAGGCTGCAGAAGTATATTTATGTATAATAAAGAAACAGACATAGAAATGTAAGACAAAGATTGAAAATATTATATGCTAAAGTTCACTGATTAACCAGATTTTGAGTGGGCATACCAAACTGATGCCCTGGTGCCATTCTTGTAGGGACAGTCAATGCAACACTTCAAACTTGAAAAAGAAATTAAGGAATTGATTTAACTATGGTAACGTGGTGCTAGTGTGATGCACTTGTGAAAGTCCGGAGAAAGCCATGTTTGGATGTAGAAATGAAGGAAATCAGATAATTCTGAGAACATGTTATGAGTAGAACACACAGTTTTACATAATATTGTAAAAGGTATTTGATGAAAGGCAGGGAGTATGGCATAATGGTCATGATTGATGTATTAACCGGAAAAATAAAAGTCGATCATCTTGAAAATGGAAGTCAGGTGAAGGAAGAAAGATTTCCCCAATCAAAAAGAGTCTGTTGCTGGGATTCTGCTCATACACAGAACTGTGCACAGAGACCGAGGACCTCATTGAATTGTGGTGTACCAAAAAACTCACCTCAGTACCTAGAACCCCTAACCGACTAGCATCCGTGTCTCATTAGCTCTCCGTCCTATAGATGACCTACCAATGATTAGACAACCCAGAACATGCAACTTAGGTTACTCTCAGGAATGGTGGGAATCAAGAACACTCTTTCCTTTGTTATTCTCATACCAGTCCAAAACGTGAGTAAATAGAGACACGGAAAAGTTTAAAATGTTTATTTTAACGACATACTCTAAGATGCAGTATTTTTGCTAACATAAGCAGGCATATGATTAAAAATAATATGATCAGCATTGTTACAATTCCATCAAACACAAAGGGAGAAATCATATTATAATGATAGTGGAAACTGGTCCTATAGTGCCTTATATACCACCCTCCCCTGCTAGGAACTAGGTTTTATAATAATAATAGAAGGTTTCTTAGGCTTGAATGGGGAACCCCATACCTCCAAGATCAGCAGGAGTGAATCACATCAGGATCAGCAAAGCTCTCTCTCTCTCCGGAAAATTATTTTCTCCAATTGCCCTAATCATGAATGCAGTGCAATATTAAAGGCTCTAGAATTTCAGTTAGCTGTAGCTGTGTGCATGTTGTGTCTAGAGCATGGGCCGATCAGCCCGAATAATAGCTAACATTGTTATGGTAACCTTAGAGGCTTCTGCACGCACTGTACAGACCAAGATCGCAATGTAAGTCTAGGAATGTTAAAAGTAAGCCGTTTTCATGTGAAGAAATACAAGCAGTCTAACTTACAACAACAGTTACCTGCAGTGTTGTGTGCATAAGCCGCAAAAAGGCAAAATGGCGTTTAAACTTCCAATAAGCTTATCCTAACGTAGCAATGTGTGAAAGCAGGGCCCTGCCTTCACTACACCCTCCCCTGATCGGAACACATACAAGAAGGGAGGCAGTTTAGGAACGCAGAGTTCAAGTTCGAGTGAGACAGAATCAATTGGGAGTAATAAGTTCAGAATAGCCATGCAAAATTGAAAAAAACAATAAGGGAGAGTATACTACCCAACCTTAAAAAGGAAAAAAACAGTAAAAAAACATTTGAGCATAGGCCTCGGTGAAGATGAACAAATGCCAAATCAATCCAACAGCATATAGGCACAGTACGTTGCAACTGCCTCCAAGAGGAAGTCATTATTATCATCAGAAAATATCCAATTAAAAAACGTGAAGGAACATACATGTTCTTCGACAGCCGGAGCCTCTAGCAGCATCGGAGGACAACTTGGGTGTTCTTCGAGATAACTGCGTGCCAGAAAGTTTTGGGCTGCAGCCCATATGTTCCAATTGCCTAGGACTCTCTGTGCCGCCGCACAGGCCGTAATCCCGATACCAGAACAGTCTAACTCATGAACAGCTAAGGGACTCGTCAGTAGATCATAATCCGGATTAGGTGACACCTTATTGCAGAGACGCAAATCCAGAGCCCATTCAAAACATTGTTATGGTAACCTTAGAGGCTTCTGCACGCACTGTACAGACCAAGATCGCAATGTAAGTCTAGGAATGTTAAAAGTCTATCTATATGGCCCCTCTGGCGGCGGTAGCGGAGGCTTTTGGTGCCCAGATCATATCCTACGCTGATGAAACCCAGCTCCTGTTTACTTGCAGGAAGGGTGAGGCTTTTAATGGTGCCAGAATCAAAGACTGCCTCAGTTCGGTCTTTGCTTGGTTTCAACGGCATAGCCTAAAATGCAACTCGGACAAGTCTGAGTTGCTTTTTTTTGGGTGTGCTCCTGATCCGTGCTGGAAATCGTGGTGGCCCCAGGACATGTTTCCTCCTGAGAAAGTGTCAACGCAAGTCAAGAATCTTGGTGTGATATGCGATGACGATCTCTCTTTTAGATCCCAGATTATTGGGCTATCGGGGAAATGCTTTGGCATCTTGAAGATGCTTAGAAAATTTCTCCCGATGTTATCCCTACAATACAAAAAAATCGTTGTTCAGGCGTTGATCGGATCGCGACTCGACTACGCAAACGCCTTGTATCTGGGACTGCCGAAATACTTGTTGGCCAGACTACAAATAGTGCAGAACTCGGCGGCAAGAGCCATCTTCGGCCTTCCACGCAGAGCTAGAGCATCTGATTTGCTCAAAAAGTTGCACTGGCTGCCCATCTCGAAAAGAATCGTCTTTAAGATTCTTACTTTGGCGTTTAAGGCCCTTCATTCTGTGGGCCCTAATTATATCAGGAAGCGAATGGCTTTCTATGTGCCCAGGAGGACGCTGCGGTCGGCCACATCGGCCACGATCGCTGTCCCGCCTATTAGACGCGCCCGGATGGGAGGACGGTCCTTCCGCTATCTGGCGGCCCACCACTGGAATGAGCTCCCTGTCTCCCTTCGGAAATCCAATAGCCTCCTCTCCTTTAGAAAGGAGTTGAAGACTTGGCTCTTTTCTGCTTGACTTCTTGGACCACTGTGAGCTGCTGTCTGGCGTTTTTCGGTTTCAGGTCTCTTTGCCAAAGCGCCGGGACACCCTATGGGGTAGCCGTGCGCTATAGAAAAGATCGCACATAACATAACATAACATAACAAAACAGCAATCCAGGCAATGGAAAACAGGTTGCACACATGTAAAGTAGGAAAACCGGAAAGACAATCCATAGGCTACACCCAAGGTGGCCAGAGGTATTTTTTCATAGTATTCAAGCATCCAGTTGCGAAGCTGGAGCAGCCGGGAAATGTTGTCTTGTGACACAGACTGTGCAGCCATTTTTGAGCAAGCAAATTTACAGCAGTACACCGGCAGCCAAAGCGAGAATTAACGGTAAACCGCCGAAGAGGCTGAAAAAATAGAATGAAAAAATGCTGGTATCACACCAAATATAGTTTGGAATGAAGTCACAAGGCCAGAGCTTACTACTGTAAAAAAATGAACCACGCCTGTGGTCGATGATGCATTGAATATAGTGTGAATCAAAGTGCCGATATGCAGTGGGAGATCAGTATTTAAAAGCGCATAAACTTCGGTGCGGGTGTTTGCCACGTGAAGGACAAATGTTTCACGGGATGAAGTAAGGGCAACTTCTTTCTGTGACAATAGAGTCCTTATTCGACTCATCTTGTTGAACTCTGCTTTCAAGGTCGGAATGGAAGGCCAGATGGACACATCGAGCTTCCCATGCGGAGGCAGGAAAAGCACATTCTTACAGCAGACTACACGTTGGGAGATGGTTACAATGTATAGAATCCCTGCCAGCATACCGCAGCAATCTTCATTATTTAAAAGTAAATAGCTACCGTTAGCTAGCAACGTGAAAGTTGGTGTTATTGCTGGGATAGGATTACCCTTTAAAATGCAGGCTAAGTTCGGAGCTAGCATGTTACACGAGCTGTGCAATTGTATGTTCTTGAAAACTAGTGAGTGATCAGGTGTAGAAGTGCACTCTTCGTCCTTTAAATAAACCTCTTTACCCTCCCTCAGGCATCTATAAGTAAATGGTAGTGACCAAACTTCATGGAGATAGGCGCTTCCCAATGGTTCATATCTGCCTATGCCATAATGTTTCATGCATGAACTGAATTTAAATAGGGGGAAAGGCAGTGTTATTAACCAATGAATGAGCCATACAGCTGAATTACTTTCGGCAACAGAAAAAGGTACAGGTTCCATCTTTTCAATATGCAACAGTGAATATGCAGCATCCTTCATAGACATAAACTGCTGTTTTTCAGTCAAATTAAACAGTAAAAATAGATACGATTTATTCATGTAGTCCCAAGGCACTTTCTCAGATTTTAAGGTTTGCAAAGTCCAAGCAAACTGCATATTGGAACGTAATTGATTTTGTCCATGGTACAAAACAGACACTTCATCCTGCACAATATCAACAACAGATGAAACAATATTATCCAATGTGTAAATTCGGTACGAAAGGATATTAATGCTATTATCAACAACTGCAAGCACTTTTTCTAAATTGGCTTGATCAATAGCTCTTAATCTAGACGCAGCTTCAATTTGAGACAGTTTCCAAACTTCGTTGTAAACAGCATATACCCATCTTTTTGACCTGCCTCCAACAGGGCATTTAAAAAAGTCATTCAAATTCTCATCGTCAGACAATTTGGACAAATTAAGCTTAATTGGCGCTAAGGTGGAATGTTTGAGCCAGTTCTGACACAATTTGCCTACTGAATAGATAGTCACAGAATGGGAGCTTTCAAAACGGGGATCCACCCTAACCTGTGTATAGCCAGGGCCAGACCCAAAAAACGATGTTGGCATGAATCTGAACTTTTTTGCCATAACAACCAACCTTGGGAACCCAAGCTGGAAATATTAAAGGAGGAATTTGTTAATAGGGACTGCATTTCATCAATAGACATGATCTGTTTGATTTTCCCATCCGGGATAAGCACCTAGATCTGGAATGGTTGGAGCTTTCATTTTATTAGAAGTAGCCAATCCATGTGAAATAGTCGAGTTCAAAAACAACATATGGTTCAGGGATGAGACATGCACGATGCAAAGCCTCAGTGCCTTGCACTTGCCAGCGTTTAGAACCCCAAACAGATTTAAGATCAATAGTATCTTTCCACAGCTCATAGCCCCCTCTAGCTAATTGATCCATAAAGGACTTCGAATATAGTAATTTAGTGTGGGTCAGTCTAACTTTGGAAGAGGACTTCTCAGTCATCTTAAAATAAAAGGTGTCAGGATTGGATTGATTAAAATCTGTAAAATAAGTAAACTTGTTTAAAAGAGTTTTTGAGGGGGGCGTGGCCAAGATGGCGGGCTGAGAGGACGCACTGTCCGTGAGCTCCCGTGATCCTGGGCCCTTGAACCGCTGAGCATCGCTGATCTCCCCCCGATCGAGCGGAGTTCGGAGCCGGAGGCGGAGGAGCACTTAGCGGCGCCGCTCGGAGCTCCGTGCGGCCCCGCAGTTGCAGAGGCGGAGCGCCGGAGCGAGCCCGGAGTGAGTGACGGCCGGGGAGCCGGCCGGGCACTGGAGGAGCCGGGATCGCCGCCTGACGCAGCTGCGAGGGGGCGGATTCAGCGGCCCGCCGACGGCCTGGAGGAGGCGGACGGCCCCCGCACAGGCCCCCAGTGAGTTCCGGTGGCGAGAGAAGTAAACGGAGCCCGTGGCGCTCAGGCCTGAGTGCATCGGGGGAGGTGCCGGCGAGGGGTCGCTACACCGGACCGAGGGCCGGGCCGGCCGTTGGGCCTAAAACTGCACGCTTTCCCCCTGCCCTCCATGAGAAGTTTCACACGGGAGGAGAGAGAGGGTGAGCGTCCCTCCAGGTGCACCTGAGCATAGCGCTGCTTCCAGGGACAAAGCTGCCGGTCATCACCCCGGACCCTGTCCATAGCGGTCGTGTGCACAGAGCCCGGGAGCTGCGAGGTGGTTCGGCGTCGGGGTCGCGGCCGGAAGTGGGCCTTTGGCTGCTTGTCCTCCTCCCGGACCACCGGCGCTCAGCTCCTGGGGCGGGGACGGCCCTAATAACCCCTTCGAGACCACGGGATGGCCCTGGGCCTCACACCTGGGGGACAACGGAAACTTGGAGGGGGGCCGGCCTGTGGCGCCACTCGCTTTCAAGCCGAGGGGTACAGCTTTACCGCGGCCCAGGTGGGCTGGGACGGGACCCCATCTCCTGTTGGTACGGCGCTGCCGAAGAGTCGGAGGGGCTGTGTGACCGGCCCGAAGACGCATTTGAGGGGCTGACCGTGCCTTGGTCGACCCGCCCCGAGGTGTTGATCGACCGCCGCGTGAACTCGCCCCTCGGCCCGCGATTGCCCCCCTCGAGTCGGCGCTCTTGGTGTCCTGGGAGCCCGCAGACAGGAGTGAGACTTCGCAGCGACACCCGTTGGTGTGACATTGGACTTCGACCCCGCAGGGAGTTTCGCCTCCTGGAACTGTAGCAAGCTGCACAGCTCCCACTGGGTGCCTTGCCTCTTAAGGCGCCTCCCCGCCCACACAATGTCCAGTAACAGAGGGGGCAAGAAGGGAGACCGCACTTTTCCGGAAATGCTGGGCAGGGGTACCCAGAGACAGGATAGAAGCCAGCCAGCCCCGAGCCCTTCAAACAGCTCCCGAGGAGCGGAGGGAGGGGAGCCTCCGGTAACCAGGTCTTTCTTGGAGTCGCTGTTCAGCTCCCTCAGAGAGGATTTCCAAACGCTAAAGCAGGAGGTAGCCGGAGAAGTCCGGGAGGTGCGAAGAGAGGTCGACTCCCTTGGCGAACGAGTGGCTACTGTGGAGGACGCCGGCCACTCCCGTGACGAGGAGATCGCGCACACTCCAGCGGATCCAGAACACCTCAGCACGACTCATCCTGGACATCCCCCGCCGCAGCCACATCTCACATAAAGTGGCAGAACAGAAAGGGAGGCTCTTAGCTTACAGGGTTAAGTTGGGGGGTCTGGTGTTTACCATTGGCTCGATATATGGTCCCAACGAACATCAGGAACGGTTCCTTCACTCGGCCTTGGTGGATATCGCGACCACCCCAGATAGGCACATAATCATAGGAGGGGACCTGAATATGGTCTTCGATTCGTCCTTGGATAGATCGGCGCAGCGACACCCACAGACGGGGGAGATCTCGCGGACGGGCAAGTCCCAACTGGACGACCTCGATCTACATGATCTTTGACGCCGCCTCCATCCTACCACCCGGGACTACTCCTATTACTCGCACGCCCATAAGACCTACGCGAGACTGGACCACCTTCTGGTCACGGGACCGGTCTGTGACCTGGCCTTTGCCTCGGAAATGGGGGTTCTTTCGCTGTCGGACCATGCCCCAGTCGCGGGCAGTTTCCGGCTACCACCAATGTCTCCCTCACGTGGGGTATGGCGCCTCAGGGACACTCTTCTGCACAAGAAGGCGGTGGTGAACCACATACGGGACGCAATTCGCGAATACCGGACGCACAATGATAATGCTGACACCACCCGGGCGACACAGTGGGCGGCGCTGAAGGCGGTGCTTCGAGGTGAATTCATTGCCATCTCCTCGGCGGAGAATAGAGCGCGGCAACAAAAGAGGGACGAACTCACCAGCAAGGTGCGTGAGCTGGAACAGGTACATCAAAGAACGGGGGCTCCCAGAGTCTGGAAGCAACTGAAGGCCGCAAGAAAACTCCTGTCAGCATTAGACATGGACAGGGCGGAATACGCTGCGTTACGCTTGAAACATGCGTACTATACGGGCGGCGATAGGTGTGGCCGACTCCTGGCGAACAAGCTTCGAGTAGCGCATCAAAGACACTTGGTGAAAGAGCTATCGGTCTCCCCGGGGGTGACAGCCACGGAGGATAGCCAGATAGCGGAGGGATTCCGTCGGTTCTACGCCGAACTGTATGCGGGTGAGCCCCCTTCGGCACAGGCGGAGGCAGAGTATCTGGCCTCGGTGGACCTTCCCTCCCTCACCGCGGAACAGGCGGAACATCTGGAACGAGACGTTCGAGTTGAGGAGGTGATTACAGCCATCTCCAGGCTCAAACACGGGAAGGCTCCGGGCCCTGACGGTTACACGTCCCTTTTTTATAAAACGTTTTGCCCTGAGCTGGCGCCTCTCCTTATGCGCCTCTTTAACTCATTCTCCGTGCCTGGGGCTATCCCCCCGGATCTGCATCAAGCAACGGTGTCGGTTATCCCCAAGCCGGGGAAGGACCGGACTCAGTGCGGCTCCTACAGGCCGATTTCTCTTTTGAACGTCTGGCACCTCATCTGCCGGGGCTGGTTGACCCGGACCAGGCAGGGTTTATCCCCGGGAGGCAAACAGTGGACAATACCAAGAGAATAGTTCATATTCTGGAGAAGGCCTCCCGAATCCCCGGGGAGAGGATGCTGCTAGCGGTCGACGCGGAGAAGGCCTTCGACCGGGTACATTGGCCATACTTGGAGAAGGTTCTGTCGAAGGTGGGTATAGGGGAGAAATTTCGCACCCTGGTATTCAACTGCTACAGATTTCCATCTGCGGTGGTGCGGGTGAATGGCTGCAGCTCTCAGAAGTTCCCGATAGAGCGGGGCACCAGACAAGGGTGCCCATTATCACCGCTGCTCTTTGCTCTCTATATGGAGCCCTTTGCCCAAAGGATACGCCAACATCCGAATGCGACCGGCATACGGATGGGGAGGTATACGCACACCATTAGCCTCTACGCTGACGATATTATATTTACGCTAGCTGACCCAAAAAGGGCACTCCCAGCTTGTATCGCTGAGCTGGAGGATTTCGCCGCTGTCGCAGGCTTCAGGATGAATATGGGGAAATCGGCGGCCCTTGACGTCTCGTTGACTGCCGCCACAAGAACCGAATTGCAGAGCCTCTTCCCCATGCACTGGTCCAGGGACCTGGTGCCATACCTGGGCATACTATTGGCACCTACCCTACCTGCTATGGTGACCGCCAACTACACGGCCTTAGGTAAGAAAATTAAAGAGGAGCTAGCCCGATGGAACAAGGGAACACTGTCTTGGCTGGGCAGAATGGCCGCTGTGAAGATGACTCTCCTGCCACAGGTGCTATATCTCTTCCGAGCTCTGCCGCTCCAGCCCCCGCAAGGATGGATCCGGCAGACTCAAGCGGACCTTGCGCGCTTCGTCTGGCAGGGCCGCAAGCCCAGACTCAAGAGAGCCTTATCCACTCTGGCCCCTGAGGCGGGGGGACTGGGCATACCGGATCTTCACAAGTATTTCCAAGCGGCACAACTACGATATCTCGTGGAGTGGAGCAGGTGGGAGTCAGATAAGCACTGGCTTTTTCAGGACCAGGCGGTCGCGGGCCGGACCTTGCAAGAGATGCCCTTCCTGCCCAGGGCTCACCGTCCCCCCAACCTGTATGCGTCCTTCATCACGCGAGTTCCGTTGCGAGTGTGGGACGCCACTAATGTCGCGCATGATCTCACTACCTTCTCCTCGCCGTTCACGCCCTTGGTTGGGAACCCAGATTTTCATCCCGGGATGGAGCCCGGAGCTTTCGCACGCTGGTGGACTGCAAGATGCACTGCGCGGTTCCATGTCTACGCACCGAACGGCGTCATCTCGTTTCAAGATCTCAGGCGAGACTACCATCTGCCCGAGACCGAAAGGATGTGATACATGCAAGTGCGTCATTGGGCGCTCCAGCCGGAGGTGCGCGACTCGGCGGACAGGAACCTCAAGCCATATGAGAAGTGGCTCGTGACGCGCACCTCGGACTCAAAACTCATCTCGGACCTATATAAGCTCCTGCAGCCTTCCTCCTTTCATATTTATAATCCGGGACGGGAACGCTGGGAACGAGAACTGGGGAGGGCTCTTAGTCACACAGAATGGGACCACATTTCCTACCGGGCACGACATTCCGCGTACTATACCGGACTCACTGAAACATTCACTAAGATCTCCACATACAGGTATTATACACCGGAGAGACTGCATGAAATGAACCATAACATTGTGAACACATGTTGGCGGGATTGTGGGCAGATAGGCACACTTACACATGTTCTATGGGACTGCCCCCTATTGTGCCTCTATTGGAAAGAGGTCTTGGATGAGATTGATTCACGCTTTGACATTGAACTGCCTTGCTTCCCCGCATATGTCCTGTTGGGCTTGCCCAACGGGCTGATGTACCCTTTGAAATCTCGCAGGGGTAGGCAGATAGCGATTGCACTGGGCTCTGCTGTCCAGAACATACTCATTCACTGGCGCACCACCACACTCCCCTCCACCACCGGTTGGTTGCACAGGCTGTGGCATGTCCTGGGGATGGAGAAGTTGTCGCTTATGGTGGCGGGAGAGATGGAACAGTTTAATGATCTATGGCAGCCGTTCCACTCCTTACTTGTAACGGAATTTAGAGAACTTACATGCCCCCGATATCTCCGATTGTTGAGATTAACATCACCGGCGGCTCCAACTGGCCAATGAGTCTGGGATTGCGGTCAGATGTGAGGGGAGGGCGAACTGCGTGGGTGGCACGGGAGGGCGACTCTGGCACGGTACGAGGGGAGGGTGGGAAGGGATCCGGAGGGAGGGGGAGGGGGAGGAGTTCGGAATGGGGTTGTTTGTTCTTGAAGTTGTTGTTGCCGCATGCGCACCCAGCACTATGCTCTGATGGACATCACGATAGCAGAGCCTTGCACGCTGGTTGCGCTCCTGCATAGCGGCACCATGGCACTAATCCATTGAGACAACTGTTTTCATTTGTTTGTACTGTCTTCCAAAATAAAATGCTTTAAACCTAAAAGAGTTTTGGAGCTGCCTTCAAGCGGTGCTGGACAATGTTCCCATTGTGTATAATTAACCACATTTCTAAATGTGTTTGCTTTATGCAAAAAATGATTACCATAGTGTTGGTAGCAGAATAAGTCTGCATAATTAGCCAAATTTAAGTAAAATCTTCAGCATCAAAGCAGCATGATATTTCAAATCAGAAAAAAAGCCTCTACGGCTTGGACATCCCAATCGTCAGAGCGTATGTTTTGTTTTACAACATCCCCCATTGAAACATGAAGTATATTGGGGACATTTATAACCTCTGTAGGGCATTGTATCTGAAATTTGACAGCATCCCACACAATCCCATCTAATACAGGCCAAGCCATGATGTTTTCAAAAGTCTGGTCCCTCTTCATTCTGTGAGATGAGGAGTGGCGTGGCAAAGTACCATCAATTAACCGAATTGTAGGTCTTTCGTTAACATAATGTACATTAACAAGACGGAAAAATACACCGGCAAATCCAACTGACATGAATAAAAAAATTGAAAAAAGCACCAGCCAAATGTAAGTCCAAGGGGGTATCAAAAAATGTCTTTTAAACCAAACAGCAAAAATAGAAACTTTTGATGAGGAAATGTGTCAAATGAAAAACATGACTGATTAACAGCGTCTGTGAGTACACCAGGCAACAACACATCTGTGGGGTAAGTATACTCAGCATCATCAAGGGGATCACCAGCCGGTGGATTCAATAAAGGATTAGTAACTGTATGCATCTCGATGGCAATGTCAGGCCTATTGGTACTCGCCGGAGCCAAAACAGAATTTCTCAGCATCGCTGAACAAGAGACCGGTGGAGTCATACTTAGAAGAATCGGCCACTCGCTGTACTTTGACATTGTCAATGGAGATGTACCTGTTTTCCTTGCAACCAGGAAGTGGAGGTAAAATGAATGTTCTTGTACCCTGCACGCCAAGCACAGGAACTCGTGCATGATATGAGAGGCCGACCTCCTTTTTGTTCTCCACCTTCTCACGGACCAGGTCACCAACTCGGGGTAGCCAGCCAACTACCGGAATGTGAAGAGTAGCATCAGTTGTGGAGGGCAAATGTTCCTTTGCAAGACCATCACAAGTCTTTTGTAGGTTTTGTAATACAGCAGAATGGTCATCTACGTCAAAGGGTGCGGCAGACGCCGCCATGTTCTAGACCCTCAAGGTCGGGAACAAACATTCTGATGCCAAAGAGCATTTCATATGGGGTCCGCCCACCCAGAGCCCTTCTAGGGAGATTATTAAGTGCACGTTGAACGCTATACAGATGGGTCATTCAGTTCCTGCCAGTACCTAAAACCATAGCTGTCAAGCATTGCTTTAAGTCACAGTTCTTTCGCTCCACAACACTATTGCCCTCAGGCCTGAATGGAGACGGACATTTGACCTGCACCCCCAATGAACTCATAGCATCCTTGTATGCCTTAGAGGCGAACGCTGGACCTTGGTCTGAATGAAGGGTGCCACATGCAAAAATTCCCACAAAGACACGCAAATCCCTTATGACAGTTCGAGCATCTGCACTACGTTGTGGCCAGAGCCAAATAAAGCGTGTGCACGAATCCACTGCAACTAAGATGTACTTGTACGCAATATCAGAGGAGAAAGAACCGCAGTGATCTAACTAAACACACCCATCAAAGAAGTGTGGCTCAATGGTTAGAGCGGCAGACCCTGATGCAGAGGTCTAGCCCGGGACCAGGGTTCAATTCCCCGCCTCGGCGGGTCTTGGGCTCAAAAATTCCACGGACCTGATAATTCTCGCCTTGGTGCCTATTCCAATCATGGAGTCCCACTCTGCAACTCTGGGCAGTAGCTTGCTTAATCTCCACAATGGCCCCCACAATGCTAAGGATGCCTGGCCTCCACCTTGGGGGTGCCCAGGAGTGGACACCTCACAGGGAAAGCCAGGAAGGGTTCCACAGCGGTATTCGTACAAGCGCCTTGAGACCCTTGCGGGTGAGTAGTGCGCTATACAAGTATCAATTTACAATTTTTTACAATTTACCCAAGTGGTTTATTAGATATGTAGAAGTGTGTTTGTTGTGGCAGTGCAGCAGTTGAAGGTTTGATCTGCTGGCAAATGTCACAATGAAGGACATAGTCACATGTCTGTTTGTGCAGTCCGCGCCACCAGTAACGCTGCTGCAAGATAGAGACAGTCGCTGAAACGCCGGCATGAGCCGAGTCCATGCCCTCGTGAGCGGCTGTTATCAAGGAAAGTCTGCGGTCCGCGTTGGGAATCAACCCGTCACCAACGTCGTTAATTCTCACATAGGGAACTTTATCATGACTTAAGTGATATTTAGAAGGAAAACCTCTAGGGTAATTACCTCCCTTCTCTGTTGCAGTCATGGCTGCCAAGATGTCATCATCAATCTTACTTCTGGAACGTGTAACTGCTGCTACCACATATGTCGCTACTGCTGTCTTTGCCGCTTCATCAGCAAGACAGTTGTCAACAGCATGTACTCCTATGCACTGGTGACCAAGAGTATGAATTACAAACACGAGGGGCAGACGTTCTTTAAGCTCTGCCACTCGGACCCATAGCATTTTGTCTTTGATTGTGCTACCTTTGGAATCACAATATTCATTCTGAGTCCAAAAGAATAAATTTTCATTGTAAGACTGAACACAGCAATGCGAGTCACTTAAGATAAGAGTAGTCACACAAGGATCACCGTACTCCAGTGCAAGCACCAGAGCATGAAACTATGCCAACTGGATGGTACAGTCCCCTAATGTCTGTGTATGCACGACATCTGACTTGAACTCTCCATTTACCATGGTACCCACCACTACAGAGCAGGCTGCTGAATAAGCATGCTTTGAAGCCGTTGCCGGTTACGCCGAACCGTCAGTATAAATGATACAATGGAAATCCTCCAGCGGGCGCAAGGATAAAGGAGCTGGATAAACAAAATCATACTGCAAGTACTCCTGAGTTTGCAAAGAGGAATCAAAAATAAACGTGAAATCCGGAGACCTCAAGGATGTGGCCCTTTGTATCCAACGTGAATGCAAAGCTTTGAAATTTGGTACACTGGCCTTTGTCACTGCCTCCAGGGCAGGATACAGTGTAACAACCAACATGCCTTTCCCCTGCGACAGTGCTCTCTCTTTCAGAATCGCCATCTGCACTGCAGTCAAAACTTTCTCGACTGAGGAAAAGCGCATTTCAGCAGATGTGTACAGATGTGACTTGAAAGCAATAGGGAATGTGTCTCCTTCATTAAAAGTCAGGTACGTGAAACCCTCCGCCCCAGGCACAATTCTTATTACCAGGTTGGTGTGGTTGTCAAGAGTCAGTAAGTATTTAGATTCAAGAAGATCAGACTGCAAAGAAGGCAGTATAGCTGAATGTTCTGGCAGCCAGCAAAATTTGGTAAAAGTAGGTTGTATCAAAGCATATAGAGGCTTGATACGCTGGGCATAATCGGGAATATAAGTATGCCCAAAGTTAAAAAACCCAGCAAAGATTATAGTTTTTTCAGAACTGACAGAGCGCACAACTGTGCGCATTTCTCCAGGAAATGAGGTGCTAAACCTCGACTTTCATTGTTGAGCTCATAGCCCAGGAACAACACTGTGTACTCTGCAATGTGCGACTTTGCAAAGTAAAATTTGTAACCGAAGTCTGCGAACATACAAATGATGCAGTCAACGCGACACAAATGCGGCCATAATTCGTCGTCTGTGAGATAAATATCATCAACATACGAGCATGCATCAGGGTCGAGTCTCTCTGAAAGAGAGACAATGCGAGCGGCAAAGAAGCCTGGGCTATTTTTGTAGCCCTTGGCTAAACTGATATTGTTTGCACCCAAAAGGAAAAGCTGTCCATTGACTACTAATAGCGGACAGGTTATGGCTAAAAAAGCCATTGGATATGTCAAGCCTGGTCTTAAAATGTTTTCTCACTAGACTATCCACAAGGGCAGAACTGATCCAGTTCAGTCCAGTTCACTGATCCAATCTGATCCAATCTGATCCAATCTGATCCAATCCACCCCACCCCTCCACCCCAAAGGGGTGGAGGGGTGGGGTGGATTGGTTAAAAAAATCACTTACCTCCGGCCGGCCGCTTCCCCTCCTATGTCCACTTCCGGGCTTCTTGGGTATGAGGCAGGAAGCAGAAAGCACAAGGGCTTTCAGGCTCCCTGCAGCCAATCACAACGCTGCAATTCAGCATTGTGAATGGTCTGAGTGCCGTTACACGGCGCTCAGCCAAGGGCTGGAGGGGTAGGCATGTTCTCTACGTAGGCTGTAATGCAGCATGCATGGAGAACACTGTATGGGCGCATGACTCGTTTGGACGGCCTGAGAGGACCAGCCAAACACTCATGCTAACATAGGGAGTGCAAACCACTTCTCCCCCTGCTCTGAGAGCAGCCCACCCCACAAAGACGCCACAATAGGGAAAACTAGAATAATAATAACCTTGAGTTATTTTCATTATTTTTTTCCTTTTTTAAAACTGTAAAAAGCAGTGGGCCAAGCTCCTCCACCTTAGTGAAGGAAGCGCCACTGTATTCAAAGTGAACGCTTTGATTGAAAAAACTTTTTCTATTCCTAAAGACACTTGAGGTTTAGAGTAGTGTCTTAGTCATAGTCATAGTCAAAGATTTTTATTGAGCGCAGCTTTTCACCGTGAGGTCTCAAGGCGCTTGCAGCCATATCGGTTAATCCTAAGAAAGCATCAGCCGAAGAAAGCGCAGAAAAGAGTAAATCCAAGAGGGGGGTCTACTTAGAAAACAACCAGGTTTTTAAAGCCTTACGAAATTGCTTGTGTTCAGAGATTAAGAGAAGGTGAGGAGGCAGTTTGTTCCAAAGAAGAGGCACCAGATAAGAAAAGGAGCGCTCACCATACCGAACGGTGCGGACACGTGGTTGGACCAACAGTGATTTGCTACTAGATCTCAGGGATCTCATAGGGATATACCAGTTCAGTTTATCCTGAAGATATCTGGGCCCTTTCTTTTGAAGAGATTTATGTGCTATGCTCAGGATCTTAAAATGGCTCCTCTGACGAACAGGAAGCCAGTGAAGCTTCCTCAGGCAAGGCACAGATGCAGTTCTGGGCGGGAGGTCTAAAACCAATCTAGCAGCCGTGTTCTGAAGAGTCTGTAGTTTTGCCAGAATATCTTCGTGTAGCCCATAGTACATAGCGTTACCATAATCAAGATGGCTAATGATCAGGCCTTGGACCAATGGTTTTCTGGCTTCTATAGGGAGCCATCCAAAGATCTTCCTAAGACTGCGCATAATTCCATAACATGTCCCTGTCAATTTAGTGATATGATCTTTCATGGACAAGGTGCTGTCAATGATAATTCCCAAATTCCGAACCGCTGGCTTCAGGACAGGACACTCCCCCAATTCAGAGGGCCACCACTCGTGGGTCCAACACTTCTCCACCCTACCAAACAGAATTATCTCAGTCTTGCTGGCGTTCAACTGGAGTTTGTTATTTCTCATCCAGTTGCTCAACTCAATCATACAATCCTTGAAACGAGAACGAGTGTAGACGGGATCCACGCCGCATGTGATAAGCAGCTGGGTATCGTCGGCATACGACACGTTTCCAAAGCCGTGAGAGTTGATTATTTTAGCCAGCAGTGTTAGGTAAAGATTAAAGAGAAGCGGACTCAAGATCGATCCTTGAGGTACTCCGATTGTAACAGGACGCCCACTGGAGACCAGAGAACCAACACGAATGGAAGAGAGGCGATCAGTCAGGTAGTTATCAATCCAGCCTAAGGCCCCCCCTCTGACACCTATCTCCCACAGACTATGTTTAAGGATGCTGTGGGAGATGCTGTCAAATACGGCGGAGAGGTCCAGGAGGATAAGAATGGTTGAATCGCCTCAATCCACCGCAAGCCTAATGTTATCCATAATCTCCACAACAGCTATTTCCATGCTATGAGCAGCACGGAAACCAGACTGAGAGGGATCCAGGACTCCACGCGACTCTATGTGATCAGCTAGGCGTTTGTTCACTAGATGTTCCAACACTTTCCCAAAAAAGGGAAGCAGAGATATCGGCCGATAGTGGGATGGTAAGAAGGGGTCGTCCGAAGGCTTCTTAAGGATTGGTTTTACTTGGGCGTGTTTCCAATTTTTTGGCACAACCGCTTGTTCAAGGGAAGAGTTATAAATAGCAGTGAGGGAGTTGGCTAACAGCGGCAAAATAGTAGCACAGCGGCGAGGTGGAAAAGGGTCCAAAGGAGAACCAGATTTTATTTTTCTTAAGGCCTCCAGTGTTTCGGTGACTGTGATCGGATCGAATTCGGTCAAATAGAGAGATTCATTACAATCCGATAAAGATAGTGGGGGGCTCCGGCTGTGCTCTAGCTCGATAATTCTCGTTCCGGTGCCTACTCGACTCACAGGTTCACACTCTGCGACTCTGGGCAATAGCTTGCTTAATCTCCACTACGGCCCCTCGCGGCGGGATGCCTGGCTTTCACCTTGTGGATACCCTGCTGGGGTTATCTCACAGGGGAATACCAGGACGGGTTCCCAAGGCAAGCGCCTTGATGCCTTCGGGTGATACGTGCGCTATATAAATCGCAATACATACATAGTCCCTGGTCTGTCTTAGGAAAAGAAGAGTAAATTGATTTTATTCTCAAAAAACCTCAGACACTGATTCAACCCAATTTTGGGAAGGATTAAAAAGAGCCTGTTCAGCACGTGGGGAAGTAAATTCTTTAAGTATCTAATACAGTTCTTTAATGGAACTGGCTGAATTGTTTATGCGTTGGGTTAAGTATGCCTTCTTGGCCATTTTAATGTTCTTTGTATAACATGAGTGGAGCATTTTATACTTAACTCTATCTTCTTCCGATTTGGGTTTCCGCCAATTACGTTCGGCTGCTCGGCTGGCTTGTTTATCAATTCGTAGGGCGGCGGTAAACCATGGGCAGGCCACTGATTTAGCTTTGACATTCCTTTCCGGAATGATAACATCTAAGGTATGGACAATGGTATATTCAAAATCAATCACCCTTTGCTCTAAGGAAAGAGACAGATTCTGTGATGGCTTAAAATGGGAATTGAAAGCTTCAGATGTAAGTTTGCGCCATTGACGAATCGGCACTATTTCCCCATTAGTCAAGGCGACTGAAACCTGGCAAGGGAGGTTAAATTTTATCAAATGGTGGTCAGTCCTGATCATGGGAAGGGGATCTTCATAACTCACTTTGGTGGAACTTGTGAAAATTAAATCCAGAGTATTGCCTGCTAGATGCGTCGGGCCTTTTACTCTCTGGATTAAACCAAGACTCTCCATTGTCTTTATTAAATGCCCGGTTTCAGGATCAGAGGAGCATTCACCATGGTAATTAAAATCTCCAAGCAGAATAAAATTATCCGTAGCCAAAACGTGTGAGACTATTGTTTCTAATAGAAAATTGACAAATCCTGTCTTAAGGCCAGGTGGTCTATAAACCAAGGCAGCTCTCCAGTTTTCAGTACAAGAAATTTTAATACTAACCATCATAATCTCTGCTACGGGACTTAAAAAGGATTCTAATTGCTTGATCTCAATGGGGGCCTTAGCCGCAATGGCTATGCCACCACCTCTCCGTCCTTTCCTATCCAACCTAGTTAAAATATGACCCGGAGGAAAGTCGGAAGCAATATCAGATGAAGATTGGCTGTGAAGCCAAGTTTCTGTAAAGAAACATAGGTCAGGTTTCTCAGATTCAAGTAAGTCCCAAACCTCAGAGACAAGTTTAGGTATCGACCGTGCATTGAGGTAAAAAGCGGTTGTAGCCTCGTCTTTCCTTTGATCGCCCCTATCCGAGGTAGTGTTTGCCCTGGATGCAGGGTCCACATTTAACTCATTTTTAACAGATCCTGATGAGAAACCATCTAGTGTTCCCTGCTGGGAGGACAGATAAGGGTATACTTGCAACTCGCTTACTGGGGTAATTAACGCTGGGCGCACTGTCCTGCCAGTATTCAGGAGTTTTAAATCAGCACTAGTATAGTACAACATAATTACAATTACCTGAGTGAAGACCGAATAGATAGAGGCAGGGGTCCTGGCAACAGGCAACGGACAGGCGCAGACAGGCGCAGACATGCTTGCCATTGGCGCGCGTCCGCGCTGGGAGAGGGTTTAAATGGTGTGGGGGGCGGGTCTCAATGATGACGTTGGCCTATCAAAACAGGAGATAGGTTTCTCCTCGATTCCCTGTCCCTCCGCTCAAACGGCACACGCCGCGGCGGACCGGGGACCGGAATTGCTGGCTTAAACAGGTATGAAAAGCACAGTTTTTGAGCGTAATTAAAAACAGAACAGCATAAAAATAGCGATTCAAATACAGTGATTTTCCAAAATTCCCAGTCCCAAATTCACAACTATCCAGCGCCCTAGCGCAACAGCCTATGCTCGGAAGAACCGATTTTCAGCTGCGCGCGTCCGCGCTGGGAGAGGGTTTAAATGGTGTGGGGGCGGGTCTCAATGATGACGTTGGCCTATCAAAACAGGAGATAGGTTTCTCCTCGATTCCCTGTCCCTCCGCTCAAACGGCACACGCCGCGGCGGACCGGGGACTGGAATTGCTGGCTTAAACAGGTATGAAAAGCACAGTTTTTGAGCGTAATTAAAAACAGAACAGCATAAAAATAGCGATTCAAATACAGTGATTTTCTAAAATTCCCAGTCCCAAATTCACAACTACCCAGCGCCCTAGCGTAAAAGCCTATGCTCGGAAGAACCGATTTTCAGCTGCGCGCGTCCACGCTGGGAGAGGGTTTAAATGGTGTGGGTGGCGGGTCTTAATGATGACGTTGGCATATCAAAACAGGAGATAGGTTTCTCCTCGATTCCCTGTCCCTCCGCTCAAACGGCACATGCCGCGGCAGACCGAGGCCCGGAATTGCTGGCTTAAACAGGTATGAAAAGCACAGTTTTTGAGCGTAATTAAAAACAGAACAGCATAAAAATAGCGATTCAAATACAGTGATTTTCCAAAATTCCCAGTCCCAAATTCACAACTACCCAGCGCCCTAGCGCAACAGCCTATGCTCGGAAGAACCGATTTTCAGCTGCTTAAATGAGTCACTTTAAGTACGAAATGGAGAAATACATGATGCACTTGAGGTAAGGCTTGCGAGGAACTGGGAACCCTAACTCATAGCCTAGTAATTTTTTGTCTGTTCTGAAATAGGCCAGAAGATTTACAGTAGCGGCTTCCGTGACTTTCTATAAGGTACGATAGCCGAACATGAGTAACTGCGTGTCACGCTTGAGGTAACGCACATGCGGTACTGGGAAACTACCCATCGAGTAAACCCAGATGAAGTGCAACTCATTGGTGTTGTGCCGGCTTTGTCTTTTTTGTGTGAATTATTGCAGTGGTTGCAAGTTTTCGTACAATGTGCTCAAACTGAGTAGCCATCTTAGGTGTCCTTTTCCTCCATAGTGATTTCCAAACGGGAAAGAGAATCATATTGAGTTTCTTTTTTTTAACAATTGACTTTTTCATTTTTCAGGATTCTGTGCCCAATCAATTAAACTAAATTACATGGGCACTGCCAGCCCTCTGGTTTCCTGAACCTTGAACCCTGGCACGTCCACCTTGATTGACCGGTAAGCGCATGTATGTGCCCCTGTGCCATTTGTCCACCTTACATGCCACATCATTTATTTCTTCAACTAAATTACTTTGCTTCTCACAGGTTTTACCTTTTCAAATCCCTCTATGACTTGCTTTATTGCTTCTATCAAGGTGTGATCATTCATGTTATGTGAGCTACATCTTTCCTACAAGCTTTTTACCAGGACTCACTATACTCATATATGCTTATCGACTAATTCCTACATCTTAATAGCAAAATTTTTTACAACAACAAACAAATCAACAAAATACTCTTAAATAGAATGTACCTATAAACTACTGTGATAGGTAAGAACTCTTACCATACTGCTGTTTCTAGGGACCACCTATCCCTTTCCTGACCTCCCTTAACAAGGGGCATGAACTATGATGGCCTTCACTCCCATATACATAATAATAAGTTATAGTTTATTAAGCTATATTCACTATGATGACTTGTAGTGAAGGCAGGGCCCTGCTTGCACACATTGCTACGTTAGCATAAGCTTATTAGAAGTTTAAACACCATTTTGCCTTTTCGTGGCTTTTGCACACAACACTGCAGGTAACTGTTGTTGTAAGTTAGACTGCTTGTATTTCTTCACATGAGAACGGCTTGTTTTTAACATCCCTATACTTACATCGCGACCTTAGTCTGTACAGTGCATGCAGAAGCCTCCAAGGTTACCATAACAATGTTAGCTGTTATTCGGGGCTGATCGGCCCACGATCTAGACACAACATGCACACAGCTGCAGCTAATTCTAGCGCCTTTAATATTGCACTGCATGCATGATTATGGCACTTGGAGAAAATCCTTTTCCAGAGAGAGAGAGCTTTGCTGATCCTGATGTGATTCACTCATGCTGATCCTGGAGGTATGGGGTTCCTCATTCAAGTCTAAGAGACCTTCTATTATTATCATAAAACCTAGTTCCTAGCAGGGGAGGGTGGTACACAAGGCACTTATAGGACCTGTTTCCACTATCATTATAATATGATTTCTCCCTTTGTGTTTTATGGAATTGTAACAATGCTGATCATACTATTTTTAATCATACGCCTGCTTATGTTAAAAATACTGCATCTTAGAGCACGTCGTTAAAATAAACATTTTAAACTTTTCCGTGTCTCTATTTACTCATGTTGTGGACTGGTATGAGAATAACAAACGAAAGAGTGTTCTTGATTCCCACCATTCCTGAGAGTAACCTAAGTCGCATGCTCTGGGTTGTCTAATCATTGGTAGGTCTTCTGTAGGACGGAGAGCTAATGAGACACTGATGCTAATCGGTTAGGGGTTCTAGGTAGTGAGGTGAGTTTTTGGTACACCACAATTCACTTAGGTCCTGGGTCTCTGTGCACAGTTCTGTGTATGAGCAGAATCCCCGCAACATCGCGCACCTAACGATGTGGTCTTATATTTGAGACTCTCGAGTAGTGCTTATAACAGTCCACAACACCCTCACTACTGTTTCAGGTTGACAGTGGTGATGGATTAACCTACCTATATGGTCTAAGTATAGGTGTATTCAAGCTTGATGTTTCAAAAAGGTTCTTAATTTGAATTACAACCCATATGTGCTACAATTAAATTTAGATTGTCTTTTCTCTTCTGTGTCCTGATGGGTGATATTGAGATCGCCCCGCATAGCCGGGTGCCAGTCCGCAATCATTTACAGGTGTTTGGAGTACCCTTGGAAGGTATGGCGGTACTTTTTGTGCTGAAGCCGCATACCCATTTGAGCTTTTCTACTCTTGGGTTACCTTTCCTGCAATGAATGCGGATAGTGGTACTTTCATGTTTACACTCCCATGGCTGTGCCTAATGTATATACACCGTATTGGACACAGGAGATTCCGATTACTGCTTGGCAGCAACTAGTTTGGTTTGATGGCACCCTTCCCCACTCAGTAACGGCGGTTCCGTTGGGTCCCTTGTCTATTCCTGGGGCTACTTGGCCAGTTTTGGCCGGGTTCACACCGCATCCGCGTTATCTGACAGTCACTATAGCTGAGTTACGTTTACTCTATGCCTCCCTCGTCGGAGTGCATCGGGCTTTAGTGTAATACATTTCCTGCAACGTCCAGGTGGGGGCACCTAGTGCTGTGGCGCATCCAGTTGGACTGGCCGGGATGAAAATTAGTCCTTTTATGGTGAATTCACTTATGGGCAAGTGCCCCCAAGATAAGGACGATATGACTTTTTGGCTAGCTGAGAAATGTGACCAACTGGAGGCAATATTTCATAATATGACTCCTGTTGAGAAACACAGGATTCTGACCATTAGTTTGCAGAAAGACTTAATGCCAGAGGTAACAGATTGTGAGACCTGGGGTAAAAAATTGGCGGCAGTCTATGCGAAGTGCTTCGGCACAACGTCCATGGCTGTCCTACCCTCCGTGATCAAGCGTGTCCAAGATCAATACAGTCTGGAGGCGGCTGTTGAATTGGAAATGAGACTCGTTGGTGTGTTTGACATAGTTTCCGAGCTCGTCCTTGCTAATGTCAAGGGGGATGCAGTGAACTTTCGGATGTCTAATGCTTTGCGCGATGTCCCCGATGCTGATAAGCCGCTGCAGTTACCGAAAATTATTGCGGAGGCTTATAAGACCATTGGCCGCAATAGTTTAGGTGTTAAGCCTTTAGCTAAAGTAACAGCTCAACCGCAAACTCAGACGGCAAAGTCTGATAAAGACAACCGTCCAGACTTTCCTAAACAAAGTTGGAAGTCCAAAAAACAGGGTAAGCAACAAAAGAAACAAGGGTCGCGTCCTGCATCGCCGATACCTGTGTCTGTATGTATGTCAGATTAGATACTGTGGAATACTAGGAATATTATATATAAATATAATTTTTTTATCCTTACAGTGTTTTTTTCTGAGTGAATAATTCCCTCTCCTTAGATTAATAAATATTTATGAGGATAACCATGCAATGGGGTATGACTTACTATTGAATAAATGTTGTTACAGATAAAACAATAACACTGCATGTTTTCCCATACCCCTCTTCTTGCTTCCTGTTCCCTCACTATAGGAAGATAAACGGCGAACTTCCTTTTCTGAGCTACTAATCATCTAGAACAAGAAAAATATTCCTTACGGAACCAGGATTATAACGGCACCCTCACAAAACCTTCGAGCTACTCTGAACATAACCTCCTACAAAAACATCACTGTTCTTATCCAAGCATCCAATAAGGACTTAGAACATTTGGACAAATACTTTTCCACACTAAAAGCTCACACCTGCACTCAACCCATAGACCACTTGGATCAAACAGATTCCTCTATCTCTCTAGAGCCACAGCAACCAACACCCTTATCTAGAACCCCCAAAAGAAGCAATAGCAACTCACCGCCCTTAGAACTCAACGCACAACCCTCGTCATTGCTTCTAGCCCCAACTCCAGAACCAACTCCCCCCATCAAACCTTCTCTGACCTCCCGTAAAGTTCGCAGCAATGAAGCCGCTGTAGCGAATTGTAAAAAAGCCTCTCACCCATGCCAACCCCACTCATCTACAACTACCACTATCCCAGCCGCTCAAACCTCCTATATAGCGAGCACAGTTATCGAACCTCCCAGCAATCCCAACCCCAGCCCTCCTTGCGCGCTGCTCCTTCCTTCTCTCTCATACCAATTTGAACTAGACACACTCAGAACCCACACAGACATTACATTCCGGAACCTACAAAAGGTTATCTCAGAAATTAAAACTATCTTACAACTCTCAGAAAATTCTCTCTCAAAAATGACCACTTTCAAAAATCATTAGCCTCAAATAATAGCAAGCTAAATACTATCCCACTGCCGCTGTCAAACCGAAAATTCCGTACACTCAAACACCTTAACTACTGAACTGACTCTGAAATCCAAACCTTACTTCTATCATACGAATCAACTCCATGTCCCCTCACCAATAAGGATGAATTCTCTATTCACCCAATCCCGTCAATCCAAATAGAACCTCACAACCAAATCACAGAAAGATAAACAAAAGACCTACTTAACACAAAGGTTCTATCATGGAACATAGCAGGTCTTGCTTCCAAGCTGGACCATCCTGACTGGGGAACCTTCATAGATACACACGAGCTATGTCTCTTTCAAGAGACATGGTCTGCTGCTCCACTATATAGGCAGTGTAGCTTACTCAATCCTAGCCCTGCATGGCCTTAGGGGGAGACCCTTCAGGGGGCCTATGTTTTTGGGCTGCTACTAATCTGGGGTGTACAATTAAGGTCCTTGATACTGGATCTTTGCATATACTCTGTATTCTCCTCTCACTTGACAACCATTTGAAATTGGCTATTTTAAATGTATACTCCCGTCCAGTGAAGTTGGGGCAAACCTCACAGACCCTAGGCTCTTTGTCTTCTTTTCGATTTACTTTACCTGAGTCTGTCCACCTTGTTGTAGGGGGGGACTTCAGTTGCCAATTCGAACCTCTCAATGGTATAAGTTCCAATATCACAAGAAAGAAGACTCTGTCTGGTCAATCCCTGATTGTAATATTTATCCAACAAGGGGGTGGTCCCCCTTTGTTCTTCAGATGACCTCACTTACACTTACTTATTCGCTTAGGGCCTGCATTGGTCGATTCCCTTCAGATAGCCCGGGAAATCCAACTTTTAATAATATAGGACAGGCCTCTACAATCGATTATATTTTGGTTGATGTTGTGAATTGGTCCAAAATCAGGTATTTCACTGTCCAACCATGATGTGAAAGTGACCATAATCCATTAATACTTGAGATGTCCTAGCCACAATTCAGGAAAGACAGGGCCTGTCAATGCAACCCCCCCAAATGTAATTATGAGTGAAGGTGGCAGAAGAGTTTGCTGGGGTTCATTAGCTGCATCAGACGAAAAAATTGCATCTTTGTACACTGATATTATCACGTTTTTAGAGTTTGCTATCTGTGCGATTGAAAATCACCAAGGCCATGAATTTATGCTGTTGATAAATACCAACCACTGGGATATGTTCTCAAAGTTGGCAGACTTTTTCTATAAACACGACAATAATAACAAGCTTGACCCCAAATCGAAACACCCATGGTTTAATAAGGCTTGCAGAGAAGCTAAAAGCACACTGGTACATGGAGTTAAGAATAAAGATGTCCTAGGTACCAGAGCAGCCAGGTCTCATTATAAAAACACCATGTCTGAAGCCAAAGCAACCTGGGAGTACGAAAAATGGGAAGCAATCAAGAAAGCTTTGGACACTAGAGATATGAGAGGCTTTTGTAACCTAGTGAAGACTGGCCACTCCGAAGGCAACTCGGCTATTGCTCCAAATCTAGCGGAAGAAGCCTGGAGATCGTATTTTAAAATGTTATACTCTAGGTCCCTAGATGATACTGTAGCACATGGGTAAGTAGACGTTCTCCAAATCCCCTTAAATATGAATCCACCACCTTGTACACTGCTGGAAGTCACTCTGGCATTGGGCAGGATACTTCCTAATAAGGCACAGGGTCTGGACAGAATCCCTCGAGACCTGTTCAGAACTGAACAGGCTGTCTGAGCACCTTATCTGCAGACCTTTTTTAATGCTATTATCCAAGGTATGGAGCTCCCCTCGACTTGGGCTGGTGCGGAAATTATTCCAATTTTTAAAAAAGGCTCTCCATTAGATCCGGCAAATTATCGGCCTATTAGTCTCATTGATGTAGCTCGTATTCTCCTGGGGCGACTACAATCATGGATGGACGAGTCAAATGTCCTAACCCCTTTACAAGCAGGATTTAGGTATAAAATTTCGACCATAGACCAAATCTTTACAGTGCAATTAATTTACTAGAAAACAGCAACCTTGGAAGGGGGTAGCCATTATCTGACTTTTGTGGACCTTAAGTCCACCTTTGATATGGTCTATCGTGAGCAGTTATGGGGTCTCCTACACGACCTGGGGGTGCCGGTTTACCTTTGCCAGCTTTAAAAGCGCATACATCAAGGCACCTATGCAAGGGTAAGATTTGGCAAGAAAGGAGAATTGACTTTTCCCTTTCCTGTGGAGAAAGGGGTGAGGCAGGGATGCGTGTTAGCGCCAACCCTCTTCTCCCCCTTCCTGAACGGTTTAATTGATACTCTTTTAGCTGTGAAGGACATAGACTCACCAAGGTTAGCAAATAGAAAAATACCAGCCTTAATGTTTGCTGATGACACATTACTTTTGTCTGAATCATCTATGGGCATGCAGAGTGTTTTGGATGAGTTTAGTGCATTCTGTAGGTAAAGGAATCTGGTGATAAATGTTTAAAAAACCAAATATATGGTCTTCCATGCCAAAACTACCAACTACCCACATCCCCAAATGGATGGTAGGCCCCTAGAGAGAGTCCCCATCTTCGACTATTTGGGCATTACATTGAATGATAAAATGGACTGGAGGACACAAATAATGAAGGCCAATTTGAAATTAACGCAGTCAATGGGAGGTATCCTTAAAGGCCATAAAAACTGTTCTCAAAAAGTGATTGGTCCCCCGGCTGAAATTTACAGAATCCAAGCAAAGGGAGCATCCCTATATGGTGCCGAACTTTGGGGTCACTGCCCATCTCACACCTTAATGGTGACTGAGAACACATTCATTAGGCAGTTGTTGGGTCTTCCAAAAAGTACGCCCTTAACTCCATTTAGGATGGATTTGGGTATTGGCCCCATTTCAGATTTAATTGCCTCTCGTCCTCTCCTTTTGTGGCGTCGTATTTGGAGCATGCCAGAGTTAATTAATTGTAGGGAGGAATTGAGGGATGTTATGAGCAAACTGGGGGCTATTAACCTACCATGGCTGTCCTATGTTAGGAGTGTCTGTTTTTCATTGGGGTGTGGTAACTTGTGGTCAAATCCGGAGGAGACCTGTTCCAGTACTTCCAAAAAGACCCTAGTTTTAGCTCTGAAGGAATTTAAACTTGCCCAATTGAATGGAAGTACGATCTCAAGCTCCTTCCCATCAAGATTTCTGGATGCCAAGCAGCAGTATAAACTGGAATTGCCCATGGACAGTATCCAGCCAGGGCAAAAAAATTGTTTCTACAATTTAGGCACTGTATACTTCCGTTACGTGCCTTTACGAACAAATGGAAGGGTGCAACCAAATTAGATTGTCCTGGCCGCTCCGCTTCGGAAGAAACAGAACTCCATGTAATGCTTTTCTGTCCTGCGTACCATAGGTCTAGATCGAAGTGGGTTCTTCAACTATGCAGAAATTTGGGGCTCAGAAACCATATCAAGGTTTTTAGGCTACTTAATTACGAAAAACACTCCCACTATTTGAAGTGGCTACCTCGAAATTCCTCTTTTCAATGTGGTGCATATGTAGAGGAATCCTAAAGGGGAAAGAGATGGGCAAAAGATGCTGCCCTCCAAATGATATCTCTACTACCCTTTGCTGCTATATAGAATTGTGATGACAATAATTGTTGTTTATTTTTCTTGTGTAGGTAACATAATTTTTAATGTTTTTCTTTTTAAAAAATTTTTTTTAACAAGCAGTCTAATTAAATCTGAAAATGTACTGATACTGTTTTTTTATAGTTTTATAATCCTTAAGTAAGACACCCGGGTTTTACTGACAATTTGCACGCCATTATCTTGGGGGTCGGGTAGTTATTTAATGACTGCTAAAGCTGTGGTAAAGATGCAATTTACTCTGTTTATTAAGGAATGGCTGTTTTAATATTTACCCCTAATCGCGACGCCCTTTTCAGTGTAACACTCTCTTATTTTTCATTGATTGTAATATGTATTGTGCTTTTATGGCTGTATAGCTGAAATAAAGTATTTTTGACTGACTGACTGACTTTCCAAATACCCACCACTAAAAGGAAAACTTCCTCGCAGCAAATCAAACCCATACATTGGATTAGTGACACAAAAAACCTTAACTGGAACAATCTAGCTTCCTACTGTGAGAAAGAACTCCTTCCTCCTAATAACTTGTCAGGTGTCAATGAACTTACTGATCACTACAACTCCACGATGACCAAACTATTTGACCACGTAGCCCCTCCAAAACTCAAAAGAATAACGGACAAAGACAAAAACCTGTGGTTCAACGGAGCCCTGAATGAAGAAAGATGTAAACTAAGACTAACTGAACGGAAATTGAGACAACATCCCTCTTCCCATCAATTCAAACTGCTAAGAAAGTCTAGAAACTTCTATAACAAAAGTATTCTAAAATACAAAAAAAGATTTCTTAAGATCGGAACTAGACAATGCCAAAAATAGACTGAAGAAACTCTTCGAAATGTTAAAAAAACAATCAAACAAATTGGCCAAAACAACACTCGTGACTTCAAAATCGCAGCTAAGTAGTGAAGAATTTCCTTTCTTCTTCACAGCTAAAGCCAACTGTCTACAAAACAAGCTCAGGATGGCCTCAAACAACTCAGCTACCCTAAAGAACTCTCAAGTTGAAGGTCCAATCCAACATGCTCTGCCTATGCCCAAAAATAACGCTCATTGGTCAACCTTCAAACGTTACGATGTCAGTGATATTACAAAAACCTTATCAAACCTAATAACCACTCAATGACCCTCTCCCTTCAAATTACCTATCTTCCATCGACCATATCATCTCCCTCTCTGAACCAAAATCATCAATGCATCACTTTCTCAAGCTTCCATCCCGGATAGCCTAACAATTGGTCAAGTCACCCCATCCTAAAAGAACCTACAGAAAACCCCTCGGACCCCAATCACGTCCGACCAATAACCAATAACCAACATTCCCATGCTAGCCAAGGTTTTGGAAAAATTTGTTCAACAACAATTAAACCAACACATCACGAATTTCAAGCTACTGGACGACTGCCAATCAGGTTTCGGACCCAGGCATAGCATCGAAACAGCAATTCTTCATATAGTTGACAACGTCCTACTCGGTCTCTACCATAATGAAACCTGTCTACTAGTCCTGCTTGACCTCTCGTCTGCTTTCGACACTGTTAATCACACAAAATCCTAGTGAAGGTAGAAAACAGGATGGGACTATCAGGCACAGTCCTTCAATGGTTCAAATCCTTCCTAGAAAACAGAACCCAAAAGTTATGGTGAATACAAATCTTTCTCCGGTGTAAAACCAACAGTTGATGGACAGAATGCAGAACAATGTCATACATTCACCCCAGTTCAGAGATCTGTGCCTAAATCTGTCGTTTTTTTCTCACCACACCACCCCAGTTCAGACATGGACATATGTAAATCAGCCTTGACCCTGTGCCTCATGAGAACTTTGGGGTCACTGCCCATCTCACACCTTAATGGTGACTGAGAACACATTCATTAGGCAGTTGTTGGGTCTTCCAAAAAGTACGCCCTTAACTCCATTTAGGATGGATTTGGGTATTGGCCCCATTTCAGATTTAATTGCCTCTCGTCCTCTCCTTTTGTGGCGTCGTATTTGGAGCACGCCAGAGTTAATTATTTGTAGGGAGGAATTGAGGGATGTTATGAGCAAACTGGGGGCTATTAACCTACCATGGCTGTCCTATGTTAGGAGTGTCTGTTTTTCATTGGGGTGTGGTAACTTGTGGTCAAATCTTCGAAATGTTAAAAAAACAATCAAACAAATTGGACAAAACAACACTTGTGACTTCAAAATCACAGCTAAGTAGTGAAGAATTTCCTTTCTTCTTCACAGCTAAAGCCAACTGTCTACAAAACAAGCTCAGGATGGCCTCAAACAACTCAGCTACCCTAAAGAACTCTCAAGTTGAAGGTCCAATCCAACATGTTCTGCCTATGCCCAAAAATAACGCTCATTGGTCAACCTTCAAACTTTACGATGTCAGTGATATTACAAAAACCTTATCAAACCTAATAACCACTTCAATGACCCTCTCTCTTCAAATTGCCTATCTTCCATCGACCATATCATCTCCCTCTCTGAACCAAAATCATCAATGCATCACTTTCTCAAGCTTCCATCCCGGATAGCCTAACAATTGGTCAAGTCACCCCATCCCAAAAGAACCTACAGAAAACCCCTCGGACCCCAATCATGTCCGACCAATAACCAATAACCAACATTCCCATGCTAGCCAAGGTTTTGGAAAAATTTGTTCAACAACAATTAAACCAACACATCACGGATTTCAAGCTACTGGACGACTGCCAATCAGGTTTCGGACCCAGGCATAGCACCGAAACAGCAATTCTTCATATAGTTGACAATGTCCTACTCGGTCTCTACCATAATGAAACCTGTCTACTAGTCCTGCTTGACCTCTCGTCTGCTTTTGACACTGTTAATCACACAAAATCCTAGTGAGGGTAGAAAACAGGATGGGACTATCAGGCACAGTCCTTCAATGGTTCAAATCCTTCCTAGAAAACAGAACCCAAAGGTTATGTTGAATACAAATCTTTCTCCGGTGTAAAACCAACAGTTGATGGACAGAATGCAGAACAATGTCATACAGTCACCCCAGTTCAGAGATCTGTGCCTAAATCTGTCGTTTTTTTCTCACCACACCACCCCAGTTCAGACATGGACATATGTAAATCAGCCTTGACCCTGTGCCTCATGAGAACAGTCCAGCGTGAACTGCCAAGCCATGTCTTCCCTGGACCGGGATCAAGCATCCTAGGAGCGGTTTCTGGCTATCAGACGTCTTCAGCCAGGATAGCTTGACTCCAGTGGTGTGGAGAGCATGGGACTCACGTCTGAGCATACCCGTCCCACTCAGGGTACAAATGTAAAACCAACAGTTGATGGACAGCATGCAGAACAATGTCATACATTCACCCCAAAACAGAGATGTGGGCCTAAATCCATCGTTGTTTTGCTCACCACACCACCCCAATTCAGACATGGCCATATGCAAATCAGCCTTGACCCTGTGCCTCATGGGAATAGTCCAGCCCGAACTGCCAAGCCATGTCTTCCCTGGACTGGAATCAAGCATCCTAGGACCGGTTTCTGGCTATCAGCTGCGTTCAGCCAGGATAGCTTGACTCCAGTGGCGTGGAGAGCACGGGACTCACGTCCGAGCATACGCGTCCCACTCGGGGTGAAAAATGCAAAACCAACAGTTGATGGACAGAATGCAGAACAATGTCATGCATTCACCCCAGTACAGAGATCTGGGCCTAAATCCATCGTTTTTTTGCTCACCATACCACCTGAAATCTTTCTCCTTCATCCCCAAATCTACTAGGAGTACCACACGGCGCGACTTTATCCCCTGCGCTATTCAACCTCTATGTCGAACTCCTAACTGAACTATTACAGCAGGCGAATATCTCTTTCCACATGTACGCGGTTGACACACAGCTGTATATCAAAATCACTTCCATTGAAGAGATGAAGATGATGAATCAAGCTTTAGAAAAGACCGTCTACTAGCTAAGGACTAACTTCCTCAAACTAAACTTGCGAAAAACTGAATTCATTCTAATTTCCCCTCCAAAAAGGTCTTCAGTGATAAAGGAGTGGACCAAGAGGATCACTGCTCTAAAATGTACGCTGATCCTTGTGGACTCCACCAAATCGCTTGGAGTCACGCTGGATAAGAACCTTAATATGCAAACACACATCAACATGTTGCCCAAAAATGCCTGCTTTCACCTCAGCTATCTCAGAAAAATGAAACCATTCATCGAGAACCCGGACCTCAAAACTGCAGTTCAGGCATTAGTCATCTCGAGGTTGGAATACGGATGTACTACTCTATCGGGGCTTCCCAAAATCTCAACAGCCCTTTTAAAAGCCTGTCTCAATGCAACCGCAAGACTCCTAACAGGATCTGGAAAATATGACCATATCAAACCACACCTGAAGGCGCTCAACTGGCTACAGTACGAAGCGAGAATACATCTAAAGATGGCCTGCATCACACATAAAGCTTTACACCACAAAACCCCCCAATACCTAGCCCAGAAACTTACTATATCTGGAAGAAACGGACACTATAGGAGCACTGGCAATGTTCACTTTAAACCTTCAAGCTTCAGCAAAAAAAAAAAAAAATTGACAGCATTAACAGTAGCAGAGCCAAGAATCTGGAACTCACACCCTCCGGGCATCAGAAAAATCTCTTCATCGACATTATTTAAAAGGGAAGCTAAAATCTTCCTGATGAGCAATTTCCTCCCTTAACTCCTTAGCAATCTTCACCCACCTGGGCTCTATAAACGGCAACAGATAACTTTTCGACTCTCCCCACTTTGGCGATCACAAGATCCGACACCCAAGGAAGCTCTGCTTTCGATATCACTCCTGCTTGCAATGAACCAATCTACTACTCTAAACTCGTTTCTATGATGCCCGTGATGACAGCCTCGCTAATATGGTTTGTTTGTACTTCAACTTGTTCTTACTGCACTGAACTGTTTATTATAGATTGCTAGTCTTCCAAACCTCATATATGCCACATATCTATATGTAGGACCCTACTAAAATGTTCTTGAATTTGTTGCTCTGTACAGTGAAACACACTGATACCCTACTCAGGGTCTTGTTTGTGCTATAAAAAACTGTAAAAATAAAATAAATAAAAATAATGTGACCCATTCTGTTCCTCAAAAGATATTTATTTTGTATGCTCATTAGAATAGCATAGATCTGTGAGCGCTGCACACCATTCCAAGATGGCAGCAACAAAGAAAACATGCATAATGAGGTAACAACGTTCACAGCTCTCCCATCAAGAACTGATCAGCAGGTTTTAAAAATGGCTTCCTTGCAGTTCTAGGCTATCTTCCAGGGACCTTGGAAGCAGGGTAAGCAGGGTATCCGCTGTGCTCATTCTGCACAAAAGAAAATACTTGCCGGTCCTTCTCTCTTTGGAAGGCCGACCCATTTTCTTGCAATTGCAACAATAGGGTCTACAGCTTACGGTTCTTTTGTGTTCTGTATTGATTCTCCTATGCAGTTGGTTGAGGATTCTGAGCTCCAAGTTTTTCCCTAAAAGCGCTCCATATACCAACTGAAATGGTAAGTGATACTTGTTTAATATATGAATTACTTTTGCATGTTCATTTGGGAATCTGTACTCTTCCTGCCAAAGACTATCCATGATTTGCTGTGCTCATGTATGTTTATGCAATTGGTGTATCATATTAGCAAGTCTTACATATATTTCAAATATGTTACAATATTTAAAATAAGTGTTTTGTTTTGTGTCTCATTTCTCTTGCAGGTCATGAGGACATGAACAACATTCTTTTAGTCTTAAGTTTTCTATCACCAAGTTAACTGTAAATAGAGCATATCTGCTAGATAATATTTGTATTGCTCTCTGTCTAAAACCCCCACATAGTAGATATGGGGTGTGGAAGAATAACTGGCTTATAGGTTCGTTTTTTAATGTTCTGTCTGTTTAATCAGGTGAACTCTTAGAGGCTTTCGATATTACAACAGTTGATTGCTGGTGGATTGTGTTGTCTTTTAAGTAACTGCTATCTATTATATGGATTCCACACTTTAAACTGTACTTATGCACTTATTCACTTTTTTATCATGCTCTCTGGAATATTACTTTATTGTTTCATGTATGATGTATTTTATAAAAGCACTTTTATGTTTTTTCTTAAAATTGAATAAAGGTTTTTCAAGCTGATTAGAAGTTGTTTTTGGTCCTGAAGAAATGCCTTTGACTCGGTGGGCGACTAGGGCATGAAACACATCGACCACATTATGAAACTAAGGACTTATCATTATGCCTATTTGCTTTACCTGTTTTTTAATCTTGGCATGGATTCTCGCCAGGAATAAAATAGGGGAACATAGCCCCTTTTAACTTCACCCTTACCCAATCTACCTTCCTCTATCAACCCACATCAAAAGGGTAGTTACCTGTGCTTTGGTAAATACTAGGCCGGGGTGGGGTGGGGGAGAAAAGATCTCCATGAAAGAACCGCTTTTGGGAGCCCACTGGGTATTGCAGCGCTCACCCAATGAGGAGTTAGCCCAATGATGAAGTATGCCACCGAGATTGGTTAGGGCTATTGCATCCTATAAAGATTAACCTCCATGACTGGAAGGGACATTGCTTTCATCAGTCGATTCTGACTTTGGTGGTTGGGTGGAACAGCACATTAAAAAGTCTCTTAACAAATGGAAAGAGCAGGGGGGAAAATACTAACTGACACACCAAAAGTATACCTACTAAACATATGGGAAGTCACGGATCTAACCCAAACTGAAAATCATGAGTTTCATTAAGATGGGCACTCGCAAAGCGAAATATTGCGCAAAAATGGGTTGTGGGGGAATCACCAACAATGAGAGAATGGGTTGCAGATATGGATAGAGCTATGAATGCAGAGAAGGATGTTTTCAAACACAGAGGATGCCCTTAAAAATGGGATCGTAAGTGGTCTGCCTGGAATATGCACAGGGGTGAAATATGTTTGTCTCCTATTGTGGAGCTACGTCGCCGTGAAGTAAGACTGAAGGACCTATTAAATATCGAGGGGGAGATACTGGGATGAAGAATTATTTCTGGAACAGTACATTGAGAGCAAACTGTACATCTACTGTACCTGTATGTAGACAACTGATGGTCTGCCTTGCTGTGCTTTTTGTTGTTTTGTTCAATAAAAAGAGTTTCTTAAAAAAAAGTCTCTTGTGAGGACATGTGCTGGACCGTGTTAGACGTTTCCCCTCCTACAGCTCTGTTATATGAAAATTCACAATTAAACACCCTCAATCATAAATCAATTTACTCCCATTAATATTACACCACAACAGAGGATTATTATGTGGAATTAAATCACATGATGTTGAGGCACTTGTTTTGTACCAGGAAGATCCCCTTGATGAGCCTTAATCTCAATCTGGGATGGGGTTGCTGGCTCTTGGACCATTCAGCGACCTTTCACACACTAATCCAAAGACTCAAGGAAGCTGGAATAGAGGGGACAGCTCTCACTTGGATCACGTTCTACCTACATAATAGAACAAATATCATCCACACTCCTTCATTCTCTTCAAAACCATACAGGATAAGAACAAGAGTCCCTCAAAGTTCATCTCACCCATGCTTTTCAACATCTATATGAAATCAATACCTGGACTGATCAGTGGTTTTCACTTCACCTGCCATAACTACGCAGACAACATGTAGATACTTCTGAAATTGGAAAGTCCCAAACACATTGGAAATTCCAGAATCTTTAGTTGACTCCAGGCAGTTGACCAATGGATGACATGGATCCACCTCAAATTGAATGTGTTCAAAATTGAAATACTCGGGGCGTGGCCAACTGCCAAGCATGGCGGCAGCTTGAAGCGGGAGCTCCCTGAGGCATATCGGCCCGCAGTAAAATCCGTCCATCTATCCGTCTCATCGCCCGCCCGAAGTGGCGGTATCGGCTCGGGGACCCGAGCGGCACTCTTTGATCCGGTCCCGGCGGAAATCGGGAGCCGGGAACTGCTCCGTCTGACAGAGACGTACTATGGCCTGTGACTGCCTGACCGCACCGGCCTTGCGTATCTAGTGGGCCCTGGCGGAAGTGCATCCTGATCGGCTTGGGCGAGGTGGCGTCAGCCGGCCCCTTCGGGACACAGTGGCAAGGTTTGCTTCGATGGTCCAAACTGCAGGTGTGAGCCCCCGGGGGGGCAAGAAAGACTACCGCACCACTACTGGCTGCATAGAACAGCGGATTACAGTGCGGGCACCAGCGCGCACGGGGGTGCCCCTGGGTCTCGGCCGGCGCCATATTGGGGACTAAACTTTGTCCAGCACAACACACGCAACGCAAGGTGAGGCCGGTCGCACCGGGGGCCCCGGTGTCCTCCCGCAGTGACATTACTATCTAAGTCCCCACTTAAGACTAACGGAGGGGCAGGACTGGGCCCCTAGATCCTGGCGCAGTGCTCTGCAGCAAAGGGGAACCGCCCGGGGAGACCGTCCTGGAGGCGCTGGGCACGCTGAAGAGAAACATAGCGGTGGACGTCCCGGCGGGAGACGCTTCAGTACATCGGTCAGTGACATCCTAGAGCTGCAAACGTGGGGTGCCATCCTGCTGCGCAGGGGGGCCTGACCACCATTAAGCAGGGTGAGCCTTGCCAGGAGATCGACGAGGGGTCATAGGAGCACCGAGACAAGGCACAGTAATATAGACACGGGGGGCCGGAGTGGACGGCCGCTCGAGTGAACACCAGTGAGGATTCTATACCGGGAGGCGTGGAGGAGTGGCCGGAGTGGAGGCACCGGGACTGACGCACTGACCGTCGCGGCGGCTCAGGTGGCTGTACCTCCACCACCGACTGAAGCGAGCCTGAGCCCTGTGAGGAACAAAACCAGATCTTGGAACCCGTGAGACACTCACCCGACTGCGCTCCCCCCTGCCGAACAAAGGAACCAAGCACCTCGCTGACGGGTGGTGTTGTGGATCCCGCTAGGAGCTAGCTATACGTCCACAAGTACAGCGCCATGGCAGGCAAAGGAAGTAGGAGTGCGTCGACACAGGTGAAACTTGACAAATTTGCGTATAACCAACACGGGCACGCTCAGGTCGGCGGGCGGAACTCCACAGGCGCAGCCCCGGACACAGACGGGACTAAAAAGGTGACTTTGGAGGACATTATGAAAACCCTATCCGAGGTACAGTCTACGGTGGGCTCCATTTCCTCAGAAGTTACTCTGCTTAGGGCAGACTTTAAGAAAATGTCGGAAAGGGTGTCTCAGGTGGAGGTGGTTACAAAATCGCTCATTGAGGACACATCAGACCTGCAAATAGCGATGGAGCGAATGGAAAAAGTCACTAAGCAACTACAGGAGAAGCTTGACGATCAGGAAGGGCGCTCCCCAAGAAACAACGTGTGCATCCTTGGCCTGCCGGAATCGGAGGGGAAAGGTGCAATGGATCTGTACGTAGAGGACCTCATTAAAACTAAGCTACAACCTAAAGGCCTGTCCCTGTCCCACTTTTTCTCCGTTGAGAGGGCACACCGGGTGCCTGGCGGAACGCCCAAGCCGGGAGCCACACCGCGGCCTGTACTGGCCAGACTGTTTAACTTTAGGGATAGAGACGCAATCCTTCAAGCGGCAAGGGTCTCACCGCCTGTCAAAATTCAAAACTCGACTTTGGCCTTCTTTCCGGACTACACGGCGGAGGTGGCCAGGCGCAGGAAGTCATTCACTGAGGTCAAAAAGACGCTTCGTGACAGAGGCCTACTATATTCGATGCTGTTCCCCGCCAAATTACGGATTGTAGCCGAAGGGAAAACGTGTTTTTTTGATACGCCGGAGGAGGCGCAGGAGTGGCTGGACGGATGGAGACAGATGGGCCAACCCCCGCGCCCACACAGGGAGCGCCAGAACCGTCGCGCCGGCAGGCCAGCGGAGCAGACGTCCAGTACTCCCTTGAATGTGGAAGGCGCCGCGGGACTGGAATCTGATCTTGAAAGGGACCCACTTGATTCAGGACAGCCGGTCCGAGTTTGATACAATATGCTGCATGGGAGACTGCACACTTGCGGCATTTGGGAACCCGAAGCTGATGGAGCTGAGTAGGGCGGGCATTGGCCGGTGCCTGTAGGGGTCTCACCAACCCCACGAGCAAGTAAGATAGTTGGGGATGGGATTAAGCACTCTGCCAAGTTGGGGATGCGGGCGGGAGCCAGTCCGTGGTGCAGGGGAGCAGGGAGGGGGTGGGGGGGGAAAGTTGTAATGTTAACGTTCTTGTTCTGTGTCATCACTAATTTCATATGGTACACGGTCCTAACGCAGGCCATACATTCCTGGTACCCTGGCACACGACACTGCGGCTGCGTTACATCCTACTGCTACACATCAGTCACACTAGACACACACCCTAATGGCCCAACAGGGACACGTTGCCCCCGTTGAGGGCGCCCAAGCAATAACTGCAGTGCCCCCCCTGAGACTGCTCACATGGAACGTTAGAGGCCTGGGGGACAAAATTAAAAGAGGATTGGTCTTGCAGTCCATCAAACGCCATGGGCCTGATTTAGTGATGCTTCAGGAAACACATCTGGCAGGGAGTACATGTAAAGCGCTTGACAGACGTGGGTATGCCATGGCAGTACACGCAGAATTCACTACGGGCTCCAGGGGCACTGGGATACTCCTTAAAAGGAACTCGTCCTTTATGGTGGAAAGCCGCAGGACGGACGATCAAGGTCGTTTGGCGGCGCTACATGGCCAGTGGGAGGGAAGGCCCCTCAGTGTGATATCCGTGTACATCCCCCCGGCACTCCACTCTACGGCATTACCGGCACTTGGGCAATTTCTCCTTGACCTCCCGGAGGGTGATATGATCATTGGGGGTGATTTCAATGCAATAACAGACCCCTCACTGGACACCTTCCCCGTACGGGACCGCCCGAGAGGGGCTGCCACGCTTCCTGGTTTTCTGACCGCAATGGGCCTCACGGATGTGTGGCGTCAGTTAAACCCCGCTGCGACTCAATACACGCATTACTCCGCTACGCATGACAGTCTCTCACCTATAGATTACTTTTTCTTTTTAGGGGTGGGACTGGGATCGGTGGACAAAATAGAAATTCTGTCCAGAGGCATATCTGATCATTCCCCAGTGTCCCTCCGCCTTACTACTGAAGAGAGGAAGCGCGCTAGAATATATCCAATATACCCCAACTATTTAACAATCCCTGGTATTAGAAAGAAACTCAAATTAGCCACTTCACACTACTTTAAAGAGAATGAAGGGACAGTGTCCTCGCCCTCGGTGCTGTGGGAGGCATACAAAACAGTCCTGCGAGGCGCGGCTATAGCGGCGATCGCTGGGCATAAACGGGATTCCAGAAGTGAGCTCGAGAACTTAGAACTGGCACTTCACAACGCAAACAACACCCACATGTCAGACCCCACCCCAGAAACAGCACATTTGCTGCAACTCCGACAGCAGCAACACCAGGCTCACCTCACGACGACTATTAGGGGACATCTGGCGAACACCGCACATAGAATATATGACGTGGGCGACAAGGCTGGGAAGATGTTGGCTTGGTTAGACAAACGGGGTGGCTGTAACAGAGGGATACAAAGACTCTACGCGCATGATGGCCAGCTACAGACGCACCCTGAACAGATAGTGCGCACCCTAGCGCGACATTATCAGGAGATATACACCCCGGTGCGGACCGTCACGGCACAGGAGGCGACGGCGTCACTCGAACGCATTGATATCCCCGTGCTTCCGCTAGAAGCACAGCAGGAGCTAGATGCTGACCTGACGGAGGATGAAATCTAGTTGGCTATACAGGCGTTGCAGTCCGGCAAGGCATTGGGGCCCAACGGGCTACCCATAGAATGGTATAAGGCAACGGCCTCTGTATTGAGTAAGCCCCTGTTGAATATGTATGCTGAAAGTGTGGAACGGGCGGAGCTCCCGCTTGACCAGCGCATGGCCACAATCGTAGCCATACCTAAACCAAATAAGCCACTGACTGCATGTACTTCGTACCGGCCCATCTCCTTGCTTAACGTTGAAGCAAAAATCCTAGCAAAGCTCCTGGCCAGTCGTTTGACTCAGCACCTACACACCTTGATACATCCCGATCAGTCGGGATTCATGCCACACAGGAGCACAGCACTAAACCTACGGAGGGTCCATGGAGTGCTGGCGCGTGCACATCTCCTTTCGGACCAAGCAGTGATTCTATCCCTGGACGCCAAAATGGCCTTTGACTTGGTGGAATGGGAGTATCTGTTTGCAGTTCTTGTTCGTATGGGCTTTGGACCGAAATATCTCGCATGGGTACGGTTACTGTACACGTCACCGGTGGCACAGGTGGTTGCGAATGGTCACATTTCACCAACGTTCCCATTGGGGCGCGGGACTAGACAAGGGTGCCCGCTGTCACCCCTGCTCTTTGCACTGGTGATAGAGCCACTGGCCATCTTGCCACTGTTCCGGGGCATCACTTGGGAGGAAGGGTGGGAGGATAAAGTCTCCCTATATGCAGATGATATGCTGATTTATATGGTTAACCCTAATGAAGGGATCCCTGCCCTGTTGAAACTTTGCGATGAGCACGGAATATCATCAGGGTACACCCTTAATTGGTCCAAATCAATTATATACGTGCTCCATGGCCCGGAACCACAGTTGCAGGACGACTGCCCCCTGACGTTGGCAACCACCTCCTTTAAATACCTGGGTATTTTCATCACCAATAATGCCGCAGACTTCTATGCCGAAAATTTGATGCCGCCTCTGGTCCGCCTACGTGCGGATGTGAAATACTGGGCGACCTTGCCGCTGACCCTCCTTGGGCGGGCGGCATTGTATAAAATGATGGCTCTCCCCAGATTTCTTTATGTACTGGAAAATACCCCTTATATGGTGGCACCGCGTTACTTCAAACAAGTCGCTGCACTAGTCTCCAACTTACTGTGGAGCAACGGCCCAGCTCGTATAGCGCATGATAAATTAGTGAAAAGCTGGTATGAGGGGGGGATCGCGCTACCCAATCTTCAATTGTACTATTGGGCATCCCAACTTAAGATAATAAATCACTGGATCCACGTCTCACGGCGAGACCCCGCATACCAGGCGGACTGGTCGCAGCTTGAGACGGACGGTATGCTCTCCGTGTTGTATAATGTGTCACAAGTCAAACACCTGCTCGGTCCGACACATCATACGGCGGCCTTGTGGCATGTAGCACAATCTCGACTGGGTTGGAAGGGGAAAATTACCAGGATGACGCCATTGTGGGACACCAAATCACTGGGAAACTTACGGACGTGTAAGGGGTTCGCACAATGGGACCACATAGGACTTTCCACGGTGGGGGACCTTTGGGACAAAGGCACGGTAATTGCTTTTCCGCAGCTCCAGCAACAATATGGTCTGGGCCCCACTGAAACATTTCGATATGTGCAGATACGACACGCACTGCTACAGGCAATCCGACGGATTTTATGGAACAGAGGGCAACTTCTCTCACATATAAAAAGCTGGTTAACAACCTGACAGATCCCACACGGAAACTTAGAGAGCAGTGGGTAAGGGAAATTGGAGACGTAGACGAGTCAGAGTGGAACGAGGCGCTTGCATCACCAAGGGAAGTAGGCATTTCGGCTAGGTTCCGTTTAGTGCAACTCAAGATATTACATCGCACTTACTACACCAGAACGCTACTTCACAGAATACAGAGGGCGCCACACCCCTTCTGCCTCAGAGGTTGCGGGGAGGAGGGAACTCTGTTTCACACACTATGGGAATGTCCACAGGTCCAAGAATTTTGGAAGCAAATTATGCGCACAGTATCCCAGGCCATCAAACTCTCAATCCTGCCTGAACCCCGTAAGTGCCTCTTGAACATTTGGGACCCTAATGACCTGGACAGGTATGGTCTGCTGTGGGTCACGTTGGCCGTGACAGTGGCCAAGCGAGATATTGCACAAAACTGGGGTGCCCCGGAATTGCCTACGGCGGCTGGTTGGATCAGAAATATGGACCTACTGATGGTAAAGGAGAGGGCGGTCTATGTACTACGAGCCTGCCCCCGTAAATGGAATAAGGTCTGGACACCCTGGAACAAATACAGGGGGGAACCATGTGAACCTTTACCGGAAGACGACGAATTGGATTCGGAGGAGGAGGAGTAGAGAGGGCGGGCATGAGTGATGAGCTATTGTTCATGCTGGGGTGGCACATGAGTGTAATGATACCTTTGCATCTGTTCTGATCATGTGAGGTGGATAAGGACTAGGTTTGTGCAGGTACTAGCTACTGTTAAGTGATGACACTAGTTGGGTTTTATTGTTTTTTAGTCACCTTATGCTAGGAACAGTCAACTGTGTTGAAGGGAGTTAGAACACAGAATGACCAGATGGGTTTGTTATAATGTGTGTTACAATCTATATGACACGGTCACTGATATCGCCCATCCGTATCCTTGTTCAGACAACAATTACCCCGCGTCAAAATGTGATTTGTTTTATCCGTTTCATTTTACAGTGACCGAAGGAAATGTGATAGCGACCTAGGAATGTGATATTGTGCATATATCTTCTGCCTTCATGTTAATAAAGATTAAAAAAAAAAAAAAAAAAAAAAAAATTGAAATACTCACCTGTGGCATCTGGGAGTGTTGTGAGTATCTGCACTTGGCCAGGCGATCTAGGACCACTGCAAAAAATATCTAAGGAGGTAAGAAACCTTGGAATTACCATGGACACCAAGCTGTAAATGAAGGCCCAAGTGCATAACATAGCCAAGTCAAGCTTTCTTACAATGAAAATGCGTCAACGCATCTTCCCACACCTAAGATTGCCCCACAAAGTCGAAGCGACAATCTTTCATGTCCTATCGAAACTTGATTACGCTAATGAACTATATAACAGTTCTTTTTTTATCAACTATGAGAAGATTACAGAGAAGATTACAGAGAATTCAGAACTCTGTTTCTACACTACTCCTTCTTGTAAAGCCACAAGCACATCTTCCCTGCCACAAGGGCCGTAGTCTGGTTACCAGTTACAAGAAGATCCTCCTACAAGCTGCTTTATATCACCCACAAAAAAATACATGGCAAAAGTCCACTTTTCATCAGAAGAAACAGACTTAATACATTCAACAAAGGATGCTATGCTCTAAAATGGCACCCGCCTAAAAAATCGAACATTCAAGAAAAAATATGGGTGGAACATTTTGTCAAGAAGTCAAACTATGGAATTTGTTATTCACAAACTTAAGATCCACTGATACCCATCTCAGCATCCGAAGATTAGTAAAGAGCTGGACATTAAACTTTCTGCAGTACTGCAGTATATATGTGCATCTATATATATATAAATGTTTACATATGTAACATATATATCAGCCACTGCGATCCATCTAGACGGGACCCTTATGATAGTGGTGCATGTTAGGGGCCCAATTAACAGAATCCTCCTCGAATCACCACCACGCCCAAAAACACGCAACCTATGAGCAAGGCGTGGTAATGCCATAACCCATTGGGTTGAGATTTAGCATGTTTGCATGAATAAAATAAAGATTAATCATATGTGTGTGTGTGTGTGTGTGTGTGTGTGTAATGCTGGCATATTTACACCCTTACAGGTATAAGTAGATATTTATCTGTAGAGATATCATTTTGGTTATGTACATATATGGAGATATGTGGGTCTATACTTTGTCTAGGGATGGCATTGTTATTGGTATGTATATGTGAACACATACATATATATGTATTTTTTTTTCTATTTCTTGTTATATATATTTAGAAAACAAACTAGATATTAAAGAAATATAACAAGTCAACTATTCGATCTAGTATAAGACAGTCATGTTTATATGCATTACATCCATGAGTTTGTTATTGTATAAAGACAATATATTAGTAGATGCGTGTCTGAATATAGGTTTCTGCTCTCTATAATAATACATAAACATCAAAGCCTAGAGGGGAAGTTACTATAAGTGTGTAACAATATACTTTAATATTTGAACATAATAATGTATATATAGAGTCTATGAATACACACAACATACATGGGTATATCTGAACATGTAACTATTATCACATGCCTGTATGTATGGATGCAGATATATAGAGTTTTAATCAATATTGAGTGCATCAATATTAAGTATAATGCTTATATTTATATGTTATATATATTTGTATACATATAGTTAGATGTAGATGTGTGCTTATGTTCGTAAACATGTATATACGACATAGAGTGTTGTAGAGTGGCGTGAGAGAGGAGTAGTGTAGAGTCGAATGGAGTGGCATAGAGTGGAGTAGAGTAGAGTTGTGTAGAGTGGAGTGGCATAGAATATGGTGACTTAGAGTAGAATGTAGGTGAGGGTTACAGAGTGGAGCGTCAAAGAGAAGAGTGGAGTAAAGTGTAGTGTCATAGAGTGGAGTGGAGGGACGTAGAGTGGAGGGTCATCGAGTGGCATAGTCAGAGTGGAGTAAAGTGGTCTAGATTGGAGTAAATTGTAGTAGATTAGAGTAATGTGCCATAGAGTGGAGTAAAGTGTCATAGAGTAGAGTGAAGTACCATGGAGTGGAGTGCCACAGAGTGGTGTGGCAAAGCGTAGAGTGGAGTAAAGTGTCATAGAGTGGAGTGAAGTACCATGGAGTGGAGTGCCACAGAGTGGTGTGGCAAAGCGTAGAGTGGAGTAAAGTGTCATAGAGTGGAGTGTTGTAGCATGGGGTGGCATAGAGAGGAGTAAAGTGGTGTAGTGTCATAGATTGAAGTGAAATAGAGTGTCATAGAGTGAAGCAGCATAATATGCCATAGAGAGGACTGATGCAGAGTGGAGTAGAGTATAGTAGAGTGTCATGGAGGATCGTAGAGTGGCCTAGAGTGAAATGGTGTAGAATTGTCAGGAGCGGTCCTTCGCCCCAGATTATCCCGAGCAATATACTGCCAGAAGTCGATCTTGACTGCCAGAGATGCTGCCACAATATCACACTTTCTACTGAAAGCTGATATCAAGCATGTGCCCAGGAGGAGTTGATGCAGATTCTGAACGTGTATTTGCCTTTCAAAGGGAACACAGCCTCCTTGACTCCTGATAATTACAGTATTTGGCTGTAAAACAAATGTATGCCATGTGCTCATCCCTTCTAAGAAAATATAGAGCAAGTTATTCTACTCTCCATGCTCTGCTAGCTTAATGTATAGAAGTAGGTTTTAGGACGTTAGGTTTTTAGATGACATTTTAACTATGCTAGATATTTCTATTTTATTGTTGTTGTTCGCAACATGCACTTGTGCTGTTGTAATCGCATCCTGAGTGGTTATTTTAGATGTGTTGAGTAACAGATTACACCTGTTGAAATGAGCACACTTTTTAGTTAAAGTGTCTTTTCCTTAGCGCATCCTGTGTGCGAGCTGACAACAGGTTTTCTGCTTGCTTACAAAGTGAATGAGCAATTAAGATGCCTTTAAATCTTGTTATCTTGTCACATTTGCTCCATTTCACAGACAGAAGTGAAAAGTCAGTTTGTCTTCCTACATTTACAAAGGATGTATGTCGTTACTACGCATGCTTTTATAACGCATGCCTTTACCACGCACCTTTTACAACGCAAGTCGTTACAACGACTTGCATTGGGGGGCGCTGGATAGTGAATAGTTTAATTTACTATTCCAACTCCAGTCCCCATAGATAGTAGGGAAGGTTTTGGATAGTAAATTAAACTATTCCCTATCCTACAGCGCCCCCCAGCGCAAGTCGTTGTAATGACTTGCGTTGTAAAAGTTGCGTGGTAAAGGTAGTGTGTGGTATAAGCTGCGTTGTAAACGCTGTTCCCCTTTACAAAGCTTGTGAAATGAAAGACTGTAAGATTTCAGGCTTTTTTTTCTAACACAGCATTGAAATAGCTAAAGAGCAAACTGTACAAACATATCATATATATTTCACTAGTTACGTGGACACATTTTTGTAATTTTGTAGTGGAAAAAAAAGATTTTATAGGATCAAAGTATATCAGAACACTTGAGGGAGTGCTACGGGGCACACATGCAAGATGGCCACACTCTAGTGAGGCTCCGCCAGCCTGGGAAGAAATCTGTCAATATCCTTCCCAATGCTAAACAAAAGTGCCGCAGGAAAATAGGTGCAGAGAGCTTCAGAAAGCTGGTATTGGATGAGCCATGGTATGGCTTGCAGGTAAACAAGGGCCTGAGATACAGTCACATACTGGGCTGAGTGGCCGCCAAGCACGGAGACTGATATCATAGCAGCCGGGAAAGAAATCAATCAAGTCTGGGGCATCCTGAAGTGCAGAGGTCCTCTTCTGAGTACGCTGTAGCCAGTAACAGATCCAAGAGGACCGGAGAAAAGACCAGAGCATGGCGTATAAGGCCAAACAGCCACACGACCCTTGACCCCACCAGGTAGGTCGTTCCCCCTCGGCACAGCACCGCCTGTGCCTCCCTGCCCCAGCTGCCACTGCTGAGGACATTCGAGGCCCTCCACCACCCGCAGGCTGCCACCTGCGCCTCATCCCTGGTGGCCAGTGGTAGGCTATAGGTTGGTTTGTTCATCCTCCACTTTATTGCTTTTATTGTATTGCCTGTATTTTTATTGTGGTGTCCGTGACTGCTGTTGTCTGTCTTCCCCCGCGGCCTGTACGTGGTCCGTGCCCCTTTGTCTTCCCTCTGTTCCCCTCGCTGTCCCCGTGCTCTCTCTCCCCGGTCTTTCCTTCTGTACCCCTCGCTGCCCCCATGTCTCTGCCCGGTTTTCCCTTCTGTTCCCCTCGCTGCCCCCGTGCCTCTCTGCCCGTTCTGCCCTCTGTTCCACTCGTTTTTTCCTCATTTTTTGTGCCTCTCTGCCCACTGTTCCACTCGTTTTTCCCTCGTTTTTTTGTGCCCTTGTGCCCTCTGTTCCACTCATTATTTTGTGCCCTTCTGCCCTCTGTGCCACTTGTTTTTCCCTCATTTTTTGTGCCTTTCTGCCCTCTGTTCCACTCGCTTTTCCCTCATTTTTTGTGGCTTTCTGCCCTCTGTTCCACTTGTTTTTCCCTTGTTTTTGTGTCTTTCTTCCCTCTGTTCCACTCGTTTTCCCTTGTTTTTTGTGCCCTTCTGCCCTCTGTGCCACTCGTTTTTCCCTAGTGTCTGTGCCCCTTTTGCCTTCTGTTCCACTAGTTTTTTGTGCCCTTTTGCCTTCTGTGCCACTCGTTTTACCCTTGATTTTTGTGCCCCTTTTTCCTCCTGTTACCGTTGTCCCTCACTGCCCTCGCCGCTGCGTCCCCTGTGGCCCCGCCCCCCCTGACTGCCCACTGCCCATTCGCTGCCCCCGCCTCCCAGCTGCTCCTCCCTCCCACCTCCCCATATATGCCAGCCGCTGTGCGGCCGCGCTGCTGGCGCGCAGAAGGCGCGCCTAATGCGAGCCCGTCTGCGCCCATCCGCGCCTGGACCGCGCCCAGAGCCAGAACCCCTGGCCACTGCACCCGCCACGATGACCACTGCCACTATGACGCCAGCACCCTGCACGCTCTCAACTCCGGACGGAGCCACACCTGCTTCAAGGCCGCCCCGAAATGCACACACGCCCCCTTCACCTGCCGGAAATGCAGCTACACCAGCCTCAGTGCCGATGAACCACCCGCCAAGAAAGACCCCAACCACCTCCAATGCATACTACTGAACACCCGCTCCGCATGCAAGTATGCTGTCGAGCTCTGGGACCTGCTCGACACAACATCCCCGGACGTCGCTTTCCTGACAGAAACCTGGTTTAATGACTCCACCGCACCAGACATCGCCATAGCCATCCCAGACGGCTACAAGATCACCCGCAGAGGCCGCACCAACAGAGTCGGAGGAGGAATCGCCATCGTCCACAAGAACATCATCAGGGTCTCGACTAGCACCGACAATGCGCTCAGCACCGCTGAACACATGCATTTCCAGAACCACACAGACCCTAATTCCACCCTCAGAGGCACCCTCGTCTATCGACCCCCCGGACCCTGCCCCCATTTCAGCGACTCCATCACTGACTTGATCAGCACGCACGCCCTGACCTCCACCGACTACATCCTCCTCGGAGACCTGAACTTTCACCTTGAGAACAACAATGACAACAACTCCACAACCCTGATTCATAACCTCGCCAACCTCGGACTAAAGCAACTCGTCACAACGCCCACCCACTCCGCCGGCCAAACGCTCGACCCAGTCTTCTCCTCAAGCCCATACGTCTCCATCAGCCACACCACCAAACTCCTCTGGACCGACCACTGCTGCATCCACTTCACCTTCCAGAAACCCACCACACACCACCACTCCCAACAGATCCCCCGCTGCTGCTGGAGCAAAATCACCGAAGACCAACTACACCCAAACCTCGCTCTCAGCCCACCCACCGAACCCTCCAACACCGACGACGCTGCCCACAGCCTCCAACGCTGGATCAAGGACTGCGCCAACACGCTCGCCACACTGAAGAAACCCCCCCACAGAGACACCAGCAAGAGGGCCAGCTGGTTCACCCCAGAACTCCTAGCCTGCAAGCAAGCCTGCCGGAAACCAGAGAAGAAATGGCACAGTGAACAAACTCCAGACAGCCACGCAGCACACAAGGACGCCATCCGCAACCACCACCACCTCATCAGAGCGGCCAAGAGGACCTCCTACAAAGACCTCCTCGACAACAACGCACACAATAGCAAGGTGCTCTTCAACATCGTGGAGCAACTCTCCAACCCCAGCTCCACACCAACGACATCCCGCCATCGCAAGCCCTGTGCGACTCCCTCGCCACCTTCTTCCACCACAAGATATCAGAAATCCACGACAGCTTCAACACCCAGACAGCCCCAACAGACAGCAACACAACAGACCCTCCGTACACCATCGACCACGACCCCCTGCTAGCCTGGGCCAGCGTGAGCATCGATGACACCATCAAGACCATGCGCTCAATCCACTCCGGCTCTCAGTCTGACCCATTCCCACACCACGTCTTCAAAAGAGCAAGCAGCACCATCGTACCCCACCTGCGCAATGTCATCAATCTCTCCCTTGAGACCGCGACCTTCCCAGAGATCTGGAAACACGCCGAGATCAACACCCTACTCCAAAAACCTAAGGCAGACCCAAGAGACCTCAAGAACTTCCGGCCCATCTCTCTGCTCCCCTTCCCAGCCAAAATCATCGAGAAGACAGTCAATCATCAGCTAACCCGATACCTCAAAGAAAAAAGAATCCTGGACCCTTCCCAGTCAGGGTTCCGCAGCAACCACAGCACTGAGACTTCCCTCATCGCCACCACAGACGACATCAGGAGCCTGCTGGAAAAATGGCGAGACCGCAGCACTCATCCTCCTAGACCTCTCTGCCGCCTTCAACACCATCTGGCACCGCACACTACGCGCACGCCTCCCCGCCACAGGGCTCTGGATTTGACCACCTCCTTCCCCTCCGGCAGAACCCAGAGCGTCCGCCTCCCCCATTCCATTCCAAAGCCTCCGAGATCATCTGCGGCGTACCCCAGGGATCCTCCCTCAGCACGACCTCAACATAATCTCCTACGCCGACAACACTCAGCTGATCCTCTGCCTCACCAAGGACCCCATCACAGCCAAAGCCAACCTCCACAAAGGAATGAAGGACGTCGCCAACTGGATGAAGACCAGCAGTCTGAAGCTGAACTCGGACAAGACAGAGGTCCTCATCCTAGGCTTCAACCCTTCAGCCTGGGATGACTCCTGGTGGCGGACGGCATTGGGGGCAGCCCAGACACCAACCGAACACGCACGCAACCTAGGAATCATCCTCGACTCAACGCTCTCAATGACCAAGCAAGTCAATGCCATCTCCTCCTCCTGCTTCAACACCCTCTGCATGCTCCGCAAGCTCTACAGATGGATCCCGACAGATACAAGAAAGACAGTCACCCAGGCCCTCGTCAGCAGCAGACTCGACTACGGAAATGCCCTCTACGCGGGAGCCCCGACCGAGCTCATCAAACAACTACAACGCATCCAAAACACCTCCGCACGACTGATCCTCAACATACCACGCCACGGACACATCACCCCCCACCTGAGAAACCTCCACTGGCTCCCCGTCAACAAGAGGATATCCTTCAAGCTCCTCACCCACTCACACAAGGCACTCCACAAGACTGGCCCAGCCTACCTCAACAGACGGCTCTCCTTCTACATCCCCAACCACCAGCTACGCTCCGCCGACCTCTCACTCACCACCGTCCCGCTCATCCGAAGAACAACCACCGGTGGGAGATCCTTCTCCCACCTCGCTGCCAAGACATGGAACACCCTCCCACTGAGCCTATGACAGACCCAAGACCTGCTGACCTTCAGGAGGATACTCAAGACCTGGCTGTTCGATCAGTAGCAGCCCCCACAGCGCCTTGAGACCCTCGCGGGTTTGTAGTGCGCTTTACAAATGATTGATTGATTGATTAAGCACTAAGACCGATGACACAGCCGCTAGGCTGGAAAACAATCGAGCCCGAAGTGTCCTGAAGTGAAGAGGCCCCCCTGTGTACATAGCAGCAACCCGAGGTGAGGAGTGGCACTGGGGCCAATAGATTATGTGCATTAAGGGACCCCCACCCAAAAATAAAAGAGAATAAACTGGAGCGAAATCCAGCCGGATGGCACCCAACCTCTATCGCGAGTAGTACCACTACGGAGGCCTGATAGATGGAGGTAGGCCCAAAATAGAGAAGATTGGCACGGAGGCTTAACCAACCTTGCACGCTCAGAATGCATATGGAAGATCTCCTAAAAGACCAGCACTCTCCGCTGGTGTTCTTATAGTGCTGCCACAATCCAGAATGCTGCAAATAAGTGCAACACTACGTAATTTGCTAGGAGAGCGCATCTGACAAAGCAACGAGCAGTGCACCCTTGTATATGGAATCTCCTGTTTGCACGACCTACCCTGTAATTGCTCAGGAGGGTGGAGAAAGGCACCCTCCTGAGCAACAGCGTACTTCTTTGAATCACGAAATACATCACGCATACAGCAAGAGGATGCGGGACAATCAGAGATGGACCAACCCCCTAGCACATCGCAGAGCCATGAGAATGGCATGAAAACACTCCTGCTCACCATGAAGCAAAGTCTCACGTCCATAGAGGCAAAAATGGACACAATGTCAGCCCAAAAGGACTCTAACATCAACAAACTGGAATGGCACGATAATCTGGTAACAGAGGTAGAACATAGAATATCAGAACTAGAAGATACCTCAGATGGCAGAAACAACTAATGCAACTGGAGTACCTGCTGAAAGTAATTGCAGCTAAAAACGAGGATTTAGAAGTGCGCTCAAGACGCAACAATATATGAATCCTAGAAATACCTGAAAGTACAAATACAGGGCAGATGGAAGATTATGTTGAGCGGCTGCTACAAACCACTTTTGGAGCCGATGCATTTTTTTCACAACAGGTGGTAAAGAGGGCACATCGATCATTGGGACCAAATCCCCCATCGGGGCTAACCCTAGACCTATAATTGCGTGACTCCTTAATTACTGCAATCACGATACAGTGCTACGCATGGCCAGAGAGATAAGACAACTCGTATTTGAAGGAAATACTCTCACGATGTACCCAGACTTCGCAATAGCAGTGGAAGAAGCATGAAAGAAATTTGCACAAGTGAAAAGGAAACTAAGACATGCTCGGATTGATTATGCACTTATGTATCCGCCATGCCTCAGAATTACCCATCAGGGAAAACATCATTTATTTGCAAACTCTCAGCAAGCAGGGGATTTCTTGAAACACACCCAATGGAGGGATGCCAATGTGGGCCGAACATGCTCACCTGCACGAGCAACATCACCAGTGTTGGAGTAAGAACGAAATAAAGCTGACGTGGGAAGCAGAGGAGACTTGACCTTCATATGCTAGGTATCAGCAGCACAAAACTACAGGACTGAATTAACTGAGAGATAACACCAACATCTTCTGGCGCAACTTGACATAGTTGTGGACTGACTATGAATTTTTGAACAACATAAATGTATACTGGGCATTGGGACTATTAAGATACCCTGGCACCCCCCAACCCTATACTCACCTCAATACTGACGAGGAGAGTTGCAATAGCCCCTGGTGCTCCTCAATGGGAGACCCTATTCATTTTTTGTTGACTTACGTTCTAATTTAGTTAAGTTTTACTGTTGTTTTGGGAGGGGAAGGGAGATCTGACTAGGGTAGATACAGTATCACCTGGGGTAAACAGAGCTCTGAATCTGTCACTCTTGTGAGTTGTTATGGGCCTAATACAGACAACCCCACTTTTTTCACAACACTGCAGGGAAAGATACTAAACATTGGGCTCACATATGTGATATGGGGGCGATTTTACTATAGTGCTAGAGCCATGGCAAGACTGATCGCATCCCCTGCCCCAACATTATAGTCTTGCCCAAAGCCAAATGAGTGGGATCATTGCAGAGCATGTCTTACTAGACGCTTGACTATACGTTCATCCTGCAGACGAAGAAGGTACTTATTACTCACACTCCACATGGTCAAGATTAGATTACTGGATAGTCTCTCGAGGGATAGGTCCCTGGATCGCCACAGTCGACCACCTAGCAAGGACATATGCCAATCACTCCCCAGTAAAAATTATGCTGACCCCTCCAGATACCGGTGTACCTCAACGGAACTGGTGACTCATCGCCACAACACTATTAGACACTGCAGTTAGGATGGAAATAGGGCAGGAAATATCAGATTTCTTTCAACGTAACATTGGATCTGTCACGCACCTAGCCACAGTATGGGAGGCCTTTAAAGTCACAATAAGAGGCTTTTCTAAAGCAAAAGGGACTGAGGTACTACTTGATATACGCAACACACTTAACAAACTAGAAATAGAGCTTAAAAGATTAGAACATAAAAATGGCCTCTTACCCAAATAAATATATTCATAAAAACCTTTGAGATAAACTGACAGAATACAAAAATACTGCGGACCATGAAGCTTTGTTTTGAGGTAAATACTTTACATCTCATAAGTATGGCGAGGGGTGATAGATCCAGAAAGGCATTCACAGACCAGATTTGCAAGCCCCGTTTCTCTAATTAGGTGCTGGAGATTCAAGACTCCAGTGGACAAATTCATAGAGATACGCCAGACCTGATATGAATATTCACAACATATTACTCCACCCTACACAACACAAAAAGGCAACAACAGGTTAGGCTAACCCCATATTTGGATGATGTGTCCCTTGGATGGCTGGGAAGTGCTCAAAGAGACTTTCCGTCTACACCTCTGGAAGAAGATGAGGTTTGTACTGCGATAATGCAGATGAGATCTGTTCGTGCGCCAGGACCAGATGGGTTACCGGCCAAATTATATAAGGTGTATGTGGACCAACTGATCCCCATACTTAAAAGGTTGTTTGAGCAATGTAGGAAAGCTGGCATTCTCCCTCCGACTATGGGGGAAGCAGTGATCACTTTGCTGCTTTAACCAGGCAAACCGGCAACTAAATGTGAATCATGTAGGCCACTGTCCTAATAAACTGTGATGCTAAAATTCTTGCTAAGGTATTGTCCAATAGGTTAAGTCTACTAATGGAGTCTTTGGTGTTACCTGACCAAGTAGGATTTATTCCTGAGCTACATCTCACAATCCCCGCACCCTCTACTATGTGATGCAAGACATCGACCCTAAGTTAGCATCGGTGGCGTTCTTCTTAGACGCCACCAAAGCCTTTGATTCAGTCAAATGGGATTACCTCATTGGCATACTACAACGGTGGGGCATGCCGTCTGGCTTCATCTCATGGGTAAAATTATTATACACTCAGCCAAAGGCAAAAGTCCTCATTAATGGGGTGAGTTCACCCCTTCCTTAATATTATGGGGCACGCGACAGGGGTGCCCATCATCGCTCCTCCTATTTCCCCCTGCTAACGAGCCACTGATGGGTAAATTGAGACAACATCACCAGGAGCGAACCCTCGGTTATCACACAAGGCATATATTAGTCTCCCTATATGACTAAGATGTAACACTACGTTAGGAATCCACAAATAAATCTTAATCCTATATTAAGGTAATTTATAGCTTTTGGGGAACTCTCAGAGATCCATACCAACTGGGAGAAATCCCAGTTATTCCCCTCACTGAGGCAGTCCTTGCCTTTAAACTAGATGATCCCATAGAATGGTGCACAGCAGTCAAATACCTTGAAATTATTGTAACCAAGAATCTAACGGAATTAGTGTAACTCAACTATGGGGTAGCACTCATGTCACTAACTGACTCTATCACTCTCTGTATAACCCTATCTTTGTCAATGGCGGGAAGAATATCACTGATTAAAATGGTGGTACATCCCAAGCTACTCTATCTGTTTATTAGTATACCCTATAATCCTGGTTGTACCTTTTTTACAACCTTATAAACACAATTAATATGTTTAGTATGGGGGTGGTAAACAACCCAGACTGAAATGGGAGTTGCTAACTCGACCCTTCTCGCAAGGAGGATTTGAGACTCCTGACTTAGAATTATATTATATAGGCGCTCAAGCAAGCTTTGCAGTCCATTAGTTCAAACCACTCCCCCCCATTTATGCCATACTTGTCAGCAGAGCAAGGCTACATGGATCCATGTGGAAAATGACAATGTATATGTACATAAGCGGCGTTCATTTGTGTTCACCATACCCCTCGCTGTAAGCAGAACGAATACCACGAAGCATTGACCGCATCATCCCGCCAGCATAGGCCCATGCACGCACGTACACGACAGCCATTTTAGGCACCAAGACCTCTCTGCCCGTTTGTTAAATCCCCAGCACGCCCCCCCCGTTGAACACCCCCGCTCTCTCATGCATAGGCCATAAACCCTCTCCCTCTGCGCGACCCTGCTCTAAAAGTGACACCCCTGCCTGACCGACACCCCCTGCATTCCTCCCAGGAACACCCTTCCCCTCTTCTGATGACCCCCCCCGGCTACACCTGGCCTCTCGACCCGGTCCCAAGTCATAAAACAAAGCCTCATGGATGTACCCTCCCCGGCCCCGCATAGCAAAACGTGATACACCAACCGAAGTGCCCGATCTTATCGCCTGCCCAACCTTAGATCTGACCACCCCCTCTTGCCCTCGTGTCCTGTTGGAATGTCTGGCTGCAAGATTACAATCACATGTTACATTTGGGAGGGGAAACGACATCCGAGCGGCAGGTATGGGAATAGGCCTGAAGCTGGGATTCCAAACGTGCCTTTTCGTACTTCAAAGTTTCTTTATTGCAATAAGGAATGTTTGTGCATCATAAACCTGTGTATAAAAGACGGAGCCTCAGAGAAACTTGTTAGAGCACCTCTTGAAGACATTGTGCGCGTGTCTGAAATGACAGGCTCTCCTCATGAGAAATAAAAATCTGTTCTTGCACTCCCGCTTCCAGCGCCCGTCTCTGTATTTGGTAACTGATCAAAATGGGAACTAAGAGGCGTCTTGTGCCAGCAGCCTGGGCATCGGTTGTAATTTGGGCTGTTTTTCCTCAATTGGCGTCCCAACGCGGGGCCCATCAGCGACATAAGGTCCGGTAAGAGAGGTCCAGACGATGGGGTGAACATCTGAACGATTGGAGTATACCTGCCTTGAGAGGGCCCTCGTCCGGCTGCCGATTGAATGAACTTCACCGATTCCGAACGGACCTCTCTCAAGCGACCTACTGTCCTGACTGGGATCCCACAGGAATGCTGCGGTAAAAACATGGAGTAAGAGAACGATCGGGCGCTGAAAAGGGAAGGCGAAGAACTGTCCACACGGTCCGGTCCGGGTAAGGTTAAGTAGGACGTCTTTACGTCTGATTGATAGGATGACTTTATCCATCTGATTGATTGAGTAATTGATTGTTTATATTGGAATCGGTATTTAAATACTGGTATTGTTCATTGATTGGTTCATTTAGCCTTGGTTGCTACTTGAAGTATTGGTTCTCTTTGAGACATTCTCTGTTTGCAAAGAGCGACGAATAGGAACGTTCCTCTCTCTTTGCAAATAGCGAAGGATAGGTAATGCGGACTTTTGTCCCCCGTTGTAATCCGTCATGCCTGTTTTTCTCCCCACTGATTGATTGGTTGCTCTGTTGCTCTTTGAGACATTCGCTGTCTACAAACGGGGAAGAATAGGAATATTCTGTCTCCCTTTGCAGATAGTGAAGGGTAGGTAATGCAGACTTTTGTCCCCCATTGTAATCCGTCATGCCTATCTTTCTCCCCACTGATTGTTTGTTAACGATTTTTTATCGATTATCGCTCTTTTGAGATATTCCCTGTCTACAAACAGAGAAGAATAGGAATATTCTGTCTCCCTTTGCAGATAGCGAAGGATAGGTAATGCGGACTTTTGTCCCCCATTGTAATCCGTCATGCCTGTTTTTCTCCCCACTGATTGATTGATTGTCTGGACATTTATTGTTCAAGGAATAGTTCTTTTGAGGTATTCTCTGTTTGCAAATAACGTGGAATAGAAATATTCTGTCTAGTCTTTGCAAGTAGTGAAGGGTAGGTAATGCGGACCTTTGTCCCCCGTTGTAATCTGTCATGCCTATCTACTCCCCACTGATTGGTAAACTAGTTCCACCCGGACCATTTATTAGAGGTAGATCATCTGGCTCAACCGGAGGGCGCCCCTAATAAAAAGGACATATGTAAAATACGAAGTGATCACCGTATCCTGTTAACAGAAACTTTAGCACGAAACACACTAGAAAAGGAATGAAAACGAAATTGAGCAAAATCAGTAGGCCACTGATGAGTTTTTTTTTTACTTCGCTAGAAATAAGAAACGTTAGAAATAGCCCGCAATAAGAAACATGAAAGTGGTGAGAGAAGCCAAGCTTGACATCACGGCAGCCACGAGGTAGCTAGGCTCCGCCGCCCCTCACTGCTCCAAACATGTCTGTCCCACCCCTCGCCACGCCCAATAACGGTAACATAAGATAGATACAAGTCAGCAGATACCTACCCCCATTCCGGAAGCTCCCGAAGTGCAACAGGTCCATGGTTACGCCCATCCGGAAGACGAGGCCTCGACACGTGCAGGGCGGGGCCCGGCTGGCCGCCATCGGCCGGAGAGGTCGTGGGGTGGATGGCCCGGAATGTACTGGTCTTCCCATCCTCCTCTTCTGGCGCCTTGCAGGCCACGGGGGGGATGTCTTGCTTATGCCTCCGACCCCCCTCCCTCTCTCATCGCCTGGTCCGGCCATCACGAATGTCAGCGCCAGGAGACGGCGTGGGGTGCACTGGGAGGGAGAGGCGGCGCGGACGAGCCTCTCCCACCTCCCCAGGTGGAGGCCCCTCAGCTGCACCCCCAACGCTCCACTCACCCGACAAGGGTTCGTCCACTCTTGCGGCGCAACGCCATGCCCGACAGGCTGGAGTCCGTCTGCTCTTGCGATCCAGCGACTGCCGGTTGCCGCGGAACTCATAAAATAACGGTCGACTCTGCAGGATTGGGCCTGGCGTGCAAAGATGGCCTGGTCGCTTGTCAGCTAGAAAATGAGTCCCCCATCCAGAAGCGTTCTCCTCAGCTTTAAAGATTCTACGAGAACTGCAGGGGCCCCCGACCCCCGCGGGCCCCCCGATGGGGAATGACTGCCATGATTGCCCGCGGAACGACCAAGACGTAGCCACGAGACGTTGGCGCTCTCATGCTGGCGCCAGCCCCAGTTTAAATGACCAAAATCCTGCAGACTACCAATTTGATCAGTTCCGGTGGAACACCAGTATGACCCGGTAGGAAAGATTGTTGACTCCCTCCCCCCTTTTTGACTATGGTTCATATCGACGGCCCCTTCTGTTGCCCTTTAACGAAACTTTTGGACTGCCGAAAGAGGCTCTGGTCCAACCACGAGTTGGTGGAGACATTTTGACTATACTTGGACCTGCCTGACCTCACCCAAAATGGCGCCGGTACAAATGAAACTCGCAACTCCCTGTTGTGTTCCGGTTGCTCAGCCTTGATATCATGAGATATGTATGCAGTTTTTGAAGCGCATGGCGGGAGGGGATGGGTACTGATTGAACATTCGGACAATGAATTGATATTAAGTTCTGATGCGTCATTGATTACCGTATTATTGAAAGTTCGAATTTTCGACACTAATGGTACTTGCCCACAATGAATTTTCGATATGATTTTATTGCACTTGTCGCACCTTTATGAAATCAACGACCACCGACTGCGTTACGTTTTCCTCAAATAAATATCCCCTCATGTACAGTTCCAGTCTGCTCCGTGGCCGGCCCACGTGGTTGTAGGCCCGTAATTGTGCGCCAACATTTTTAAATAAAGGTTTTTTGTTTTTTTTAAAGCAAACATAGTTGTAGCACTTAGATTGGTAAGTTTCGAATAAATGGCCACTGTTTCCGATATAAGTAAAATACAGGTGAAATGAAGCAACTCGATTACTTAAAGGTTAAAAAGCAAAGTACACAGAAATATTGCAAATGTGAATGGTCCAGGTTTGTTGTGTGTGTGTGTTTTTTTATATATATATTTTTTATTTTTGTGCAACGTAAAAGCAATCGATAAAGGTCCCGGTATTTAGCCTTTACTTTATGTGCCACATGTATCAGGGAAGTTGTTTCAGATGCCCCTAAGCCACTCCGAAGGAATGCCACCTAGCCCCTCTAGTTTCCGTGCCTGATGAACAAAAACGACCCTGTACCACTGTAGACCATCCCTCCTCCTCGAAGGAGAGCACGAGTTCACCCCCCACTTTACACTGACTGCCCTTTGTTTTGACCCTTCCCTACACACGATCCGTAATACCACACTTGGGCAATCTATGCAATACACAGTCCATCAATGATTATCTCTCCCGCACTACCGGTCCCTCTGGGCTTAAACGCCGAGATGAAAGGGACTGCATCCCGCGGAGATAGGTCGAGTATGTGGTAAGTAAAAGCATTTTCGGGCTTATGCGCGCTGATGTGTTTTAAAACGCTGCCCCCACCCCTTCTTTTTCCCTTCTTTTCTGCAGGTCACATCGGAACGTCGACTAAAGTATGGAGAAGACCTAAGCAACACGCCATGGTTCCGCACGGAAAAATTGTATATTGTCTATGGGGACTGCCCCTGAGAAACGTGACGAATTTGAATGATATGAATGCACGCGTATATGCCCTGATGTGTATAGCTCGACTGAATACACGTTGCACACGTTTGGATTGATAAGAGAAATGTTTTATGTATGACTTAAGTGATGATCAAACGGCCGATGGAATGGGGAAAAGGGGTCTGAACATGGTGCCTATACACGACGAACAAACAAAGATATAGCACTCCCTTACTTAGAAACGACTGTCTCTCTCTCTGAACCCAGCGACTGGGAGGGTGGCCTGAAGCAGAAACTTGGCGGGTTATTGCAGTATGACAAAATATGACTCCAACCGGCACCCCAAATAATGCAACCAAGGATGACGTGCACCCATGAGTAAATTCATACGGTAACTAAATAGGGAAAGGTTCAGGAATATTCCGGGGTGAGGTTTACCCAAGTACCCTCCTCCTGGAAGACTAGGAATATTGTCAATGTTTAAGATTTACCACCTCCTTCTTGCACCCTCATAGACATGAAACTCAAAGCTGCCCCATTGTTCTCCCGACTGACACCCTCCGTTGCCTCAGCCTGGATACCCATTCGCTAAAAATGATTCGAAGATCCCACCGTGAGTATTAGCCCGACCAGGTTAGTTCCCGAACAATTGACAAAGGTGTAAGTATTTGCAACCGAGGCCACCAGCAAAGGCAGCCAGATGAATTAAGTAGGATACTAAGGATGCGCAGCATGCAGGAAGAAATCTTTTTGGCCAAGTACTGTTCTATGTTTTGTCTTGGATTTTTGTATATAATACATGTACTATTCCCCCCCCGCCTGAATTCATGTGTACGTAATGTATGGATCTACGTCGTCCCTCAGCCTGTGTTTCTATATAACTTGACCCCTGCTGTTCTGTGTTGTGTGCGCACTAAATGGCCTATTATTGTACACGTTTCTCTCTCTCTCTTTCTCTCTCTCTCCATGTCGTACGTGTACCAAATAGTTCGTTTAAAATGCGGACGACTCTCTCTCTCTGAGGGTCCCCCTGTTCCCTCTTCCTTTGTGTGGTAACGTTGTGCCCCGCCGGCACAAGCCTAATTGGTTTTTGAACACAAAGGTGTTCGGCAAAATTGACAGAAACTAAAACAATTGTAATTTGCCATATTACTACCTCTCCTTTCTGTAAAATGATGGAACTTGAATTGGCTAAGAAGGAAAGGACAGGTAAGACGACTGATGTCCCCTAATCTGGCCTTTTTTATAGGGGGACTATATGTCAGTGGCCTTCTGTTCTCAGTTCGTTAGAAACACAATCCCCAATGCCCAGATTGCCCCACCTCTCTGCACCCAAGTACGGATGTCCAAAGCGTCCTCGTTTCTCCCGATTGACCCCAGCTCCATATCCCGAAGTATAACTGATGACCCTGATTAACCGTTGCTCCCCGAGAAAAGAATGTTTAGCCTCTGTCCCTCTCTCATGATGATAGAAGACTGCCAGGGCTTGGGTTAGAAAGTCGAGTCTCTACCGAAGGATCCGATTTCGAGTTTGATGGAATACGCAGTTGATAGGAGTCTGACTTCTCTCCATATACGTCATGAATGAACGCCAAATAGACTTAGTACAAACTCAGTAGAAATGCCCGCATACATACTCCATAGTGATAACTTCTGACCGTGACCGATGAACGTATCCCCAACTACTTAAGATTGGGGGCGGAATTGAAATGTATAAATGTCTTCTCCTGCCAGTTCTCTAAAGCTTGTTTTGTACCCATTCAAAGATACACAATCACCGGAGGAGAGGGGCCGGACGTGACGCACAGCCTAGCCGCAGATCATGAAGCACATGTGACCTCGACCAAAGGTGGAGCCGCAGAGCAACGAGACGCGGGACGAGGCACCACTCTCAAACACGGAAAATGAAAGGATGGAGGGCTGCCTTGAAGCCCTCTGCTTGCTGACCCACGCGTGCCAGAAGTCCCCGCCCCTTTGAGCCCGATTGATGGGCCTGCCTGCTCGTTATCCTTTGCTCCCTTGGTTTGTCTCAAAGATCTGATCCCACTCCGCCCTCTCTTCCCTCGATTATCCGACAACCCCCCCCCCCCTTTTTTTCACATGGATTTTGACTCAGAGAAGAAGAACAGCATTTAGGTAGAATAGGGTTTGCCACGGAAGGAGAAAGAAATGCAGGTGCCCAGCATGAGACACCCTTAAAAAGATTAGTTAGGAAACAGGACTGTGGTCTAACAGCAGAGGACAGATCGCACCCTGCGACGTGTAAGGATGGATCCGAGCTGGACCTACAGCTCCACCGCCGGTGCTCAACAGCGCCAACGGAAGAAAACGAACTACTAGAGCCTAGCAGTGATGGCTCGCTGCTAAAAAGACACTGTGGCGAAGACCCCCCCCTCCCCTTTCTGAACTTTCTACCCCCCCCCCTGACTACTTGCTTGTATTGAACTGAGGGGCATATTATCAAGGGGGTTTATCTCTGCTTTTTTGGCTTTAAAAGCCAAGAAAGCGGAGATAAAATTATCTCCCTATTACCAAGCTGTCGCTAACACCAGTTAGCGACAGCTAATAGGAGATAGCGACCATCTTGGGCCCCGCTTTGCATGTCAGTGATATTTATCACTAATGACATGCAAAGTGGGCGTGCCAAGATGTTAGCGACTGGAAACAGTCGCTAACATCGCTATCTCCTATTACCAACTTTTGGAGATATTCGCGCTAAGCGCGAATATCTCCAAAAGCTAACACCTGCCCTGAGCAGTTCTTAGCCATGTTATCCAATGGGAGGTGGATAACATGGCTAAGAGCATTTGCTCGATAATGCATGAATATCACTGACTTTTCAGCGATATTCATGCATTGCGGCCGTTTTTTATCGCATTTGCGATAAACCTTGCTAATAGCAAGGTTTATCTGCGATAAAAATCGCCGATTTGCGGCGATAATATTTGTCTCTAAACAAGTTAGAGACAAAAATTATCTCTATTGGTTGGTAATATGCCCCTCAATTCCTCCCTCAACCACTTTGTATTGCTTTCAAAATGTTTCATCGGTCACTTTTGACTGTACACTGATACCGCCGGAGAGAGAGTCAGAACATGGTTCCATAATGTGTCGGAACATTTCCTTGATTGACTCCGACTGAGTAGTAAACCGATCTCTAGACTCGTATATATAACACGACTAATGTAAATTCATCTGTATTGCACCTCGTCTATCGCATCGACTGCACATGGTTATATGCAATCCGCCAGTATTGACAAACGCTATTTCATTGACCACACATGGCTATATGTACACCCCGTCAGTTATGATAAACACGGAAATGAACTAACTTATGTTAAAAAGCGGCGACTGTGGAAAATGACAATGTATATGTACATAAGCGGCGTTCATTTGTGTTCACCATACCCCTCGCTGTAAGCAGAACGAATACCGCGAAGCATTGACCGCATCATCCCACCAGCATAGGCCCATGCACGCACGTACACGACAGCCATTTTAGGCACCAAGACCTCTCTGCCCGTTTGTTAAATCCCCAGCACGCCCCCCCCGTTGAACACCCCCGCTCTCTCATGCATAGGCCATAAACCCTCTCCCTCTGCGCGACCCTGCTCTAAAAGTGACACCCCTGCCTGAGCGACACCCCCTGCATTCCTCCCAGGAACACCCTTCCCCTCTTCTGATGACCCCCCCCCCGGCTACACCTGGCCTCTCGACCCGGTCCCAAGTCATAAAACAAAGCCTCATGGATGTACCCTCCCCCCGGCCCCGCATAGCAAAACGTGATACACCAACCGAAGTGCCCGATCTTATCGCCTGCCCAACCTTAGATCTGACCACCCCCTCTTGCCCTCGTGTCCTGTTGGAATGTCCGGCTGCAAGATTACAATCACATGTTACATTTGGGAGGGGAAACGACATCCGAGCGGCAGGTATGGGAATAGGCCTGAAGCTGGGATTCCAAACGTGCCTTTTCGTACTTCAAAGTTTCTTTATTGCAATAAGGAATGTTTGTGCATCATAAACCTGTGTATAAAAGACGGAGCCTCAGAGAAACTTGTTAGAGCACCTCTTGAAGACATTGTGCGCGTGTCTGAAATGACAGGCTCTCCTCATGAGAAATAAAAATCTGTTCTTGCACTCCCGCTTCCAGCGCCCGTCTCTGTATTTGGTAACTGATCAAAATGGGAACTAAGAGGCGTCTTGTGCCAGCAGCCTGGGCATCGGTTGTAATTTGGGCTGTTTTTCCTCATCCAGACCCGCTGACAGGAATGAGAGCAATCAAACTCAAATTATGGGACACAATCCCACCACAGTAGCATGTACTGTCGCTGCATGGCAGAGTATCGCAGAGAAGATAGGCCCACCAATGCTTTTCTCACCCCTACTACTTCTTCCATATCACCCAGATCTAAAGGTGACACAAGAACTAGGCTGCAGACAGCTACTACAGAGAACGAATATACAAACATGGGGGGACCTCTACATAGATGGAAACACTGTAGCAATTCTTCTTTGGTGCAGAACCCACACCAATGGACTTATTCCTGTATGTTAGAATACGGCAAAGTGTTCGAGCAGCAACATCTGCATTATACCAAGAACCCCCGCACATTCTATTGCAAGCTACAGAACCCACACATACTGTTTCCCTCTTATATTATAATATACAAACCTCCCTTGTGCAAAACCAGATAGGATCACACGTGCAATGGAAGGCAGAACTCGGAGTCAGGCTGCTAGACAAACAATGGGAATATTGTTGTATCCAGACAGGACAAATATCTGCTAGTAGCCGACTGCGCTTCCTCCATTATAAGTTTATCCACCGCATTTACAATAAACCATTAAAAATGCCCAAATTCCATCTGCGAGATAATGATAAATGTGACAGATGTGGGATTGAAAGAGCAAACTTTCTACACCTGCCATGGGAGTGTGATAGGATTAATCAGTATTGGCAACAGATGTTTAACGCAATGGCTCAAATGATAGAAGTTCCAGTACAGACTTCTCTCATCGCAGCCGTTTAGGATACAAAGAAGAAATTGAAACAACATACAGGAAATATGCAGCAGTAGGGTTTCTGCTGGCTAAAAGAAGAGTAGCCTGCAGGAGGGGGCGAGGAAGAGCATCCAAGTTTAAGGAGTGGCTCCAAGATTTAATATTCTGGCAAGAACAAACGCTAAAATAGGCAGACCTGCTCCCACCAACATCCAGACAGAGGGACATATGGGATCCCTTAAAAACATATCTTCTAAATGTTCCATTATAACCACTGAACTCACCATCGTAATAATTATAGGAGACACTTTTTTTAAAACTTTATTTTCTGGATTTTACACAGAAGCGTTGCAACGAAGATGCAGTGCAGATTAGAACAACAATGGTGTCAGAATTCACATGTAGCAGATCAAGCATAACACAGTCATATATGGCAATGGAAGCAAGAAGTGAAGTACAGTCAAATATTGAACACATACAAAGCATAAGAGATCAAACAACACAGTAGTTCAAAATAGAAGATCACAGCAATGAAAACCAAACCTAGCAGCAGTGAGGCGAGAATGTCCATAAGCAATGACAAATAATACCCTCCACTCGTACCTAAAAATGGACACCTAACCCACCCCCTCAGGGACTATGCAGCAGCCGCCTACAGCAGCCGCCTGTGTGCCCTGTTGTGCATTGTGCCGTACTATGTAGTCTCTGTATGGGCCCCATATGTCCATGGGTCTGGAAGAACTAGGAAAACTCCTCACAATTGACGTTGCAAAATGCCAAGCTTCTGAGCCAGGCTTGCAGAGTGGGGATTCTGCTGCTACCCCACAATAGCGCAATCTCACGCTTGGCCAATAGAAAGCCCACGGCAGCCAGTTTTCTAACCTTCCGAGGTAAGTTGGACACATAACCCAGCAGAGCAATCTCTGGAGTGGGCAAAAGCTGCATGGATAGTATGTCCCCCAGTGTAAAGTGAACAAGCGTCCAGTATTGATGTATTTTAGGACACGTCCAGGCAAGGTGAGCGAAGTCGGCAAAGGGAGACAAGCACCTCTGGCAGTGGTGTGGTCTGGTGTGGTCTATTCTATGGGAGCGTGAGGGAGTTTGATACATCCTGCGGAGGAACTTAAAATGGAGTAGTTTGAGTCTGCTGTTCAATGATACCTCCCTGGTGGCCCTACAACACTGTTCCCACTGGTCATCGGAAATGGGCTTACCTAAGTCTACTTCCCAGGCTGTCCGCACCCTGGTATCAGATACTGGCCGAATCGCACAACACTGTTTATATAATTTTGAAATCAAATGCGCACCAGCAGGGCTCTGTATCAACAGCTTCAATGGAGGGATCGGCTCAGGGGCAGAAGGTAAGGAAGGGAAAATGGCTCGAAGTGCGGAGCGAACACGAGTCAGGACAAAGGTGTCCATAAAGATGTGATCACTGAAGCGGGCTTCCTCCGATATCGAAAAGGCGTGACCCTCTGGGAATAAATCTCCGAGTGTACGAACGTGAAATTTCTCCAGGGTCCGTTGGACCAAGGTTTCCCCCGTTATTGGGAGCAGAGAAGGGTTAGGCAGAGGTAACTCAGGAGAGTATAACGATTCAAATCCCAACAACCTGCGTAGCTTGTCCCAAGCCCAACATGTAGTAGAGACCATTTGAATATCTCGCGGATCACGGGGGAACCCCGTAGGTAGGATAGTATCGAGCTGGCGTGGGAGTACCAAGTCTGCCTCCGGCTTTAAATATGGGACGCGTAGCAACATTGTGCAATCAGGTAGTATAAATAAACATCTGGAACCCCGAACCCCCCTCCATCATATGGCAAAGTAAGAGTCTGCCAGCAGACTCGGGGCGTCTTGTCCCCCACACTAATCGCAATAGTAGCGTACGCAGTTGCATGAAAAAAGTCTTTGTGAGAGGGATAGGGATGTTGTTAAAAAGATAGAGAAACCGGGGCAGGACAACCATCTTGATTATAGCAATCCTACCTGCCATAGACAGCGGAAGACGTAGCCATTTCACGATCTGTGACTCCAACGAGCTAATCGCACTGCCATAGTTGACATGACTGCGCATGACGGATAGGAAAAAAGGCCATTCGAGGGAATCGAACGCTTTTTCAGCGTCCAGAAGTATAGCAGCGGCGGGCGTGGAGGGGTCAATCCTATGCAACACGGTATATAAAGTCCTCAAATTAAGAGAGGTGGATCTGTGGGGTACGAATCCCGACTGCGCCGGAGAAATGATAGACTCCACCAATAAAGACAATCTAATCGCAATGACCTTGGCCAATATTTTATAGTCTAGGTTCAACAACGACAGAGGCCGGTAAGAGCCACACAGTTTAGGATCCTTCTCTGGTTTGGGCAGGAGAATGAAGACCGCTTCTCTGAACGTTGGGGGAAGGATACCGACCTCAAGCGCCTCCGCATAGACCTCCACCAACTGCGAAACCAGGATGTCCTTATATGCCTTATAAAAATCGGCCGAAAACCCGTCAAAACCGGGAGCCGACGAGCCACGCAAGGCATCGATGGCCTCCACAATACTATCCGGAGTGATGGGGACTAACAGAAAGTCTTGCATGTAACATTCTAAATACACCAGAGCGAACTCCAGTAGGTAATCCCCCTGGCCACGCAGATCACCAGTGAGCTTAGAGGTATAAAGCGCTTTATAATAGGAAAGAAAATGGCCATAAATGTCCGGGGTAGAATACAGTGGAGTATCATTAGGGCCAGTCATTTCAGTGATGTAAGAAGAGTCACGCGGGGGTCGCAGAGTATTGGCCAACAATTTACCGGGACGCTCACCCGCGCCATAGCGCCGCGCAACGTGTTGCTTACTGAGGAACAACAGCTCCCTTTCTGCGGCCTCTCTAAACTCCAGTAGTCGCGCTAAACGCCTCGACTCCCCAGCCCCAGAAGGCGTAGCGAGCATCTCACGGTCTAAAGCAGCGATGTCACCTTCAATGCGATTCAAAGTGGAGCGGAGGTCACGTAGGACACCAGCGTGTTTGGCAATGCATACTCCTCTAATATAAGCCTTAAAGCCCTTCCACAGAACCGCCCACGTGTCCACCGACCCAGTGTTTATGTCAAAGTAATCCTCAATCGCCGGTCTGACCTCTTCATTAAAAACCGTATCTAACAATGCACGGCCAGGGAATCGCCACTGCCTCTCGTAACCCCCCGGTCTGGGAATATTCAACCGCAAGATCACTGGAGAGTGGTCCGAAAGTGTGCGGGGGAGGTTAGGGACATCAGCCAACCAACCGTCACCCCCGGGGAAACCAACCAATAGTCGATCCTGGTCAATGTGTTATGAAACCCTGAGTAATGGGTGAAATCCGGAAGGTGTGTGTGCAGTTGGAGCTCAACGCCCACCAAGGAGAACTGAGCACATATGTCCCTGAGGGCTTGTCGGGCACGGGGCTTAGTATCGGGGGAAGCGGAGGTGCTGTCCCTGGTGGGGTCCAATAGGAGATTGAAATCACCCCCCAATATCAATAGCCCGGGGTCGAGTGAAAGGAGCCGTACCTGCAAATCATGAAAAAAAGCCGGGGAGTCCACATTAGGGCCATAAATCCCAACCAAGGTAACCCTCTGTCCCATCAACAAACCAGTAACAATCAGGGTACGGCCTTCGGGATCCTGGAACGTGTTATGAAGTGCAAACGGGACCCGTTTATGTATGAAGATGGCAACCCCCCTAGCATAGCGACTGTAATTGGAAAAGAACCTATGAGAACCCCAACTTGCCGCAACCGAAGCCTGATATGATGCAGACAAATGTGTCTCTTGCATGAACACAATATCGACCTTGTGTCGTACTATGTAATTAAGGACCTGCCTACGCTTTTTAGTGTCATTTAGTCCTGCCAAGAGGTGTCCTCTAACTTTCCACGTCATCAGTGCAAGCCCGGAAGGACCGGGCAAATTCCACAACAAACGCGACGCATGCATGCATGATCCAAGCCACACTGCAACCACAGAATTAAAAAAACTGCAAAGACCATTCGAACTGAACCAACACTCCCCCCCCACCCACCAACCAGCCTCTTACAAACCCCAAAGAGGCATACCCCAAAATAGCTAACTAAGTGCATGTGCAATGGAAATCTTAGCATATCTGCGGGAGCAAATGAAGCACAATGCAAAGCTAGAACACTAGGAAAGGACACTACGGTATTCACCATAGGGCATGGCAATGCCACGCCAGTCGGGCACCAGAGCAAATAACAACAGTGCATGAAAGATAACAGGAATGAACAAATTAAGCATAGCAGGACACATCAAAGAAGTATGAAAAATCTGTCAACCAGTCCCAGGTTGGGAGAAGAGCTCCACACTTGTCTGTGAGTCCCCCTGTGGCGAGGAAGCAGATCTCCGTACATTGGACGCCCCAGCATGATCTTTCTTATATTCCCGGCAAAACTCCTGCGCCTCCGTCGGAGTGTCGAACACTCAAGACCTGCCATTTATGTCTAGTTTTAGCCTCGCCGGGTACAGCATGCCATAACGGAGACCCACGTTTTTCAAAGTTGCCTTGACCCCCTGGAACTTGCGCCTCGCCTCCTGTACCACGATGGTGAAGTTGGGGAAGAAAGCCAATTTGTTACCCTGCCACTGGACGTCCCCCAAGTCACGAGCAGCACGAAGGGCGGCGTCTCTGTCTCAGAAATTCATGAGCCTGGCAATGATGGGCCTTGGAGGCAGGCCCGGTCGGGGATTGGGGCCCAGCGATCTATGGGCGCGCTCCACCACGAAGCCCTGGGTGAATGTTTCCCTGCCGAACAGGTCCGTCAGTAGTTGCTCCACGAACGTGTCCATCCGACCGGTGGCTGTCGTCTCCGGAACTCCAATAATTCTAATGTTATTTCGGCGACTGCGGGCCTGCAAATCCTCGTTCTTGATAGCCACATCTTTGAGGATCTTCTCGACTCTTTCCAGCCGCTTCAAGGAGGATGCAGCACCGCCCTCGACGTCTGACACTCTAGACTCCACGACATCCAGCCGCCGATCATGCACCTGAATTTTAGATCCCATATCAGCCAATTTCTTATCCAGGTCATCAAACCGGCCATCCAACGCCTTGAAACCGGCCCTCATTTCAGCTAACATGGCCGTGGCAAGGGAGGCTGGGCAATCAGCGTCCTGCGGGCCAGGGGCCTCAGTAGATTGATCAGTGGGAGCATCGACGCAGCACCCAGCGCTTTATCAAATTGCAGCTTACTCTGCTTGGGGTCTTTCTTCACCATCATGATGAAAAAGAGAAGAGGGTCCAGACGAGAAGAGTGTGAGGCTATCACTACTGCACAGTCCGAATGACGAAGGGGGTAACGCCAAGTGAGTGGGAGACACGCAGCCAAGCCGCCAGGCAGTGCCGCTCACACCAGGCCAAAATCATAGAACGACAGGAACTAGAGTTGCAGGAGCAAATGAAAGGGAGAAGACGACTCCTAGGCACAATGCGGAACCAACCATGTACGATCAACGTAGAGGCCGCGTGAGATGTGAGGATTCTGGCGTGCGATCACGGCAGCCGTGACTCGGCGACCCGCACCAGGCATCACGGTGTAGGAATCTGTAGTAGGCATAGGTCACGACGCGGCAGCAGGCACCCAATCTGTCAAGGTGCCACAGGTGTGGATTGCATCAAAACAGGAAGTCAGGCCTGCGCCCAGTGACAGACCATGCGCCAGAGACGGGCCTTTGGAGCAGACAGTGTTCCCAGCAATATGTGGCGCCAACCATGCAGCCCCGCCCAAGTGGGGATCGACCAGCGGAGGCCCAGGCCACAGAGTCACAGCAGGCCCCCGATTGGAAAAGTTGCCGCAGGTGGTAGCCAACACACAGCAGCAGGGCAGGAAGTCAGCCAGACTCAGGTAATGCGACCACCATCAGGGACCATAAGCAGCCAGCGCCCCCAATAATGCCCCAGACCGAGGCAGAGCCCACAACACCGGTATAGCTTCCAATGCAGGCCTCTACACCGCACCAGTCACGGAGCACGCCGGGGGGCCGACAACACGCCCCGCTCTGCCGCTGCCCACGCCTCCTGCCGGAGCCCCGGGACTCCCAGCAGACCCACCCCCGCTCCCCGCCGAGCCCAGCACCTCAGGCCCCGGTCTAGGAACGCCCACGAGGCCGCAACACCCGGCGAGCGCACCAGAGACCGCGGGGCCCGCACGGAAGGTCAGCAGGGGAGGAGCGGGAAGCGAGAAGCCCGCTGGCCGGGCGGAAAGGAGCAGAAAGCAGCGCAAGGGCAGGTAACGGGCGCAGACTCACCGCCCCAGCAACAACGCCCTGCAGCTACGATGTAGGCCCCAACGCCACCTCAGCTCCCAGCGCCGGCTCGCTTCGATGTAGATCCGGGGCAAATGGCGCACCGCTCCAGGTGTCAGAATATGCTCCGCATTGTCCCGGACACTGTGGGATTGTGTCCCGCTGCCAAAACAAGCCCCTACATCGAGCTAATTGGAAGCTTTCGGGCCCGACCGGCGGAGCTTCAAGCGGATGCGGCCATCTTGGTCACCTCTGTGGCCACGCCCCATTATAGGAGACACTTGACAAACTAAAAATACAGGCCATATTAGATAGCATCTACCTATCACTCGTGTCAGCATGCATAAGGGGATGGAGGGCATATGGTATAACTGTTGCAACATGGATGATGGTGGGGGAACCTTCTAGTCATGGACCGAGACGAGCAATACCAGGAACATCTCAATGTCATCAAGCATACACTAAATCTGTATATGCATGTATATTATATCATAATGCACTGTGATTTAAGACTATTGTACAAATCATTACACTGAATCAGTACTCATGTCACTGTTATACATGAAAACTAAATAAAAAGTGTTTTAAAAAAAGTATATCAGAACACTTTACTTGATGATGTGCAAAGTTTAAATATTTTTGCTGAAACCCAATTTCCAAACATTGTTTATGTGCTATATAGTTTTATCAGTTAAACGACTTGTTAGTGGGAACATTTTGTGGCCATTTCATTGGAAAATTTGCTATCTGTAAATGACAATGCACTACCACATCATGTCTTAGTAATATATTTATGAAAAGTGAGTTTTTAAACATGAACTGGGAAATATTCCTGCTCCTGCCCAGATGACAATGCTATTAGTGAACTAAGAGGCAAGCCAAGGATTATTTGTACCCCATATGTGGGCTTGATTCTTATTATACATGGAGCAAATGTTTAGTCTAGTAAATACAAATAGTTTTTTTGTACAGTAGAAATAGTGAACTTGCATAATTGAATGTGCCCTCTTATGTGATAATAAAGAAAAAGATGGCTCCATAAGACAAAATATTTGTGTAGGATCACACAATTTGAGATCAGTTCACGGGTAAAATTCATTACAGTTAGGTCGAGTAGATTATTCAAGTTACTAGACCTGCAGGTCTTGTAACATTTTTAGGTTTTAGGACTTTTAAAGCCCTGAACTATGTATTGGGTGAGGTTCTGCGAGGCTACAAAGCCTGTCTTTCACATTTAAGTATTGGTGCATTGAACTAAGTTCACTCGTGTCACCCGGGGGTGGGAAAGCAAACCTTGTGGAGCTCAGCCATAGACTCAGTTTACGCAACATTGGTGCCCGACGAGCTTGGACTGGATGTTTTAAGGTTTTAAGAACCCTTTGTGCAGTTCTTTTTGATATATATATATATATATTTATATATATATATATATATATATATATATATCAAAAAGAACTGCACAAAGGGTTGTTATATATATATACACACAAACACACACACACACACACACACACCCTCCCATTATTATGTCATTACGGAGACGTTCACAACAATGATTGTCACCTGCAACAGGGAATAAGCAAACACCTATTGCCATAAGTGTAGGGAAGTGGAGTAGTATGCAGTGAGGCTGGCTTTGTGAAAGTCCTGAAGTCTCAGCATGGGTCTCATCTTTGTCCTTGGTTGCAAGTCGATCAGATCTGATGTTCTGGTGCCAGGGGAGCCCTGTAAATCCTAGAGTTTGGGGCATGGGTGCTAGTCGCAATGGACTACTAGCCCCAGCGGCTAATCTGCCCCTGAGATGACCACTTTCTGTAGAGGTTGACACCTTTTCTCCCCAGAAGCCTCTATTCTGCAACTTTTAAAAATGGCAGAACATTTCTTCATCTGTACAGACCAGGCAGCCCACCCTAGGGGTGTGCTTAGCCTTCTGGGGTGTACGCCTCCAAACTATCTAATTTTACTCGCATGCCCAGGTTGCAAGTGTGCCTGGGACAGGAGTTTGACTTTTTCCTCTTCTGGGAGGAAGTCGGATTGCATAGCAGAGGCAGTGGGTACCTTGAAGCTCACCACCTTGATGTGCCACTTCACTAGCTGCCTTATCAAGGAGGGAGGTCACTTCCCCCTCCTGCGGGCCTTGGATTCTGCTTCCTGAGAGAGTTCACACCTCTTGGCAGGGGATCAGATTCCTGTCTTGGCAGCAGCATTTGTAGGTTGTCAGCCAGGGCTCAGGAAAGACTGGGGCAACCAGGTGGGCAGCCTGTAAGGTGGCCACCTGGGTGCATGTCACATTAAATCTGACTGTAGGAAATGGTTGGGTTTGATGAGACAAGTTGTTTGATAACAAACATGACATAAATTCAGTAGGACCATAATGGACTTGGAAACCTTGGGATGCCAAGGTACCAGCCCATATTATCTTATGATCTCCTGAACACTTATAGCAGCCTTTGATAAAAAGAGGCTACTTTAGAGACATATAAGCTTGTGCTTCTATGGCCACACTTTTAATATAAAGCACCCTGCCTCTTGAGCTCAGGATATCTACCATAGGGATGACTGGCATATATTAAAAATAGTGCTGTGACCTTGCCACTCATGGTGAGGGCAAAGTCGAGTTTGCGCAGTTTGCACTGCTCATGCAGTCTGCAAAAGCAGGCCTGGTGTCATCTGTTTACTTTGATCAGTCAGGGTGGCATAATCAGTGCTTCAGACACTGGCGCTCCCTTTAACTGCCATGCCCTTGGTACCACTGCTAACATTTACAAGGGCGCTATAAGGAGGTAAAGGTCCTTGCCAATTAGGGTTACCAATTCACATGCATCATATTTAGGGAGAGAGCACTTGCATGGCGGCCTGGTATTAGGCTCCAGTGCAGTTTCAGGGTCATAACCATCAGCATTGGAGAAAATAGTGTGTCTGTGACCTTGCCAAAAGGGCACTTTCCTACAGTAGGTTTGTCAAGCTAGATTTTGAAAAGGTTATTTCCCATTCTGTTTTTCTAAATCTTTGATTCCATTCCAATTGAATCCATTCACATGGCAGCCCCTATTGTGATAGGAGTCAATACAGGGAACCAGTTGTGCAGCATTTCAAGCTTTGAAGTGTTCCTGATGCAGTGGGGCAGTTAGTTTTGTAATAGCTGCTCACGTGGCATGTGCCTTTGAGACATTTTACTCATGGGTGGAGTTGGAGGCTATAGACACTGCCTCTGAGCAGTGTCATGCTTATAATGCAGCACCACTATCTGCAAATTAAAGGACTTACCATGAATTGGAAATCCCTTTGACTTACCAGGATCACCAGAGTTGGTTTGCTGGTGACTTACCAAACAAGCACAAGAATGTCTGCCTGGGACCCCTGAGCAATGAAGGTGCCACATGGCCAGTCTTGGCTGGCTACACGCCTGTTCCTCATCACAAAGCCCTTGCTCTCGCTGAGGCGATAGTAGTTTTGAATTTCCCATAGTACTTGAAGACTTCAGGGAAATTTACACCAGTGAATGCACTGTGAGACAACCTTCAGACTTAAGTAGGACCCAAACAGCGTGGGATACATTCTGTTCCACATGTCATTCCCTTATGCAGTGAACCTCACACACAAGCTCAATATCCTTTAAAACCGGAAGCGAAGCATTGTATTAAAGCAATACAAGATCATTTGCAATATCGGGGCATAATAGCTCTCTGCCTTTCACCAATGAACATTACCCTTTTTCCTATCTCCTAACCAGACGCATCCTATAAGATAGTTTTGGACAATAGGAATTTAAATCGAGTGCAGAAAATATTCAAAACAACCCTTGACATCTCTGATTGGGGGTTTCAGTCAAAATATAGAGCTTGAAAGTGAGTATTTAACTGCCTTTGTTTTCGACTGGATGAGGTTCTCATTTTGACATTTGCCTATGGGGTATAAGAACAGTTCTGGCTTATTCTCAGCAGCGCATTATCTTACAACCAGATCCTGAAGTATTGTCATACACTGATAATATCTATCTTACACGTGATGACTTGGATATGCACCTAACTAGAGTGGATAAAGTTGGAACACTATTATCATCACACATTTACAGAAATAACTGATTGCCTACCTTAGAGTGACTTTCCGCCAATACGAGGAATCCAGCGAGGGCATGGGTCTGGCTTCTGATTTTCTTGAGAACTGTGCTACTTTGCATCCTCCTGACACATTGAAAACATTGCAATCCCTCCTGATTTCCTTAACTTGGATGCACTGTCTTGCTGCTCACAGCTGAGTGAGTGAAGCCCTTGTTTAATTTAATTTTTCTCACGGTTTTATTAAAAAAGTGGACGAGGAGGCTCACTGATATCTTACGTGCTTTGCAAACAGACATGCTTGAGATAAAATATTTACAAACTAGGGACAGTAAGATCAGCCTAGATCTTCGAGTCATACCAAGTAACTCTGGTTAAACCTATGTAATCTATTGCATACAGGTCTCACTTGTATTTTCCAGCTGAAGCATGTTTTGTGTCAATTGAAAAGATTCTTGCAGATGTGCAAATGGCTACCATGAAAGAGCACCCTTTGGCGCAGGAAAAACGGATGATTATGGTTTCCCCCATACCAGTACTAGATGCAGCCACCAGGGCAAGCATTCCTAATGCTTGCACCTTGAATTCGAGGTGGGTGCAGTGGGCCTTTTCTTTGAGTGCAGTGGATGTAAAGTTTCAGTATAATTCCAATGTTCGTACACAAGCTTTTCTCCAATATGGGCAGCATATTCTTCCTACTCCAAAAGCCTTACCCATTGAGTCTTACCTGAGCATACACAGATGGCTCTGCTCAAAGAGCGGTCGGAACAAAATTCAAGTACTCTGCAGCCTTGCACAGCAGTGCGAGGTATAGTGAAAGATGGCCAATCCCGTCCACAGCTCACCTACAGTAAGATCTTAGCTACATGCAAAACTTCATGCCCTGCTATTCGCACTACAAATGGTTAAGACGTCTGTTCTCACTCTTACAGTATCAGATTCATCCTTCTGTGTGCATGGGTACAATCTTGTTATTCAACATTGGAGTTTGAATGGATTCAAGGGTTCAATGGGAAAATCTATTAAGGATAAACAACTCTGGAGCAGGACAGCTGTATTACAAGATACGCTTCCACTGGGCGATCTATGTGAGGCACACTTTAGGCCATCTGCCTGATGGATTTCATACTAAATATAACTGTGTGGCTGGCTTAGCTGCCAAAGTTGCAATTCAGACTTTTAAAGTAGTAACAAACAGATCTCAGACGAAGATCTACTCAGAAATTTTAACAGCCATACATACCACCAAACAAGGCAGGAAGCCTCCGGCAGGCTTCCCTCCTACATAGTCCTACACCCTTAATGCAGCGCATACTTCTCTAGTCACACTACCAGGAGTGGGACAAAGGATAATACCTCATGAATTGGCCAGATTAGATTTAATAAGGGAAGCTCATGAGGGATTGGCATTTGGTCATGCTGGAATTCAACCATAGCAATGCTACAGCAATACTACTGGTGGCCTAGTTTATATAAATAGATTGGATAGTATGTCACGAAGTGTGACATTTGTCAGCAGGCTAAACTATCTACTGTTATGAGACGCTTGTCAGCTCCTCTCAAAGTCTCCAACATCCCATTCAGGGTAATTGATTTAAACAATATCGGCCTAATAAATTATATCAACCCTGTATAAAGTCATATTGGTAGCTATAGATTAATGTCCTTGATTGCTATGGGTGTGGCCACAGAGAAATGTGAGTGCATCAGCGGTAGTAAAAGATTTGCAGTGTCTGGCAGTTCATTAATTTCAATCAGCTAATGGTCCTGCATTCGCCGCTGAGGCTTACAGGGATATCATGTCTACACTGAGAGTTTGTCTGAAATTCAGCAACCTATTTAGAGCAGATTAGGTGCAGGTTACTTGAGAGGGCTTACGGCATGATTAAACATGCCCTGACTTCTAGGGTACTAAGTTCAGGTATTAGTTGGTACCATAATTTGCATGGAGTCTTGAGAGCATTAAATAACTAAATAAGTATTGGGGGGACGCACTACATACAAGGTTCTCTTCGAAGATCCTGTATAAGTGGCTGGTTAGATAATCTTGGGAAGATGGTGGAGGATGGAAAGTTTGACCTGGAAAAACTCTGGTAGATAACCTTGAGAAGGTGGTGAATGAAGAAAAGTTTGATCAGGAAAAACATCTGAAGCCACACCCAAAGAGGAAAAGTTTGAACATTAAATTAGGGAATCTAGTTTGTGAAAAAATCCATGATAAGCAATATTTTGATTCATCCTACAGACCATCAGTTACAGTCTTAGAGTAAAAGGCAAAATAACTGTAATGTTGCCTCCTTTGTCTAGTTCAAATAAAAAACTAACAAGTGTCCATTAAACATGTGAAAAAGCACTATGTGGCCAATTACTTACAGCAAACCATCGCAGACACCAACAGTGTTTCAGAATAGAACATCTCAGCCACTCCCTATTCTGAAGGAAATACCCCTTAATGAGAGCAATAACATCACTTGCTTGAGTTCAAAGCTGGGATATTTGAATATACTGCATCTCTAACTCTACACAGAACAGAGGAATGAACTCCAGCAACTAATCTGATGCTGTCAGCACTACAGTTGCAAATGTTTCACGCAACTCCATGATCTACTATGAAGTACCGCCTGAGCCCACATCAATAGAACTGGTGTCTTTTAAAGAAACAACTAAGTACAAGAATGATTACGAGCTTTGCACAGTGGACTTTTCATCATGCTCCAAAATCACACTGTGCTAAAGATTGCTTCAAGCTTATTATTAGTTCTGTGACAGGTACTTGATTCCACCATGGTCCTATGTCTGGCATCTGGACTACTCTATGAGTGTTTCTACTAATCATATGGCTCTCAACAATTATCACTGTGCTACTTCTACTGAATGGACACTACGTTCCAGAAAGAACAATTGTACAACCTGTGATTCGTGAACTACAGCCGGATCTTTCTTCTCAAAAGGTGTGAGGAAATCTCTATGCTGCAAATATCACAGCTTATCCTTAGCCGGAGTGCATAGCTTGGGAAAAAGTTCCATATCAAATTATGAGACCTTTTGAGACATTGCAATTACCTTATGTTTTGAAAGTTTTTATGAATGATATTACTATTCCTAGTTCTATTTCAGATGACTGGGATACAGAGACTGTAAGACGAATTATGTCTTATTTACAGGCATATGCTTCTTTGAATAATGAAGATCTTTATTTGAATTCAGTGGATTACAAAGAAATGAATTGTTATCAGCACTATGCACACTATCACATACAAGAACTAGCTATCCAAGGGACACTAGTACAGACACAGAACTAGCTATCGTAGGTAGACATACAATTATATACATTGCGAGGCTCTATGAGGATCTTGGTGTACTATATGATATGGCTGTGTGGCCTTATCCTGGAGTACACTGCCAATATCATCTTGGGTCCAGTCAGAATCATTTGCTCAACTTTAGCTCAATCCTGGGTAGCTGTGGCTGCAAGCAGTAAGGCTTGGCAAAGGAACTTAGTATGAAGCATTTAACAGCACCAAACAATGGAATAAGAAAGTCACACAACAAGAGACACAATAGCAATTTACAAAAATTCTGCAACTGTTATGAGTCCTACATCATCAAAATCCACCAGAGAGTTCAGCAGATACAGATTTTTAAAGTAATAAATACATTTTAATGCAACCACAAACAACCATTGGCCAGCAAAAACTTTGGGAACGTTTGATTTTGAACCAGTTAGTTCAGCGACTCCGACCCAGGTTGGGCGACCAATTACGATGGTATAGAGTTCAAGGAGTCTAGTATGGATACTATGGATAGTGATTTGACCACCACAGCGTTTTTGAACAAGTCCCAAACATTACAGCATGACAGCTATAGAAGTCAATGGAGTGGTCCTGATGCTGAGGGGTGCAGGCAAAGGATGCACCGGATGCTGTTCGGTCAATGGGGGTTAAGTGCGGTCGATCCCTCGGTCTTTGGTGTTTTATTTGAGGTGACTTTGAGCACAGCACTTGGGGTCATAAATGTCCTCTTTGTGACAGTCATAGTCCAGCTGTGGCTGACACAGGAGTCACAGTGAATATGCTTGGCGGGGGCTAGTGTCTCTTGGGTGATACAAATCCGGCCACAGATAGCACACCCAAGTCTGGCAGACATGGGTGCAACTTTTGGCTATTTCGGATTTGGCTCTCTTTGTTTCTGGTGACTTGCAGCAGCATGGCAATGGCGGTGGCTACCACTTTATCGACTTGAGCACCCTCAGCTCCTGTGTCCCTGGAGCTGGTTCCAGGAATTCAGCAGAGTGATCTTCTAAGTCTCTGTAGTTGGTGACGGCTGGAGAACCACTTTGTCCCTGGTCAAGAGCCTGAGGCACAGTCCCAATCTCCCACGCACAAAAGGGCAGCAGGTGCAGTTTTCTCGACAGTGCTTCCTCTCTTTGTGCAAACTAAAGGTGGTTGGACATTCAGTCCTCTCTTCTTCTCCAAAATGAACACAGGGGCAGGGTGTCAGCGGTGCCCTTCTTATCCCAGGAAAGTGCCCTGAGGGGACCACGTGGTCACTAGCCTAAGGGCTACTGGGTGCCCTCCTCTCTAGTGACAAAAGTCCTGTGATATGTGGCATCTGGCTATCCCAGAATACCCCATTCCTGCTCCTTCCAAAATGGCATGACTCTGCTTGGTCACCAGGAGCAGGGTAGCACACCCCAGAGGTGTGGCTTCCAGTGAGCTACACACCTCTGGGGTGTGCTACCCTGCTCCTGGTGCCCATGAAAGGGTAGTGCCATTTTGGAAGGAGCAGGATTGGGTAATATTATGGGGTAGCCTAGCCAGATGCCACACCTTTCTCGAAGGAATTAATTCCCTTACTTTCAGAGTGACAATAGGTCACATCGCTCAACTTTCTATTTTTCACAAAGTTCGCAAAAACATCGGAAGAATCTGATCACAACCAACATGCTAATTTATTCAAATGAATTCAGTCAGAACCGGCAATCAAAGGCTATTAATTTTAGAAAGAAAATGTTGATGAAAAAAGTATTTGGGGAACAAAACATTTGCAAATTCAAGGCAAAGAACCCTTGTTTCAGGCATGCATTAAACCCACAAATATGGAGAACGGAACCTGTCTGTGAGTTTTTCATTTATGTCACCTACATGTTTGGTGGGTGTTCTAAATCAGAAATATGGTTGTTGGCACAAGGTGATTGTACGCCTTTGTTGCTGTAGTGGGGCTGTGACCGCTATATTTTGCAAAATAACTAAATAAAATTTGTTATTACAAAAAAGATATGATTTCCTTAAACAAAACCATCCATCAGACTACAAGTCTGGGATTTGGTACTATGAAAGATTTAAAAAAAGCATCTATACCAAAGATTAATTCAACTATGTTTAGTATTTGGCAATCACAAATGAACATTTCTGATTCAGATATAAATGAAATGATACAGAAAGGAACATATAATTTCATTCAGGTCCTTCCTGAAGGTTTAGCCTTATGGCTCTATGCTTCCAATACAAGCATGCATAGATTTATTTTCAACTCCTTTGGCACTAAAATTAATCTGGCCACTCCACAATACAGTACACAAACATCTGTAGTAGTTACTACATAAAATGCATGTCAAGCTGTGCCAACGCTTGTTTGAACGTTCTAACCTTTTGGTTGTGAAAGAACATTTATCCTCAGTCAAATAAAACATGGATTTCTCTGACTTCCTTCTAGAACCACATCTCTCAAAGAATAAACTATTCTTAACAACCAGAATATATGCCGTTTATAATGACAGAACAAATACTCAGAAAAATAAGCTTTAGCGAGAATTAGACAAATATATTAAAAAAAACTACAAACTTTTTTTAAGTTATAACAGTGGTTTGAACACACTTTCTAAGAGACTGCATTCATTAAATCACATCCTGTCCTCTGCCTTAGACCTCCTCAAAGGAGACTTTGTTACAACATGGTTAAGTTCACTTAAAAGCCATTGCACAATTAAACTGGGCATCACAAACACTTAGATCAGGCTTTGTGCTTTGGAAACTTTTAAACGAAACAGCTATTTTTTAGCCTTATATTTTGACTCTAACACAGAGAACAAATAAGAAAAAAGAGTACACATAGACTTTGCTGAGTATAGCACAGATTGAAGAAGCACAATTTTCAGTTAGTGACCATCCACCTATTCCCTGGCAAATAAACACAGCATTATTTCCCTGCCAATTACAACTTTTCACTTTCATGACTGTCAAAAATACAAATCATTAGGCTGGTACCAAACAAAGCACAATTCACATCTGTTCCATTTGTGGAAGTTTCCTTTCTCCTACGTGTGCTGGAATAAGGATGACCCTGTGTTAATTAGTACATCCAGCTGCAAGAGCAACTGCAGGGGACTCACAAAAAAAGACAAATAAATAAAGCTGCACTTACCTGCCCCAACGGCCGCCGCCTTACTCGCTATCCTCGCTTCCATGTCAGTAATCTGGTGCCCACTGAGAAGGCTCCCAGCTCCCAATCCTTGCTGTTCCCAGCATGTAAGCAGCGCTGGGATTGGTCTGAGCGCCTCTGTTCGGCGCTCAGACTTGAACTGGGAGCGTGTGTTGGTTTCTCCACCCAGCTGTACAACACAGCTAGGTGGAGAAAGGCTAAGTGCGCATGACAGTTTGGTCAGCCCTCTGCACATTTAGCAATACCCATGTCTCCCCCCTTTTCCCCGGTGCTGCAGCTGCAAAGTCACTGTGGCTGTCCCCACCCTCCCTTGGGTCAGATGGCAGGATGCAAAACAAAATGTTAACAAAAAAGTTTTATTATCATTTTATTTGTCCTTGCCTCTGCTGGCTTTCAACAGGTAGGCGATGCTCCTCCGCTATAATGGAGGAGCCACCACTGTCCAGCTGAAGAAACCTGTTAGGTTACTCTCTTCTGTATGATACCATTTCATTCCATGCAATGTGTAGCGCTTTAAAGCCAGGATTAAGTTGCGTTTTATCAGTCACTCGTACTACGTCCATTCCCACACATCATGAACTACTGTACAATGGCTCCTATTTAATGTCAACTAATGTAACTTTCTCTTGCTTGAAACCAGGCCAATAATGCTTAATAACAGTTTCTAAAACAATACAGTCCCCTACATCAACATGTAACAAGCATTTGCAATGCAATAGGTCTCGGATTAGGAAAGTTTGAGCTATTGGTATTGTAAATGACAATTTTTTAATTATTGTGTTGTTTTTGAAAATAGCTAAATTGATAGCTTTGTCATTGACAATGCCAATAGTTTTAACTTTCGCAAATGTGACACCTATAGCATTTGTACTGCAATATGTGTTGTATTTACGTGACTTAGATGTATTGATATTACAAATAACAATGGCTTTTAATTTTTTTAAATAATACTTAAATGAAAGTTATTGTAATTTATAATGGCAATAGCTTAAACTTTTGTAAATGACTTTTGTGAAGATTATGTTCAGTGTATTTTATTGTGACGAAAATCCAAGAACAGAAGTGAAATATTAACATATTTTTGTGACATTTGTAATAAAGCTTGAAACATTGAGAGAACATATTTGAACCAGTTGTTGTTGAATGGTTGCACAGATTGATGCTGTGGTGGCGCTGAGTGATGTTGTGGTGGCGACGAGTGATGCTGTGGCGTCCAGTGATGCAGTGGTAGCGCATAGTGATGTTGTGGTGGTGCTGAGTGATGTTGTGGTGATGCGATAAATAGAGTGAGGGCGATAGATAGATAGATAGATAGATAGATAGATAGATAGATAGATAGATAGATAGATAGATAGATAGATAGATAGATAGATAGATAGATAGATAGATAGATAGATAGATAGATGGAGGGCGACAGATAGAGTGAGGGAGGGCGATAGATAGATAGATAGAAAGATAGATAGAGTGAGGGTGATAGATAGAGTGAGGGCAATCGATACATAGATAGATAGATAGATAGATAGATAGATAGATAGATAGATAGATAGATAGATAGATAGATAGATAGATAGATAGATAGATAGATAGATAGATAGAGTGATGCCGATGGAGTGAGTGCGATAGATAGACAGAGTGAGGGCGATGGATAGACAGATAGATAGAGTGAGGGCGATAGATAGATAGATAGATAGATAGATAGATAGATAGATAGATAGATAGATAGATAGATAGATAGATAGATAGATAGATAGATAGAAGCATCGATGGATAGATAGATAGAAGGATCGATGGATAGATGGATGGATAGTGTGAGGGCGATAGATAGAGGGCGATAGATAGATAGATAGAGTGAGTGAGGGTGATAGAGTGAGGGCAATAGATCGATAGAGTGAGGGTGATAGATAGATAGATAGATAGATAGACAGACAGACAGACAGACAGACAGACAGACAGACAGACAGATAGATAGATAGATAGATAGATAGATAGATAGATAGATAGATAGATAGATAGATAGATAGATAGATAGATAGATAGATAGATAGAGTGAGGGTGATAGAGTGAGGGCAATAGATAGATAGATAGATAGATAGATAGATAGATAGATAGATAGATAGATAGATAGATAGATAGATAGATAGATAGATAGATAGAGTGAGGGCGATAGATAGATAGATAGATAGAGTGAGTGAGGGCGATAGAGTGAGGGCAATAGATAGATAGAGTGAGGGCAATAGATAGATAGAGTGAGGGCGATAGATAGATAGATAGAGTGAGGGCGATAGATAGTGTGAGGGCTATAGATAGATAGAGAGATAGAGTGAGGGCTATAGATAGATAGATAGATAGATAGATAGATAGATAGATAGATAGATAGATAGATAGAGTGAGGGCAATAGATAGATAGATAGAGTGAGGGCGATAGATAGTGTGAGGGCTATAGATAGATAGAGAGATAGAGTGAGGGCTATAGATAGATAGATAGATAGATAGATAGATAGATAGATAGATAGATAGATAGATAGATAGATAGATAGATAGATAGATAGATAGATAGATAGATAGATAGATAGATAGATAGATGGGAAACAACCCTTACAACGCAACTATTACAACGCACACCGTTACAACGCACACCATTACAACGCAGGTTCCGTTACAACGCATGCCTTTACAACGCATGACATTACATAGCAGATGCTATTACAACGCATGCCATTACAACGTAAGTATTGGTAAGTATGTTATTTTTTTAAATCATTTTTTTTTAAATGTAAATTAAATAAATTAATTTAAGTAATAGTATATATTTAGTTTTGGGTTATGGGGTACAGGGGTATTTTTAGGTTTCAGGGCTAGGATTGGGTTTTGGGGTACAGGGGTATTTTTAGGTTTCAGGGCTAGGTATGGGTTTTGGGGTACAGGGGTATTTTTAGGTTTCAGGGCTAGGTATGGGTTTTGGGGTACAGGGGTATTTTTAGGTTTCAGGGTTAGGTTTGGGTTTTGGGGTACAGGGGTATTTTTAGGTTTCAGGGCTAGGTTTGGGTTTTGGGGTACAGGGGTATTTTTAGGTTTCAGGGCTAGGTATGGGTTTTGGGGTACAGGGGTATTTTTAGGCTTCAGGGTTAGGTTTGGGTTTTGGGGTACAGGGGTATTTTTAGGTTTCAGGGCTAGGTTTGGGTTTTGGGGTACAGGGGTATTTTTAGGTTTCAGGGCTAGGTTTGGGTTTTGTGGTACAGGGGTATTTTTAGGTTTCAGGGTTAGGTTTGGGTTTTGGGGTACAGGGGTATTTTTAGGTTTGAGGGCTAGGTATGGGTTTTGGGGTACAGGGGTATTTTTAGGTTTCAGGGCTAGGTTTGGGTTTTGGGGTACAGGGGTATATTTAGGTTTCAGGGCTAGGTATGAGTTTTGGGGTACAGGGGTATTTTTAGGTTTTAGGGCTAGGTATGGGTTTTGGGGTACAGGGGTATTTTTAGGTTTCAGGGCTAGGTTTGGGTTTTGGGGTACAGGGGTATTTTTAAGTTTCAGGGCTAGGTTTTGGTTTTGGGGTACAGGGGTATTTTTAGGTTTCAGGGCTAGGTTTGGGTTTTGGGGCACAGGGGTATTTTTAGGTTTCAGGGCTAGGTATGGGTTTTGGGTTACAGGGGTATTTTTAGGTTTCAGGGCTAGGTTTGGGTTTTGGGATACAGGGGTATTTTTAGGTTTCAGGGCTAGGTATGGGTTATGGGGTACATGGGTATTTTAAGGGTTCAGGGTAACGGGTATTTTTAGGGTTCAGTTTTTAAATAAATAATTTTAAATAATTTAAATAATTAATTTTAATAATTTTATTATTTTTTAATATTAGTTCTTTAATAATAATTGTTCTTTTTCAAATAAACTATTTTTTAAAGTATATATATTTACAAATTAATTGTTAAAAAATAATTTAATTTATTAAATTAATTACATTTTAATAAATTAAATTTTTTTTAAAAATAATATACTTACCTATACTTACGTTGTAATGGCATGCGTTGTAATAGCATCTGCTATGTAATGACATGCGTTGTAAAAGCATTCGTTGTAAATGTATCTGCGTTGTAAAAATTGCGTTGTAACAGTGTGCGTTGTAAAAGTTCGCGATGTAACGTCATACATCCTAGATAGATAGATAGATAGATAGATAGATAGATAGATAGATAGATAGATAGATAGATAAATAGATAGAGTGAGGGCGATAGATAGAGTGAGGGCGATAGATAGATAGAGTAAGGGCGATAGATAGATAGATAGAGTGAGGGAGCTAGATAGATAGATAGATAGATAGATAGATAGATAGATAGATAGATAGATAGATAGATAGATAGATAGATAGATAGATAGAGTGAGGGCAATAGATAGACTGAGGGCAATAGATAGATAGATAGATAGATAGAGTGAGGGCGATAGATAGATATAGTGAGGGCGATAGATACAGTGAGTGCGATAGATAGATAGATAGATAGATAGATAGATAGATAGATAGATAGATAGATAGAGTGAGGGCAATAGATAGATAGATAGAGTGAGGGCGATAGATAGAGTGAGGGCAATAGATAGAGAGATAGAGTGAGGGCTATAGATAGATAGATAGATAGATAGATAGATAGATAGATAGATAGATAGATAGATAGATAGATAGATAGATAGATAGATAGATAAATAGATAGAGTGAGGGCGATAGATAGAGTGAGAGCGATAGAGAGATAGAGTGAGGGCGATAGATAGATAGATAGATAGAGTGAGGGCGCTAGATAGATAGATAGATAGATAGATAGACAGATAGATAGATAGATAGATAGATAGATAGATAGATAGATAGATAGATAGATAGATAGATAGATAGATAGATAGATAGATAGATAGAGTGATGCCGATGGAGTGAGTGCGATAGATAGACAGAGTGAGGGCGATAGATAGACAGATAG